>NW_004955554.1:1597900-1709446 GCF_000276665.1 Chinchilla lanigera | reverse complement strand
CGGCACCCGGCGCGTGCAGGCCAGCGGCCTCTTCGGCCAGTACCTGCTCACGCCGGCCGCCGACTCGCTCTTCATCCTGGACGGCCGGCTGGGCAAGCTGAACTGCGAGATCACCGACGTGGCCCAGGGCAACACGCTGGTGTGGGTGGGCGAGGCCTAGCCGGCCGCGCGGTGTGCCCCGAGCGGGCGGCGCGGCTGCCAAAGACGCCTGCAGGGACGCGGGCTTAGACACTGTAAGGAGCGTCCAGTGAGAATGACAGAGCGCAGAAGAGTCTAGTGCGCAGTCACGCTGTAAACCAGTAAAGTAGTACCCTAAATGCTTTCAAAAGTGACTCACCTGCAGGGAATTTCGGATGACGTAAGCATCACTTACTGTTGAGGGGCGTGTCTAATTTGTACTCTGGTACACTTAAACCAGAAATGAAAGGTAGTGTGGAAATCTAAAACGCTTAATTCAAAAGATCCTGTCCTGTCCACTGTTTATAATCTTTTGTGCCTTGAAGGGAATGTCACAGAAGGGAAAGGAAGCCGAGGACCTGCATAGTGAGCACCCTCATCGCTATAATCTGTTGTCGTTTGGAACCGCTTAATCTCTCTCGCGTCAACCTGCCTTTAGTCATCTGTCCGGCCCTCTGTGAAATCTCACTCGAAGGCACATGCTGGCCCGAGGTTGCACACGGGTGACAGACCCTATCTGACATGTCCTCTGTAACTGCAGCATGCTATAGACAATGGAGACGCAGGGAGGAAAAATAAATAGGGTAAAAATGTTCACGGTGTGTGAACCACTGTTTGCTTTCGGTCCCTGGGTGCACTGTATTTTTAATGCTATTGTGTCCGGGATTCCAGCCGCGTAGAGATGCCTCCTTCACTGTCAGCTGAATAGATTCTCTTCATGTAGCCCCGCTTTCCACAGTCAGGAACCTTCAGTTCTAAAAAAGAAACATCAACTGTGTCTGCTTAAATAATTCAAACGTGGGGAAATTAAGATCAGTGAGAGAAAGCCCAACAAGGGAGCTCGTGCTGGGGAGGATTAGTGATAGGATTTAGGAACAGGGGGCAGCCCCATGATGGTGAACGAAGACGTACTTCTCCCTTGCTTTTCCTATTTAAATGTAAGGCATGGAAACACTTCGTTCTCAATAATTTCCATCAGTGATTTCTTCTATTCAACTTCTCCCTAATCCTAAAACTATCCTCTCACTGTATGCCGTAGTTGGAAACCTAACTAATCCTCTTGTTGGAGACACTGCAGAGAAGTACAAAGTACTACTTCTTCCATTTTTTTTAAAGGAAAAGGGAAGGGAGAAGGCTATAATAGATTAACATTAGAGAACTGGTTTACTGAAATAAGCAGATAATTATCCAGGCTTCAAGTAATAGCTTACATGTTTTAAGATTTTTTTACTTCTTCTAATTGTTACTAAGAATGATAATGGGTTGTTGAAATGGCCTCCATTTATTGAAGGTAATCCTATAAGGTCTTTTTTAGATACAAATTTTATTCATTTGAACTGTGTAAAACTGCATAGAAACCTGCAATTTTATAGTATGCAATATCTTATGTGTACATAGCATCCTGAGCTGTGATGCAGTGATTTCTCCTTAGCTTCAGGAAACATGAAAGATAAATTTAACAGACAGCGAAGATCAGCTTATCTTTCTATTTATTGAATCTGCTTTACTTTCTAGTAATATTCTCCTGTGCAAACATGAACCAGAGCAGGTGTCTGTGACTTCATGATTTAACCCGTGTCTGCTGCACACGTCCTTCCTTCATGACTTACGCCATGTGGCTGCTCTGTCTGTAGATATTGCTTGATAAAAGAATAAACCTCTTATGTTTTAACTCCCGTGCATTCAGTCAGTGATTTTGTGTGCATTGTGTTCTTCTCCATGATTCTAACCTGACCTGTTATTCTGAAAGTGATGTGATGAAATAGAAGCAGAGGAAAAGTAAAGCAAACGTTTTCTCTTTATCCGAAATCTGCATCTTTAATGCTCACAGAGAGGCACACATCCTGTGGTGTCTATTTCTTTAGAATTTATTTATTAAGAGAACACCAGAATAGAATATGAAAAATATACTCCATATCCTTATGCATGGCATGACACACCGAGGACTTTTTGTTGCTGTTTTATCTCCTTTCAATGCTTAGGACTGGACAGAGCCTCATTGGCTGGGCAGCTACCCTTAGCCACATCCTTAGCCTGAGCCAGTGTACTGAGAAGGAGTAGCAGCTAAATGCTGGCTTGGGACCTAAGCAGATGCAGCACTCATGCTAGTTATTTCTGAAGTGGGTGTCTGCTTCTTCCAAGGTACAGTAAAGGTAAGAGGCAGCGCCGGGGGTTGCCTCACTGGGTGAAGTGTGTTGCACACAGTTATCAATAATGTACACACGTGTGCAAAGCCAAAGTGAAGAAAAACCTGTGTCAAGTGAGGAGCTGCCGGGTTAACGGAGCTGTAACGACTGTGAGCAGATGTGTAAGGGACAGGAGGAAAAATGGATCTGTAACCGTGAGAGGCAGGAAGTGAGGAAAGGGGGCAAGAAGGAGGGAGCAAGCTTCGGGCGGGGGCTCGGGGGAAGCGAGCGGCGGCGGGAAAGAAGTGGATGTGGACGTAGGTGGCGCAGAAACAGGTTATGGGCGGGGCAGGAGGAGAGGCTGCAGCCAGCTCACCGATGTGAATTTAAGCAGAGCCCTCAAAGTACTTTTTTAAGTGTCAGTAAAAACAGCATTTTAAAACTTTCTATCGTTTAATGGGTTGAAAATGTAACTGAATAAAGAAATTAGAGGGAAAGGTAAGGGACAGCTACTGCAAGAGTGTAAGTTTCTGGTCTTTAATATAAGACAGTTAAATTGCAAGTGCGTATTAAAAAGTAGGACCAGTGAAGGAACTGTATTCCAAACGGTAACTAAATAAGGGGAGACAACAATGACAGATCCCACGTTTAACACGACTGATGGCAACAAGGTAGCCACGCGGGGACCAGACTGAGGCGAGAGGCCCAGGGTTCAAATAAAATGTAAGTTAAATTACAACAAAGGATGCAACTTCGGAGATGCTACAGCACGCACAGCGAATCAATGTAATTTTCAAGAGGCATTCCACCATCTGTTTAATTACATCAGTGTGAATTTGAAACACTGAAAAAACTGCAATTTGAGACCTTATCACCTTTCAGACTCCTTCTGAGAAGTTCTCAGAATTTTCTTTTATGAAATAAACTAATTCCGCTGAATTTTACATCCACTAAGTTTACACTATGTTTAATCATATCTGACAACTTATCATATTACACAAACTGATAAAGTGCGAACAATCTAAGGAACACTTTTCCAGTTCGTGGAAACCGTATAACTCTATCATAAGATGAAACCCAGTGTTACAGCCCCAAGAACTTGAAAGGGACCGCCTCTAATGTCACTGGTCCTTACGCCTACCATTTAGATGTCCCTGTGTGAAAGGATGAATAAACATCCACCAAGAGACTATTTTCTCTTCTCTTCCTACCTTACTGTGACTAATACCATTTACCTCTCTTGACAGACTTATAGACAGAAATACCACATGGAAGTCATGCCGTATAAATTCCCACCAACTGTGTTAAGTCAGGGTACATGTCCTCACCTTTCTATAAGAAAACTATGTCCATATGACAAGGTCTTTGTTTGCATGAAGTAAATTACACAGTAGTTTAAGTAAATACAAAAAGATAACTTCAATAATATTCAACAGTAAATGGATGTGTTTCTGGCATTTAATGGGTATGATATATAGCCATCTTATAGTAATTTACATCTAAGTTGACAAAATAGAAATTTTAATAATCATTTGTTTACTACAGTGTAGTAATGACAAAATTCTCAATGTTTTGGGATGTATTCAAGTTCAGAATTAAATTTTTCTTTCAGTATAAGTTAGAAATTAGAAATTTCTTTCAGTATAAGTTAGAAATTGAGAAAGAATGCACAGAGATCTTAAATGTGTAACACATTCTGCTTAAATGTTTGGTAAATGGTTTAAAAATCATCTCCAAATTCACGTTTTGACATTTCAGAAAAACATTTTGGGGTACTGGGAATCAAACACAGGACCTCACACTTGAAAGGTAGGCTTAAAAATAAAAAACATTTTAACAAAAGCCAACATCATCTCAAACAATATATTGCCATTTTAACAAGAAAAAATGTACTTGGTATTCATATGTATAATTTTTTTCATATCCATGAAAAGTACAATGTTCCTTTATACCTGAACTCATAAACTTATTGAAAGTGACAAAGTCCATGCAAAAACTCTTATGGACAGTTAAGGCAGATACTTTAAAATTGATGGATATTGAAATTGTCAAACACTGATTCATTCTGTGATGCTTCTACTCACGTTTGCTTTCAAAGCAGTTTTAGTCTCAATTCAGTTTCCACAATTTGTTCAGAACTACTAGCAAAGAAGAACAAACAATCCGTTTGCTCTTGTGAGTAAAGCATAACCACTTTCGATCAGCAAACATCATTTTAACCCTAATTATTCTTTGGGGTAATAATTATTTTAATTTGAACAAAGTGAGTATATTAATCTGATTAAAATGCAAACATATACCATGTTAATGTGGTATTGTTTGTGAATGTTGATTCCTGATAGAAATGTCACATTTTGTATATTTTATAGCAATTAAATACTTCACTGGTTGTGTGTGTGTGTGTTTTAATTTGTACATATTCAGAAGTGAAAACATAACTGATCATACTAGATTATTTAGTTTTAACACTTAACCAAAGTTCATTACTGTTTTAGAATGGTTATCACATCTTGAAACATAATATTATTTTACATTAATAGGTATTAAAATATAAGATCCTTGTGTAAGTTTAAATACTGATTCTAGATCACAAAATCTCACATTTATTAGAGTGCAGACAAGCATAAAATTATAAACTACAGGGGCTGGGGATTTAGCTCAGTGGCACAGCGCCTGCCTGGCAAGAGCAACATCATGAGTTTGATTCCTGGTACCGGAAAAAAAAAAATTATAAACTACAGAGCACTAAGGAGAAATCAAAGAAACACAAAAATGAATCTTAACACTGGAGACCCTAATAGATCAAATAATTTAAGGATTATAATTATATGCAAATCAGAAAAATGTAAGCTAAACTGTAATAAATACTTATACATATGTATATATGTACAAAAACCACTCCTATAGTTTTCAAAATTACTAGTACATATTTTAAATCAACTACAATAAAGAACCATAATGTGCTAAAAGATCTCAATTTATTAAAATAAAGTGAGAAATTAAAAATCAATATGTATGAGAAATAAATAAGCAATACATTAAAATATCACAAATAGCAAGTTTCAAAGAAGAAATAAAATTAAGATCTGTACAACCTACTTATACTCCAGATCATAACAAAGATAAAAACGATATGCTTCAAAAATAACATGGAGTTTATCACATTGCTTAGAGAGTAGAAGATTCTTCTAATTCCAAAAATAGAAATCCCTACCCTGACAAAAAGAAGCTGGAAAATCCACAAAATTATGATTTTACTTGAGCCTGTCAGAGAGTTGGGCTTGCAGTTCTCTAACAAGTAAACTAATTTCCAGTGAGGGTCTTTGGTGTGGCCAGGAGGAAGGAGGCTGCCTGGAGACGCAGCGAGGAGGCAGCTCGGGCTTTCAACGAGGTGGAAGGCTGCACCTGGGCTGCCTCCCTGGAGAGGCAGAGACCCCGGGACTGCGCAACAGACCTTCACTGCGGCTACAGTGGAAGACCAGAGAGGCAGGAAGCGTGCAGGGAGCGTGGGCGCCCTTAGTGGATGCGCAAGCAGGGCCCAGCTGGTGTGGGGAGACAGGTCTCACCCTCACCCCGATTCCACCGCCTGAAACGCACAAGTGATTGCGGCCAATAGAGCTGGTCAAGAGCCCCTGCTTCTGGGAGTGGAAGGAACTCGCCTTGCCTCCGAGGGCGGAGCAGTGTCGTCCCGGTGAGTCATCAAGACACAGGTAGGATGCTGCTGACCAGAGGACAGAGGCCAGGAGCGGACCTGAGGCCGGGTCAGGGGCGGTGCCAGAGACAGAGTCAGAGACAGGTGCCCTTCTCAGAGCCGCTGTGCCCCTGGGGCCGCAGACCATCGCCCCCAGCTGCAGCCCTGGGCAGTTTAGTGCTGCTTCCCACAGCGCATCCGCTCCACCCCTCAGTCCTCCTGTCAGTCTTTCCTGCAGCTCCTTTAAACAGTGTATTTCCATCTCGTTCTTCGGCTTCACCTGGCTAGAGCGGCATTATGATTTGATTTTTAATCCATTTAGGTTAAATCCATCCATCACTGCTGGAGCTGAACTTACCATCTTCTGTGTCATTTTTGTATAGGTCTCATGTGTTTTCATTCCTAGTTTTTATTTACTGCTTCTTTTTAAATTGAATGAATAATTTCCAGGATATAATTTGAATTCCTACAATGATGTTTTCATCTTCTAAAGATTACGTCTGTAGTTGTGGCACTAGGGCTTACCGTATAAACCTTAACTTCTCAGAATCGAATCTCTACTAATGTAATTCTAGTGAGCCACAGAAACGTCCTCCCTATAACTACCCGCTCTCCCCTTCTTTTCTGCTATTCTTTGAAATGCATAATAATTATAACGTTATATCATTTTATATCTTGCAAAACAGAAAGAATTAGAATGAGCCTATATTTATGTTGTTGCAAAAATCTTATTTACCATTTCTGGGTCTTTTTATAGGTTCCCGTTAATTTAAGGTTACCGTTCCTCATCTCAATTCAGCACAGCTGTTACTCATCTCCTTTTTCTTTTTATTACCAAATATATTGCACAACTACATGTGACAGGTCTAACAACAAAGTATACAAATTGTTTAAAGAAATGTCTTTTAAAATGCATAACTATCTTTCTCAGAGTTCTCCGTGTGTGCATGAATGTATTTGATCACTTCCAACTGCGTTTCCCTCATTTCAGCCTGGAGAAGTTTGCTAGCATTCCTACAAGGTGGATCGACTATTGAGAATTTCTTTCAATTTTTCTTTGTCAGGTAATGTCTTAATTTTGCTTTCATTTTTATTTTTATATTTAGCAATATATATTTACAGATATTTTTCTAGTCCCATACATTCCATTTTTAACTTCACAAAATTTGTTTTTTCTTCACAAACAGAACTCTTGCAAAAAGGCTTTTTTAAAAAAAAACTTAAAATACAGCTTCAAAATACATGTTCTATAAAAAAGGAAATCTTCTGAGGTATCATTTTAAAGATCATTTTGCCCAACAAAGGATTCAAAACTGAAAAGTATTTTTTCTTTTAGTAACTGAACATGTCACCCATTCCATCCAAGCCTGCCCTGTTTTGATTCTATAATGTCTACGGGGGTGTGAAGAATGTGACGTGGTGCTATTGTTTTTAAGATCATGTTTTAAACTTTGACTTTGTCTTTTAGTATTTTATTGCAGTATGTCCGGTTTCTCTACAGTTTGGGAATCAGACATCACCACTGTTTAGTTCACTGTTTTTTGTCAAGTTTGGTAAGTAACCACTGTCTTTGCTAATGACCTTTCCATTTCTTTAGCTGTCTCACCCCTCACTGCCAGTTCTGTTGGTGGGGTCAGCAGTGTCACAACACATGTCTGTGGAGCTTGATACGTTTGAAAAGTTGCTTCTCTTTTCTTTTGGATTGCTTATGTTTATGCATGTATCATACTGTCTTAAAGTTCTTTGATTTTGGCTTCTGTCAGTTCAAATCTTCTATTTAAGTGCTATAGTGAATCCTTTTCCTTTATGCTAACTTTAAACTCCAGAATTCCTGGCTCTTTTTATCAGTTCTACCTTTTAAATGGTATACATTTTTGATAAGACATTGTCATCATACCTTCCTCTAGTCTTTAAATGTAATTTCCATTCACTCTTCGAATATATTCATAATGGCTGCTTTACATCACTGGAACCCTGTGACAGGCATTTCGGGTGTCTGCCTGCTTTTTTCTTTCTTTCTTTTTTCTTTCTTTCTTTCTTTCTTTCTTTCTTTCTTTCTTTCTTTCTTTCTTTCTTTCTTTCCTTTCTTCCTTCTTTCCTTCCTTCTTTCCCTCTTTCCTTCCTTCTTTCTTTATTCCTTCCTTTCCTTCTTTCCTTTGTTCCTCCTTTCCTTTCTTCTTTCCACTTTACTTTCTTTCTTTTCTCTCTTGCTAGTTCATGCTATTCTGTTTCTGTCACACCTTTTGTTAAGTACAGAACGTTTTAGATAAGATACGGCAGCAGCTGTGGACATGCTCTCACCTCACCTTCTGGATTTTATTGCAGTCTTGTTTATTTGCCTATTGACTGAGCTGAACTGTGGATGCGAGACACAGCTTCCCATGGTATAGAACCTTTGAGTCTCTCCAGAGGCACAGGCCTGGGGAGTTACTCTGAGCAGATACTGGCATCAGCAGAGCTTTCTTTGTTGGTTTGTCTGACTTCACTATTAAACTGTCAGTCTCTGCTGTCATTACGCCCAGCTGTTAGGCTGTGCTGAGTGCTGTCTGAACTCGTCCTGGTTTTTGAGAGCCTCTTGGGAGACAAACCACTCCCCAACCTTCTCCAGTTGCCTCCAACTTCCTGTTTAGGGGAAGTTTAGAAGCCTGCCTTAGAGGATTACCCTGACTTGGCCTCCTGTGCTGTTCTTGTCTGGTAAGTTAGCTGACCTGCAATTGCCTTTGGTTACACACAGAGCCACTGCCTTCCTCTTGATTGCCACCCAAATCTCTGTAGCTTTAAGAGTGTACTCATGCTTGCATCTCTTCACAATCTACTTCAAGTAAATTGCAGCTTATAGTATATCGTGTTTGTTACTCTCTGTTTTTGTGCTTGCTTCTCCCTCTATTACACAAAATATTGTAACCGTGGCTGTGGGGCTGGTAACGGAGATGGTGAGCCTTGCTGTTGAAGTTATTACAGACAGTTAAGTTAGGGATAAATTAGTACTCACTCAGAGGGGGACTGGGCCCTCCAGGAGGACAGCCCAGAAGATGAGACAAACCGAGACCGCGGCTGGCGCAGATCTGAAGAGAGCCGGGCATCAAGGTGGAGACACAACAGCCAGCCTGTGGACCTCCCAGAGCTGCCCCGCAGCTTGGGTTATACTGCGACTCCCACCACCTGTCCAGTAGGCCCAGATAGCCACCAGTGAGGCACAGCATCGGACACACAGGTGGTGACCAGACAGCTGGACGGAGTCCCATCCTTTCCTAGGAATTCCTTTGTTTTTCCCATATAGCCTTCCTACCAGACTCGTTTTCCTGTTGGCTCCATATTAGCCAAAAGACTGTACTTGTAAACCTACACGCTGATGTAGTTTGACCCGCACTGAGATTTTGCTGTGTAGAATGCTCTGGACGAAGATCCTCAGTGCTCACCTACCCGGGACCCGCCTGGAAACCCAGCTATTCTTTCTCCTATTTCTAAAAAAACTCTCCTGTCTTCCTTCTTTCATTCACAGCTTCATTTCTTGATGTTGTGAGACCATGAACTCAGCACATCTGACGTCCAATAGGTTGAGAGTTGTTCCTCCCACCACAAAGGGACACTCCAATTCTAGAAGAATAGAGGCTGAGATATGGTCTCTTCTCTTCTAAATTTGAAATTTAGAAATTTTAGAAAATTTTTAGAAATTTTTAAATTAGCAAAAACTGTCTTAAACTAACTGTCTTATAATTGTCTTGACAGAACTATACTTTATAACACCCTGTTAATTCTCCAGTCACCTACTGCCCCTCACACCTCTCCAGTTGTGTATCTTTCTTTTCCTTCTCTTGAAATATCATTTGTACTACTGAGTCTCACCTAACACTTCCTGTTTGTTCCACCTTGGATACATATTACTAAGCTGCCCTCGTAAATGCCTTCTGCACCTTCCTCAAATACTTTCATACCTTAAGAATTCCTGACCATGTGCAAGATTTAAAAGGATGATCAAAATATACATTGAATACTTAAAAGTAAGTTTATTACAATAAGTGATATATTGCCAATAACCCCCTCAAAGTGCTTCTCTTCACTGGGATGCACTGGTCTCATCACACGTCCACTGAGCGTCGTCCAACAGAAAGGCAGCTTGTAAATTCGTGGTGTGTCCTCGTCCACCCTGCTCACAGCATCTGGCCTCGTGTGACTTCTGGTCTTCCCCATAGTCAAGTGATCATGAAAAACCAATAGAAGTGATCCAGACTATGAGGCAGCTGCAACTAAAAACACTCATGAGGGAGGACTCCCACCCTGCTTCAGAAAGTGCAAAAATGATGGGGTAAGTGTGTTGAAAGCAATAGAAAACATTGTGAAGGAAATTAATGGCAATGTGCCATGTAATGTAATTTTCTTCAATTTGTACCTCACACCATGTAGAAATCATTGTATAAGATCCAAAATATGCATATCCAACTTAGATGTTTATTCATTTTCATAGTTTTTTAAATGTACAATTAAGTTTGAGGTAGTGAAACAACTAATTTTATATTAATCTGAGCTGTACCTCACTGATTTGCAGAATGAAATCATGGAGAGAAAATGAATTTGGGCGCGATTAAGGAGAGTACAAAGAGAAAAGCTCTTGGTGCATGCCCACGCCAAGGGGCAGTAGCAGACCAGCTTGCTGTCTTCATTGTGGCCTGGCACAGACATCAGAGCTCGGGTACTTGTTTTAAATAGATGGATTTTTAGGTTTGGAGTTTAGATGTTAGTTAGTATTCTGGGTCACAGGACACTGGGTTCCAAGAAAACTTGTCACTCTGTATTTCTAAGTCCAGCCCTGAGCTATGAAGGAGTTGCCAGCTAACTTAGTATACCTAATTCCTGGGAGGAAAGGTCCTGATTACCCTTTTATTTTAACTTTTGTCCTGTGTTCTTGTATTTTCTTTTACATTTCTAAACTTGGCTTGAATTAGTTCTTAACCCAGTAGGGTTATTTCTTTATCTCGCCCATACTCTCTGAGGTTCATTCCTGTTGCACTAAGACGGAAGAAATAAAACTTAGGTAGAAAGGAGATGAGGAAATTATAATGAAAATTATACTTTAAGGAGACTGCATAATGTTAGCTGAAATGAATCAGACACAAAGCGTAAATGTCACATTATTTCTCTTATATCAGAAACCCAAAATATAAATACAGAACAAAGCACAAAATAGGAAATAGGAAGTAGGGGGTAAATGTTCCTCACTCTCTCAGGGTACTTTATAGAGCAAAGTCACACAGTGGTACAACATGAGTCAAAGTACAATTGACCTGTATACAAGTATATAGCCACTTAGCTAATCTTGATCCAGTAGGGAAGCAAGTCACACAGCAAGGGTACACAGAAAGGACAAAGACATTTTGGAGAAGGAAGGAAGGTATGGGTCTAGGTGTTCTGGTCATCGACCTATGTGCCTGATGCCAGTCTGGGCCAACTACACAAGGAGGTACTAATTACAGTAAAATGGCAAATTGCTGCTGATAGGCTTCCATATCTGGCCATTGCTTCTCCATCCAGAGCCTGGGCTCTCTTCAGATTTGCTCCAACCACTACTCTGAAGTCTTTCTTTGGGCTAATTTCCTTGAGGATCCAGTCCCTCTTGATAGTATATTAATTTCTATCTAACTAAGCTGTCTACAGTATTGAGACACTGCGGAGAGGAAGGACCCTAGAGGTAACACCCAAGGAAACAATCTCTAAGCCACATCCATGTTAGGGTCCTGAACACTTTGATGAAAGGAGATCCTCTCTAGGACTTTTAGGAAGCTGACAGAATGGTAAGCAGAAACACATCAGCCTCTCCAAGATTTGGAATCCAAACACTGGAAAATAGCAACTTGGGGAAGAAAAGAAGGGTGGGGGTGGATCCCTCAGTCTCAGGAAGGATCTGCCAGGTGTGTTGGGGCCTGAAGAGAACTTGAAGAGCCAACACAGTAAGGAAAGAGGAAGGGGCAGTGTGCACTCTCTTTCTGGCTCCTGGCTCTTGGCTTACTAGAAAGCAAGGTGGGATCTACAGAGACACAGTAAAAGCAGGGAACTCCGAAGGCTTCTGGGGAAGAACACTGCAGTGGAACAGCCTGGAGCATGCGAATCCTGTGACAGCTGGTGAGTGACTCCAGTCCACAAACATGCTGTGTGCCCTGGAGAGAGTAATCAGATGCCATAGCACAGTGGGGTCAACTAAACTGTGGACTTGGAAGGGCCACAGATTGGGTTAATTTCAGGGCTCCCAGTAGTATTCTCCCACCATGACTGGACAGGGGGTCAACCACCAGAGACATCATAGTCAGGGAGCTGTGGTCAGGAAAGAGGCATCTGGAGTGCTCCCTAAACAATCCAGGCACCGTCCTCACTGCCAGAGGCCAGGCTCCATGCTAATCTCCATAGATTTTGAAATCCCCAGAACTGGCACCCCTACCCTAATCCCATTTCCTTCTTGCTGGTGACGACATCAGCACAGATCTGAGCTCTGACTGTCTTCACTGTCTACCAGCTAAAGAAGGGACATATCCAAAATTCTAGGCCCTGGAACTAACCATTGTTCAGTGTTGAAAATCATGGATTAATTCTATTTCCTTTCTATTTCAGTTTTTTTTTTTTTTCAGTTCGTTTGGTTAATTTTATTTCCTTTTTTTTTCTCTTCTCTTCCTCTTTTTTTCTTTCTCAGTTTCTTTATTTTTCTGCAGCCTCTTTGCTAATCTCTTTTTGTTGTTCTATTTTCTCTAGTTTTCTTCTTCTTCCACTTATCTTTTCTCCCCTTAATTATTTATTTCTCATTTTCACTCTGTATAATTTCTTTCTTTTTATCCTTTTGTTCTTTTGTCTTTCAATTTGCCAATATTTTTTGTTCTTATCTTTTTTGAGTTGGAAAAGTAAAATAGTTTATTGAAATACGATTTTGTTGATTAAATTTATGACATTGAGTAATTCGTTTTTAAACAATTTGCTAGGGCCTCCATTTAAAAGTAATTAAGAAGTGTCTCCAATTTTTGTTCTTTGTCTATTACTAGTTCCAAAAAGTTCTTATCTGGAATTCTCTCTTTTTTGTGGTTTATCTATGAATTTGGGAGCTTTTAAGATAAATTTAATATTTTAAAAATTATCACATTATATTATAAGGTGTATAAACCATTACAGCTTCATTATGATCAGGAAGAAATACTTTGAGTTTATGTAGAGAATGCATTTACTCCAATAGTATTAAGCACATTCTGAGTTTATGTGAAAATGACTATTTGGTTTTACTGTATTATTTTGGACTACAATTTTTCCACTAGAGAATTAATGTTTATGTGCATATTAGGTTGAATTTATCTTCCCTATACATGTTTCATATTTTTAAATATTAAAGAGAAGTTCTCACAATTTCTAAGATTATAGATAGAAGCTGATTTTACAGCATTTGGAAAGCAGCCTGAGGAAATGTTGATGGTAAAAATTTTTCACCTTCCAGTGAAAGGGTATTTTCATTTACTTCAAAGGACATTCTGGAAATTAAAAACAAACAAAACTCTCCATACACAATGATCTTAACTTATACAAGTCAGGAAGCAGAATGTACCTAGTAGAAAAGGAGGCTGTGAAACTGACTCACGGCTCAGTTCTCGGAGGTGGAGGGGCTGGAACAACTGAGACTGGGTTCTTTTTTTATTTTACAGAGAGAGAAGGTAAACAATGAAACTGTGTTTCAACGCAGGATTGTAGGACAGTGATAATGGTTGATACACTGCATGTTCTTGTCTTCATAGTAGTTAATCAGAGTGAAGGTATAGACATGATATCTTGTCTAAACAATATTAGCTTAAAACATTCTTCTCAAGGGACTAAGAAAAGTTATCTGTAAACATATCTTAACTATCTTGTGTATACGTATATTTTTCTCTTTTTCCCTTTCTCCCTTTCCCTTTTCCCCTTCAATTTGTCTGTTCTTTTGCACAGTTTTTTCCCAGTTTACAATGTTTATTGTTTGTTTCAGATCCTATTTTCTTGTTCAGTTTCTTACACCAGTGGAACAATACAGTGTTTACATATATAAGTCTGATTTATTTCACTTGTGAATATGGTCTTGAGTTGTATCCATTTACTTATAAAAGTCTCCAGCTGTCTTTTTATAGTTGAATAGTAATCCATTATATAGATAGATAGATAGATAGATAGACAGATAAATACATACCACTTCTTTTTTATCCATTCTTTGGTTGATGGGTATTTAGGTTGTTTCCAAGACTTAGCTATCACAAATTGTGCTGCTATAAGCATGGGTGCACATATATTACTGTAGTATGATATTTTTAATTCTTCTAGGAAGATACCTAGAAGTGAAATAGCTGGGTCAAATGGGACCTCTAATCCTAGCTTTTTGAGGAATATCCATACTGATTTCCACAGTGGTTGCACTCGTCTGCACTCCCACCAACAATGGAGAAGGGTTCCTTTTTTCCCACAGGCCCTCTAGCATTTGTTATTGGTTATTTTCTTGGTGATAGCCATTCCTGCTGGGGTGAGGTGGAATCTCGGTGTTATTTTAAATTACATTTCTCCAATGACCAATGATGTTGAACATTATTTCAGGTATTCATTTGCCATTTCTGTTTCTTCATCTGAGATGTGTGTATTCATCTCAGATGCTCATTTTTGGATTGGGTCTTTGAATTCTGGCAGTCTGAGTTTTTTAGTTCTTTATATATTCTAGATATGTCTTTTTCCTGTGGGACAACTAGCTATAATTTTTTCCTAATCTTTGCATTGTCTTTTCACTCTATTGGAGATTACTTTTGTTCTGCAAAAGTTTTTTTTTAATAAGGTGAAAACCTGTTTTTTGATTCTTGTAGTATTTCCCTTGCAGTCTGGCCTTTGCTCATGGAATCTCTGCCTACACCTATGTCTTCATGATTTTTCTTCCAGTAAATTTACTGTTTCTTGCCTGTTTTCTCTTCCTGTAAATTTAGTGTTTCTATTTTAATATTTAGGTTTTTGATCCATTTTGACTTTAGTTTAGTGCATGGTCATAGACTTGGGTCTAGATTTAGTCTTTGGCATGTGGAAAGCCAGTTTTTCCAGCATCATTTATTAAAGAGGCTATCTTTCTTCCAGTGAACTTGTTTGGTCTCTCTGTCAAAGATAAGGTGGTTGAGTGTTTGGGGGATGCACCTGTGTCTTCTGTTCCTTTCTGCTGATCCAAAACTAAATCAAGAAATATAAAAATTCTAAATAAACTGATATCAGCCAAGGAAATTGAAAATGTGATTTAACAATTACCAACAAAGAAAAGCACAGGCCTTGACAGATTCACTGATGAATTCTTTAAGAAATTTAGAGAAGAAATAATGCCACTAATGCTGAAACTCTTTAAAGAAATTGAAAGGGAAGCAATACTGCCAAAATCATTCCTGGAAGCAACTATTACCCTGATTCCAAAACCAGAGAAGAACCCAACCAAGAAAAAAATCTCCAGATCCATCCTCTTCCTGAAGAGTGATGCAAAAATCCTTAATAAGATACTGGGAAACAGAATACAACAAATCATCAAGAAGATTATACATCATAACCAATTAGGATTCATTCCAAAGATTTAGGGATTGCTCAACATATACAAATCAATAAATGTAATTCACCACGTAAATAGAAGCATGGACAAAAAACATATAATCATCTCAGTAGACATGGAAGAAGTCCCTGAAAAAAATTCCACATCCATTCATGACTAAAAAAAACCCTGAAAAAATTGGACTAGGTCTTTATCTCAATCTAATAAAAGTTATCCATGATAAACCAATGGATAACATCATACTAAATAGAGAGAAACAGAAACCTTTCTCTTCAAAAATCAGGAGAAAGGCCAACATATCTGCTGCCACCATTTCTGTTCCATGTAATTCTTGAAATATTAGTAGTAGTAATTAGACAGGAGGAAGAATTAAAAAGGATATGGCTAGGCAAATAAGAGCTTAAGTTATCATTATTTGCAGGTGACATGATTCTCTACCCAGAAGACCTTAAACACTCCACCAGAAGACTGATAGCCTTAATAACTGAACTCAGGAGCTTAGTATAACACAAGGCAACTTGCAAAAATTAGAAGTTTTTTGCACACCTAGGACAATCTCAGTGAGAGGGAAATTATAGAATCAATAATTGTCACAATAGCATCAAGAAAGATGAAATACTCAGGAATTAACCTAACCAAGGAAATGAAATATCTCTATAATGAAAAATATATGGATTTATGCTAGAAAATTATGACAGAATGAGATAAAATGTACTATTTAGATACTCTAAAAAGGGTATGTCTAAGAGGATGCATAAAATGGTAAGATAACCCCTATCCCTGGAAAGGCAAAACCAATACCATCAAAATGGCCATATTCCAAAACTGTTATAGAGATTTAATGTAATTCCAGTAAAAACACCAATAACATTCCTCATAGAATTAGAGAAAACTATCCTACAATTTATTTGAAAGGAGAAGAAATCTAGAAATAAAACGCAATTCTGGGCAGCAAAGTATGGGGCACCACAAGCCCAGACTTCAAGTTATACTGCAAAGCTATGATGATAAAATCTTCATGGTATTGAATAGAAAAGACTTGTGGATTAATGAAAAAGAACAGAAGATACAGAAACAATCCCAGGCACAGTGATCTGTGCTACACAAAGGGGTCGAACGCTTTCACTGGAAGAAATAATCTGTTCAACAAATGGTACTGGGCAGAGTGGCCATCCACATGCCAATTGAATTTAGACCCATATCTTTCATCATGCACTACACTAAAATCAAAATGGATCAAAGACCTAAATATTAGAACAAACAGACTTAATTTGTGGAAGGTAGAATAGGTAAAATGGTCAAAGGCATAGGTGTAGCCAAAGACTTTCTGAAGAAAACCCTGATGGTACAAATAATAGCACCAAGAATTAACAAATGGGACCAAGCATATCAAATTAAAAAGCTTTTGCACAGCAAGAGAAACCACCAGCAAAGTGAAGAGAAAACCTAGAGACTGAGAAAGAAATTTTGCCAGCAACTTCTCAGACAAAAGAGTTATATCTAGAACATATTAAAAACAAAACTCAAAAAATTAGATCCCTCAGATTTGAAGACTCAATAAAAATAACCATCTTAAATAAATAAACACTTCTCAGATGGAGCAATACAATTATCCAATAAATACATAAAATATGTTCAACATTGCTGCCTATTCAAAAAATACAAATTAAAACAACACTGATATTCCATCACATCCCAGAGATAATGGTCATCATGGAAAAATCAACCAGTAGCAAGTACTGGTGAGACTGTGGGAAGAAAGAAACAATTTTTCTCTTTGGTAAATAGATACAACCGCTATGGAAATCAGTGTGAATCTCCTTCAAAAATCTAAAAGTAAGAAATCCATTTGACTCAACTATTGTCCTTCTATGTATTTTCTCAAAAGAGTTAAAAAAATCATAACATAGTGATGTATGCACACTCATGTTATAGTAGCACAGTTCATAACAGCTAAATCTTGGAAACAGCCCCTATATGTCCATTAGCAGAAGAATGGATTTCTTTTATAATTAAGTTTATTGGTACATTTTAGATATACATAATGATTATATTCATCACAGGGGATTGGAACCTGTATGGGATATATTTTTATTTCTCTATTTTCCCCAATCCCTTCTCTTCCCTTAAACCCATCTTCCCCTCCCTATTTACAAAGCTTTGTTTCCATTTTATTATATTTTTCATCATTTTTCCACTTTCCCCTCCTTTCTTTTCCCTTCCCCCCACCCCAGTTCTTCTGCTGTTGGATTCTAGATTCACCCAAATATGGCATGCGGGCCTACACTGCAGGACCTCCACCTCTCTGGGTGTGTGAAGAATAGAAAAGATTCCACAAATCTTTTCTATTCAATTTGTTTTGTCGCTATGAGCATGGTTCGTTTGGGTGACTATCTCTGATTTTTAGAGGACTGAATGCACTTCAGTTTTTACACAATGATAATGCTCCTCACGAGGCTTGGTGCTGCTAATTTTGACTGTTCTATTCCAGAATATTTTACCTTCTTTAGCTGTCCATTATTAAGGTAGGTGTTTTGGAATTTTCCATAATATTTGTTGAATTTAAAAATAATTAATATTTTTCTTCAGTTTCATGTTTCTGACTTCTGTTCTTTGGTGCTTTGTTTAGTGAATTATTTCTTAAGAACTATTAGTTCTTGTTAAAAATTGCCTTTTACATCATCATCAGTGAAATCCTTCTATATTCTGAAGTACAAACTGAGAAATGTCAATTTAATATAGCATATTTTGCTGAGTCAATGCTAGACTAGTGTATCTGTTTCCATCATTTTCTATTTAATGTAATGTTTTTATGTTCACCTTATATTTGTTATGTTGCTTAAAGAATTTATATACCTTTCAAATAATAAATAAAAAACAAATTTCAAAAAGAGTAAATCTTCTAAAATGCTCTTTAAATCCTCTCTGAAAACCAAGGGACATAAACTACATCCACCGGATACCATGAGTCCCCCTTTGGGGAGGCTGGGAACATTTCCTAAGCTGTGTAGATCCAAGTGGTTGTTCAGGTGATAACTAAAATTGCCTTCGTATCCTAATGATTTCTACAGAGTCAAATCAAGGAGCCCAATTGTTTTTATTTTATTTTATTTTTTCCTTCTCTCTCCTTTTAAAAAGAAGCAACCCCTTCCTGTCCCTTTTCTTCTCTTTCCATCTGTCAGAAAACTCAAATCCTTTTTTTTTTTTTTTTGGTTTTTCTCTGGTACTGGGAACCGAACTCACGACCTTGCGCTTGCCAGACAGGCGCTTTTGCTGCTGAGCTAAATCCCCAGCCCCTCAAATCCTTTAATATTTTCTGGTGTCGTTTACTAGGGTGAGGCTGGGAGCTAGAGAGTGGTGGGAAGCTTTTGGAAGTGAGGAAGATCAGGAATATTCTCGTGGTTCTGGGGATGATTACGGCACACACTTTCAGCCCTGCCCATTGGCCACATGGGAGAGGGGAGTGGGGTGCAGTCACTCCAGCAGGAGAGGCTCACAGGCCTGTGGAATGGGGTCTGTCTTCTCAAACAGCTCTCCTCAGCTGTCTGCCATGACTTTCCTGGTTCTCAGGCAACTTCTTTAGCTCTGCCTATAAGTAATTTGTCCATGGGGCCTTGTGGGGCCACTTCTCTAAGGCTAGCTTATTTTTTCCTTCCACCTTATTTACTTCTGGAAGTTTTATATTAATTTTGGACTCAAATTTATCTTTCTCTCTAAAATGGTATGTGATTTGTAGTTACTAAATGACATTTTCAGACTTTTTAAACCCTTTATGATTCCTTATGATTGACATAGGCTCCAAGATATAAAAATCTCTGGGATAAAGCTTTGAGGAAAGCTAGTTATTGGGTACAGTTCCTTTTCCCTGCTTTCCTTATTGTTGAAGGTTGGAGAAGCTACACGCCAGGAATGAGGACACTTGTGTCTGCCTTAAAGAACAGATACCTGCATGAATACAAAGGTTGCCTCCACAAGTTATGCCAGAAAACATGGCCGAGCTGCCCTTTACGGGCGGCTCTGCCTGGAGCAACAGGGAAAGAATGCCTTCTCGGCAAGCTCCGGAAAACACGGTGGCCTTCTGTTTGGGACCTGGAATTCAGTATCTCTCCTCCCTTCACACACACTTTTTCTTTCTGTACCTTTTCCCAAAAGTTCACAAGAGAGATCTTAAAGGTGAGCAGTGCATCTCGGATGATTATGGGTAACTCATTGTCTGTCCCCAAAACATCACCTTTAAGTTATATTTTATGAACTTGGGAGCAATATAAGATAGAGAAGTTTAAAAGGTTGAGTTTTTTGTCCAAATGTACGTTAAAGGATGGAGAGATGAGGCCTCACACTTGGTTTTATAACAAGGAAGGGATATAAGATCCTATCTAGCCATCTACAGCCCTCTCTCCTTCCCCTTATGACCCTTGTTGGTTATGTCTATGATGCTAACAGGGCACAAGTGCTCAGAGTAGCATAGAGTGTTAAAGGAAGTATTGCAATGAGATGTTCTAAAGGGAGAGTACTGTGAATCTCTAGGAAAATTCTGACTGCTTTACTTACAGTGATAAACCAACACGTGTAAAAGTGCCCTCTGACTGAATGTTATTGTTTAATGTATTCTGTATGCTTTCCTGTTTGTTCATCTGCAAGTTAATCTGTTTTAATTATCTTAAAATACCTACAGCTGCTTCATGAAAAACAAGTTTTGAGCTCATATTAATCTTTCTTTTTTTTCCCCCTTATAAACTTCTGGTTGTTAGGGTTTCCACTCTACAAATGATTACAGAAATATTCAGTGGCAACCAAACAGACTTATAATATTAAGGGTAAAAAGTGGTAGGCTTGAGGCTCACATAAGAAGCTCAACCTTCAGTATCATAAAGGTTACGTATAATTTATATTAATATATAAGTGTATATTTTTCTGGGTATTGACTTTCAGGTACATGTTATCTTCTAAAAGTTCAATTTAAATTGGCTCCTATATAAATGGACACTCATAATATTCAAATGCATTTGTTTCATGGCTTAAGAGTGAGCTAATTTAAATTGGTTGGTAAAATAGGACTAAAAATGTCTTTAAATCTGATGACATGTTTTTGTACAGGTCATTATCCAATGAAGATAATATTTACCCTAAAAATTAGTTTTATAAATGCATTGTCCATTGTTTTCTGTGTATAGTAATTTAGTGTTTTTGCTTGGTTAAAGATAATATATTTATAACATTAGAATGTTAACTGTGCTTTCTCATGAACTATCTACAGTGATTGCTTAGGTGAAAAACTAAGTAAATGTAAATAGGATTAATGTGTATAAATGTTCAGAACAACATATAAGCCTCCAGTTCGTTATAGATTCAAGTACTGTTAGCTACTTAAGCCTTATAAATGAGAATATATTTGATTTGCTAAATGTGTTTTTATAAAATACTAATATATAAATGTTTCAGATGGTTGCCTTAAATTGAACTGAATTTCTAATACTCAATTTTATATTAAAGAATACTTTTTAAAATGTTGCCCCAAGTGGGATTTCTTGTGTCTGAGGAGCACCTGGATGAGACTCTCCCCTGTGCCTCTAAAAGCAGCTGCCCCACGTTGCTTCAGGTATTTTCCATTGCTTTGTGGCTTTTCCAGTTTTGCTTCAGAGGCTTATTGAGCCCCACATCAATAAATGTTATTAAGTAAATTAACACATACATTTATATCATTATGCTGGCTATAATTGAAAAGTTAAATTTTCCATGTCTAAAGTAATAAGGTCTTTTAAAAATATTAAAATTTTCTTGGCTAAAGTTATAAAATCTAGATAAAATATGCAGGTTCTCTATTTTGCTAGGATAGTTTCTTGTTTTCCTAGGCTTTTGGTGACTTAAAACCCTGAATTTTAAGAGTTAAATATTATGTAAAGGCCGACTTGTAAGCATTTTTATATAACCAGTTAGCGAATTGTTTAATGACTAACATATAAATGTGTATATATTCATAATTGTGCTATGAATCTAAGCTCTAAAGTGAAGTTTGGGGAATAAAAGCAAAACAGGAGGCATCATAACACTTAACTTGAAGCTATACCACAAAGCAACAGTGATACAGATAGTGTGGTACAGGAACAAGAGCACATGTGTAGACAATGGAATGGAACAAATACAGGATACAGAAACATCCCTGTAAGGTTCAGCTGTCTGATCCTGGCAAAAGGGCCAAAAGCATATGCAGAAGGAAAGATAATCTGTTCAACAAATGATGCTGTGAGAGATTGAAACTAGACCCATATGTCTTACCACGTAGTAAACTAAAATGAAAAATCTAAACATTAAAACAGAAGCTTTGAAACTACTGGAGAATAAAATACATAGAACCCTGGGGTCACAAGTGTAAGAAAGGGTTTCCTAAGCAGAACTTTAATTGCACAAGAAATAACAACAAAAATCCACAAATGGTATTTCATCAAATCAAAAAGCTTCTGCACAGCAAAGGACTCAATTAATAAAGAGAAAACCTACAGGATGGAAATTTCTTTCCAGCTAATCCTCAGACAGAGGACTAATATCTAGAATATATGAAGAACTCAAAAGAATTAGAACACTAAATAACAGATCCAATCAAGAAATGGGCAAATGAAAGGAACAGACTCTTCTCAGAGGAAGAAGTACAAGTGAACAAAAAATATATGAAAAAAATACTCAACATCTCTGGCCTCTAGAGAAGTGCAAATTAAAACAATGTCAAGATCCCATCTTATACCAGAAAGAATGGAAATCACCAAAAAATCAAAAAATAACAAATGCCAGCATGGCTGCCCCGAAAAAGGAACTTTTCTACATTATTGGTGGAAATGTAAACTAGTAGAACTGTTATGGAAATCAGTATGAAAATTTCTCAAAGAACTAAAACTAGAAATTCTAGATGACCCATCTAGCTATCTCTTTTCTAGGTATCTTCCCCAAAGAGCTAATGGCATCATACTATAATGATACATGCACATCAATGTTTGTAGCAGCATAATTCATAAGAGTTAAGTCCTAGAAGCAACCTGTTTACCCATCAAGAGATGAGTGGATAAAACAAATGTGGTACCTGTGTAAATGAACTACTACCCAGCTAAATGGAATGATAAATTTGAGGCATTTGTAGGCAAATGGCTGCACCCGGAAAATATAATGTTGAGTGAAATAAACCAGACATATAAACTTAAATACTATATAGTAATTATCATCTGAATAGGGCAAAGCGCAAAAAAGCATAATAAAGGATGGACGGGAGGAGGCAGGAGAGAGGGTCCCTCGCAAATGGGAAGGGTCCGGGAGACTCAGAGTGACGGCAGTGGGGCAGGTAGGGGCAAATAAGAATGAGGGTGCGCCCTCTTCAGGGGCCTAATAACCTCAGTAAATGACGGCAGAATAGGGACAACATGAGAGCGGATTCGTAATATCCACATCAGCGAAAACAGGGAAAGAGGATTCAGGAGGGAGGCGGGAGAAGAAAATGATTAAAAACACAAGCTGTATAATGGACACATACACACTCTCCAAGATGATTGTAAACTGCATGTATGATAGACATTTACTAATTAAAATTTTTAAATTAAGTTAAATTTAATACATGCAAGTAATTAATAAGTGCTCTATTTTATAGAATATACATTAAACATAAACCTTACACATATAAAATGATAAATACTTTTGGCATCTATTTAAACTTGGTCCTGCCATTTAAAACTTGATCTAAATCTATTGGCTTTAGTTAAAGAAGCATTTTCCTACTGTATAAAGGAGATGCACTTGTGCAGTGGGTAATCAGTCTATTTGAGGTCATTAACATTTTCCTAACCTCGTAAAGGTCTGATGGTGCCATTTAATTCTTGTCAGTGCAGTTACGCCTCTTAAACCTGTTGAGGGAATTTAAATTTTGCCTGAAGAGTAAAAATTAAGTAAGTGAATAGAAATACTTCTATATAGTCGTGATTCTAATCACAGTTAACTGCACTGGGTTAGATGCACTGAATGCATTTCTGTTTCCCAGGTGTACAGGTCTCTATGAAGAGGGAGATAGGAAAACGCATTGAGGACCTCCAGACTGAAGTTGTTTCTAATGATGGACTTCTTCAGGCTCATGCTTATGTGATTATTGTGCAGTTGCTTTATGGTAGGCAGATGTGCCTAAACAGTATGCAGTGCAGACAGTGTCACTGTGGAGACTGAAGACTGGGCATTAGATGTACTTACCTATAAAGTGCATCTGTGGACAAATACGTTCTGCCTAGCCACTTTATTTTTGAGTGTCAAATGCAGAGTAGAATTTAAGTCATATAATATTTTATTTTTGGATAAAAGTAACCTATTGATAAGTCATTTCTTCTAAATTGGGAATTTATATGTATATATTTTTTAAAATAAAAAACTAATGGTTCTGGTATAATAAATGTCATCATAATTCTTATGCTAAAATACTGCTTGCTCTTGATTTTAAATTTTGTTTGTAGAACTTCATAACTGTTATATGATAGCATGCTACAAAAGTACAGCTTCTAACAGACAATTTAACCAGCATCTTAAGATTGTAAGTCATCACCTCCTGTACAAATAGAGGACACTTACTCCTAATTCTAAGAGTCACCATGGTCAGTAGAAGTGGTAGCTATTCTCTAGTCATAATTTCAAAGCATCAAATTTTTAAAACACATTAGAGCAGTTAAAATAAAGCCTACTATTCCTACTTCAAGAATGGTGGAACTGACCTTCACAGTGTTCAGCAACTGAGGCTTAGAGACCAAAGCTAGAAAGGTAACTAAGGAGAACAGACAGTATTTTGGCCTCTGTCCTTCAAGGTCAGCTAAGATGCAGAACATCCTGGGATCCCTCTATAGGGCTCTTACCACCCTGATGAGTGACCCAATCTGCAAATCTAGAGATTGTTAAACACGAGAGGAGAGGAGTCAACCAGTGTACCTTAAGGAGAGCCACCAAAGAGAGCTTTGCTTCTGAGGGCAGCCATGTGGTCGGGAGAAGAGCTTAACGCCTCCTGGCAGATGGCACACTGGTAGAGGAAAAGCTAGAGGAGGCAAGAGGCCTTGCCTGTGACCTCAAAAGCAACCCCTGAGAAGCCTGAAGTGTCTTTCACAAATATACCTGTTTCCCTGAAGATAAGACCTAGCTGGAAAATAATTAGCCTTGGAATTGAGAGGTGAAGAATGCCAGCCTGCGTTAGTCTATCCTTGCCTTACCCGCCCCACAGAGTAGACACTAAGCAAGAGAAGAGTGGCAAAGCTAGACTAGACAGTAAAGGGGTGCGCAGACACAGCCCCAGCCCTCAGGGACAGTCTCCTAGGGCACCTAGAGGACTCACCAGTCCCAGCGTCCCCCCAAAACATGTGTCCATTAGCCTCTCTGAGCAGATTCCCACTGTGCTACCCAAGTGTGCCTTCAAGTAAAGATTCGCTTCTTCTACAGGTATGCCTACAAGAGAAAATGAAAGGGTAGTGTAAATATTCTAGCTAGTAAGCTTTTTACCTTTATGGTGTGAAGATGCTATTATCTACTTCAGACTTTATATGCTTATATTACCTGGAGTTACCTGGACCAGCCATTGCTAAATAATTTCATGCCTAAAAATAGAGCCTTATTAAAAAATTAATGTCTCAATAGTCACAAAATTGTAGGTATCTTTATTTCATTGCCATAATTAAAATAAGATATATTAGATTATTGATAAAACAGGGAGGATTTTGTATGCTCTTAAATTCCACCTGTTGTATTTCAGGGAACACTTCAAAGTACATAGAGGTTAATATTAAACATAAAAGGCTTATGAAAAAATGTTACCAACTTCTGCTATTTTTTGGGCCCACAACTCATCATAATCTGCAGTTAATTTCTGGCCTGGTTTGTCTAACAAAGTCTGAAATGACGCTTGAGCATCAGTGACTTGTTCACACTTTTCTCCTTTTTTCTGTAAAAAGATGCTCAGTCGTCCAACAACAAGCCGAGCCTCCTCTGTCCCCTTTTCGTCACTCAGGAGCTCACTGTGGTCGTAGCTGGGACAGAGGCCTCCACCCTTTGGAGGTGACACCAGCTCTTCCCAGGGTTTCTGCTTCCGCAAGAAAAGCCTAAGACTTTCCCATTCGTGAAAGTAAGTTCTCCCTCTGTCTGTCTGTCTCTCTCTGTCCCCATTCCTGCCTGCACTCTATTTCTTCAAATGTACACTTCTGACTCTCTGCCTAAGAAAACCCTGTCTGTGCCTCTCACTGACCAGTGCTGAGAACTTGATCTGCAGTGGGAGTCAGTGAACCCGTGACCTGGTCTGTGAAGAGGGTGAGTTAGGCTCTGTAGCTCAGCTTCAGGCACAGCCTGAGACCCTGGCTGGTGAAGGGTTTATGTGCTCAAGTTTCCTGCTTGCTGCTGACCCAACAAAGGAGGCCATTTATTTTGGTAAAAAGAGAAAAAGTGACTTTTTGTAGCTAGCTCCTAGGAGATGGAGGAGCGCATTTGCCTGAAATCAGTGCCTCCCCGTGTACGGATGAGCAAGGGTCTGTTACGGTGAGCGGCGGAGGGGAGGGACACCGAGGAGGAGTGGAGACCTGCAACCTGGTGCTCATTTCCGTCATCCTTGGCTCACTCTCCCTTTCCTGTGGGGAGGAAACCGGTCTCCTGTTTCCCAGAGCTGCACCTACATGCTCTGGCCTTTCACTTGGGATGAGGAAGGGTGTGGGCGGCCATCCGTACCCTAAGCCTGAGGAAATAAAAGGAAGAAAATAAGTTTTAAGTTAATCTTTTCTCCATTCATTATTAAGTTTATTAATGCACTTTAAATATATGTATCAATCACATTCATCGTAGGGATTTTGCACCTGACTTGTCTCCTTTCCCCTTCTTTTCAGTTCCCTCGTCCTCCCTTCAGCCCCTCTTCCCCTCCTCATTTAAAAAACTTGGCTTCCATTTTTCCATCTTTTCTCATCGTCTTTCTTTTCCCTTTCTTTCCTCATCCTCCCTTCTTAGTTATCTTACACTTGTGTGGTGGATACAAGGTCGACACTCAAAACTCAGCGGCAACCCTGCACACAAACAGTGATACACTGGCCTTGAAAACAGGAACTATTTAGGGATCAGCCTAACAAAGAAAACGAAAGATCTTTGTACTGAAAACTATGATAGTCTGATAAAGTTCATTTTGAGGTCCCCTTTGCAGTTTTATAAATAGCAATATGTTATGATACTTATTTTTTGTCTGTTTATATACTTGTGTCATGCATTCAACACATGCATATAATACAACCTGGGGAGAAGGACTGCTTTTCATCTTTTTATGTGTACTTCAGCCAGAAGAGGGCTTAGTATATGGTAGTACATATTAGGCAGTTAGAGAAAATACGTGAGATGAATAAGTGGCACTTTTCAGGCTCCTGTCTTTTCTTTTTTAAAGTTTCTGTAAAGTATATGTTTAAGTTTCTCAGAATCTCAAATCATTGTGGAAAGAATTTAGACCTGATTGTTATTTAATTGTGATAGGTAAAAGTAGCAATATTCAAATGGGGGTTTTCTGTTTAATATTCTCTAATTCTGAAATGAATTAGAACTAATAGACACATACATGCATATTTGGGTAAATGCACTAACCTAAAACTTTGGCTCTCTCAGTTTTACTGTGATTGCTTATTTAAACACGATGTTTGTTTTGTTAGAGATCACCTCTTTCATATACCACTAAACTCTAACTCAATTATGCATCATTTGTAGTTATTTATAGAAGCAGCCATTCTTTATACATTTGCCTCTCACAAGGAAAATTCTTTCAGGAATTGTATAATATTTCATTGATGATGTCTTCAGAAATAGAATACTGGGTTGTTAATCTATATTTTGTTCTGTATATTAATGTTTCATGTCAGGGGTATGCCATTCAGTGCTGCAGATGGAAATAACTTTGTTCAAACTTATTTTTATTCCTTCATGAATTTCTACTCCTTACCATTTCTAACATGACATAGCTTGAATTCTCTTACGTTTAAGTGTTACACAGAAAAATACATGCTATATTATCTAACTGTATTGAATTTCTCCTGCTATTACCTCATGCTCAGGTCACTTATTATTATAATTATGAATTTGGACTGAGAATTACAATCCACAAAAGTCATACCACTTTAAAGAATATTTCTTTACACAAGTAAATTTATTCATTATGGTTTAGTGCTGAGGTGTTTTATTTAGAAATTGTATTCTTTAATTCTTCCAGAAAATTTCTAAGTTCAATATTTACTCTTTAAAATATTTACTATTTTAAAATTCTCCCAGAACTTTTGAGAAGGTGAATTAATATCATACATCCCTTCCATTTGTAAAATTGAAGCCTGGGTATTTGTATTAGACAAAGTCTAGCAGAAACATCCATAACAGCGAAGATTTGAGAAGTCTGAGGTTGTAGGAGGTTGGTAGGTTTCGCCTGTTCACCAGTGTTGAAGGAAGCAATGTTGTAGATTTTGAAGTAAGCAAATCTGAGTTCAGAGTTCAACAACATTATAAATGTTTAAAATAAGCATTCCTGATGGTGGGACAATCTGAGTGAAGAAAGGTCCAGGTTGTACTCTAACGTGTCTTGCTATTTGGTTCCTACTCAGCCTGCAGTCCTGTGGTTCTAGAAGCTCTCTACCCCCAGAATTCCTCTGAGTTTTGACTATGTTCATGTCGTCTTCTGCCACAAAGAATTCTTTAGATTAGAGAAGTAACTTCTCATTTCCTACTGGATGCTGGTAGGGGCTAAACTCAACCATGTTGTACAAAGACACTGACTTAAATTGCATGTTAGTGACATAGGAGAAAATATAACTCTCAACTTTCAGGATGTCTGATGCACCAAGTTTGTGTTCCCCAAAACTGAAGAATACAGTCTAAGGAAAAGCAGAGGTTAATGGAGGGAATGTTTATTGAGAGGTAGCTCAAGAGAGAGAAGGAGGTCTCCAAAGTGGGTTGCCACCAAATTGAGTTCTCTAAGCAGGTTTTATGGAGCAAAATCATGAGGTGAGTACATCACTAGTCCTTTCAGAGGTGCAATTAAAACAATGCTGAGTCCACATCACTCTAGGCAAAATGGTAATTGTCAACCAATCAACCAATATCAAATGCTGTAGGAGTTATGGGGGAAAGAAACCCTTCCCCACTGTTGGAGGGAGTGTAAACTGGTACAACCACTGTGGACATCAGTGTGGAAATTCCTCAAAAAGCAAAAACCAGAGGTTCCATTTGACCCAACTATTCTCCTTCTGGGCATCTTCATAGAAATATTCAGAATTAAAACATCATTCCACAGCAATATACACATACCCATGTTTATAGCAGCACAGATTGTAATAGTTAGATCTTGGAAATAGTTCAAATGCCCAGCAACCAATGAATAAAGATGTGGTTTTTCTTTTAATAAAATTGGAGTACTATTGAGATATAAAGAAGGATAAACTTGAGGCATTTCTAGGTAAATGGATGCACCTTGAGACCATACTCTTCAGTGAAAGAAATTAGACCCACATGTGGAATTATCACATTGTTTCTTTGCTGTGAGAAACTAAAAGTATAAGTAAGAACCAAAATGTAAAATAGAGATTGAGAAATAGAAATAAAATGTTCAAATGGGAAGGGGAGCAAGGAAGGGAGGAGAAGGAAAGGGAGGAAGGGGAAAGCAAAAACATGAGGAAAGAAGGAAAAAATGGAAGCAAAGCTTTTATAAATAAGGAAAAAAAGAATGGTTGAATGGAGGGTAGAGAAAAGAAGAATCAAGATCTATCATGTACAGGTACAAATTCTGTATTATGATTGTGATCATTACGGATTCCTAAAATGTACTAATAAATTCAATTTAAAAATAAATAAAACAGGCCTTGTAGTGTGGCCAGATTTTAATGTGAATACCTTTGTGGAGCAAATTGTTCTCTAGCGTTTTTGTTTTTCTTTGTTTGTTTTAGTTTTTGTTTTAATAATAGAAATCCCTAAAAGCTGGGTATCAGGCCTACACAGATAGTGTAGGAGACAATTCATACATATGATAGCAAGAGTACTGCTGAATCCAGCTCTACCCTCTAGTAACTACTCAGATGCCACAAACTATACCACTGAGTAGGGCTGTATTTCACTACAATCAGCCAGATAAATTTCCAAAGAAATGATTAGCTGGGAGCTCTATTGAAGCATACTATACTTAGATTTACTTTGGTATATTACCTAACTTAACCCATTTAAAAAAAAACAAGACATATGAAATGCAAAGAAAAGGGAAGATTTAAATTATTAAGGGAAGCAGGGATAGAATAAGTAAGAAAAGAGAGGCTCTGGGTATTATGTTCAACAAAAGGGCATTTCAACATGGTCAAGGAACTAAAGCAAGTGAAGCTTATGTAAGTAAAGGAAGACATAATGACAATGTCTTATCAAAGAAAAGATATCATTAGAGAGATGGAAATGATAAAGAAAACAGTGAAATTATAGACATGAAAAGAAGAATAAGTGGAAAGAAAAATTTTCTGAACTACTCAACAGTAGATTTCAAATGACAGATCAAATCAGTGAGCTAGAAAATAAATTACGGCACATAAATTTTAGATTATGTTGTTGTATATGATTATGTTGTATAAAGTCTAAAATGGAAGAGTAAAAACAAAGGAAAAAACTTACTAAAAATGTGGATGATCATTAACGATGTGGAAGTAAAACAAGATAGAAAATTAGAAGAAATAATACCTGAAAATTTTCCAAATTTTGTGGAAGACATTAACCTGTGCATTCCAAGAACTTAAAGCACTTCAAACTTTACAAATACCAAGATGTCTACACTCTGACATACCAGAGCGTGATATTTTAAAAGCCAAAGACCAGGAGAAAATCTTCTAATGACAACACAGAAATGATTTTTATGTAAAGGAGCATCAGTAAGATTAGCAGCAGATTTGTCACCATAAATGGTGGTCAGACGACAGTGCCATGACATAGTCACACTGCTAAAAGAAAATACTTTGTTATCAGCAGAGAATTTATATTCAAAAATATATATTTCAAAAAGTAAAGAAATATTCCTAGAGAAAGAAAATTGAATGCATTGCTTGTAGACATGACTAAAAAGACGTTCCAAAGGAAACTTTACAGTTCTAAAATGTATGACTCTCAGGGCTGGGGATTTAGCTCAGCGGCAGAAGCGCCTGCCTGGCAAGCGCAAGGTCGTGAGTTTGGTTCCCGCTACCGGAGAAAAACAAAAAAATAAATAAATAAATAAAAATAAAATAAAATGTACGACTCTCACTAACTTTAACCTGTATGAAAATTAGTAAAAGGTGAGTATGGTCACTATATAATTTTAAAACATAGAATAAATTTATATATCTTTTTTCTGTTAACTGATTTTAAAATACAATTTTATAAATGATATGCATATAATTGCATTTTAGCTTTTCTTTCATATAGAAGTATAATACATTTTACAACAAGAAAACAAAATAAATTGTGTAAATTGTATTGGAATAAGGAAAATAAAATAATTGTCAGCTTGGACCATCTTTCATGGTAAGAATACTCAAATTCTTCAATCAGAAAAAAAAGGTGCATGGAAAAACTTGCAACTAACTCCCTACCTGGTGGTGTATGACCTACTACTTTTCTCCCAAATTTGGGAAGAATGTAAGAATGTCTACCCTTGCCATCTGTACTTTATACACCAGTTCATGTGCTAGCCAAAATAAACTGGAAAGTAAATGCAGAGAAAAAACAAAATCAAGTAAAATATACTAATATTTAAATGTAACAACTAAAACTATCTCTACTTACATAAAACATTACCTCATATTTAGAAAATCCTGAGAATTCATCTAAAAACTAGAAAAAACTGATAAATAAGTTCAGCAACTTTTCAAGTTGTGTGGCCAGTATAAAATCAATGGCGGGGCTGGGGATTTAGCTCAGCGGCAAAAGCGCCTGCCTCTCAAGCGCAAGGTCGTGAGTTCGGTTCCCGGTACCGGAGAAAAACCAAAAACCAAAAAAAAAAAAAAATAAAATAAAATAAAATCAATGGCATTTATGTGCACTAACAATGAAAAATAAAATAAATGAAAATTCTAGTTCCAGCTATATCAACAAGAATAATATTTGCTTCTGTGGAACATATACTGTGCTATAATAACAAGGATAAAACTCTTACAAATAGATTTAACAAAGTACAAACATTATACTTTGAAAAATATAATGCATTATTAAAATAAAACAAAGATTTGCATAAATGGAAACTCATCCCACATGTAGAGACCAGAAGCCTTAGCAATATGCAGATAGAAATACTCAGAAAATTGATTTTTGGATTCAGTGCATTCTCTGTCAACATCAAAGTTAGCATCTTCCAGAAATTGAGAAGCAATATTAAAATTTATACAGGAATTCAAGTGAATTATCTGAAAACCATGATCCTATTTTTATGACTTACACTTTATTCTTCCAAACTCAATATAATATACACCAATCAATACACTGTGTGGCTTACATAAACATGACCTATAAATCACTGAAACCTAATTGCAGTCCTTCGAATGAACTCATAAATTTATAGTGAACTGGCTTTGACTAGTGTTTAAAGAGGGTTTCATGGGGAAAATTTAAACTTTTCAATAAACAGTGCCAAGACAACTTGAAGTTGGACTTCTCGCATCATACACAAAAATAAAATTGAATTAATATAATAGGTCTACAAAAAGTAATAAAACATGGTTTATTTTAAAATTTAAAACATTATTAGAGTAAAAACACACTGCCACTAATCCCCCTCAGAATACGCCCCTTCACGTCAAACACTTCACTGTTCTTGCTGCTTTCTGAAGCAGCTCTGGAGTCCTCTTTCGCTGCTATCTTCACGAGTCCTCTTTCGCTGGTATCTTCACGAGTCCTCTTTCGCTGGTATCTTCACGAGCTGAAAAATGCAGCAAGCGTGGCTGCTGAGTGCCACCCAATGGAAAGGCAGTCCTGGAAACACTGTGGTGTGTCCACCTACCTTCTCCCCAGGATCTGGCACCATGTGACTTCTGGCTCATCCCAAAAGTCAAAATGAGCATAAAAGGTAAACACTCAAACCTGCTTTGGGATATCAACGCACCAGGACACCATAACTAAAGAAACTCGGGAAAGAGGACTTCCAGAACTCCTTCAGAATGTGGCAAGAACGATGGGATAAGAGTTTCTGAAGAAAGGAGTGTTCTGAAGGGGATTAAAGGACATGTGTCATCTATCTAATAAATTTACTTTTTAAAGAATATTCACCCTATTTTTCATGCACATCTCCTAAATGTTAAAGGGGCAACTATAAAACTTTAGGAAAAAATGTATCAGTGAGTCTTAATGAACTTGAATTGAGCAGTATTTCCTCACACCAAATGAAGAATCATCAAAAAATTGCTCCACTTAAATAATAATAAAATTTTTGCTTCAAAGGATAACATGAAGATAATGAAATTATGAATCAAAAAGTCAGAAAAGATATTTTTAAACACTATTTGATGAAGGGTTATGTTTACATAATAATCCATTTATGAAATGACAGACCAGTTTAAAAATAGTTAAAGAATCTCACTGAAAGTTCTCTAGAAAAGAATTTTTCCAGCAAGTGCATGAAAAGCCACTGAGCATCAACAAGTATCAGAGAAATAAAAATAAAAGCTATGTAAAATTTCACTTCCCACCCACAAGCACAGTCGGAGAAAATAGCTGGTACTTAGGCTGGCAGCTGTGCTACAGTGCTGGTGTGAATTTTAAACGCCACCACTTCCTTGGAGAAGAGTCTGATCGTGGAGTCGCCAGGTGACACAAGAGCCCACTCTTTGGTGGACACCCAGGACAAAGCGTATCGGTCAAACCGTAAATGTAATGTGGTATGGCAACTAAATGTCATCAGCATTATAAGAAGGAAAAACTTTCATTTTTATTTGCATGCTATAATATGGATGAACGTGATACTATTATGCTAATTGAATGAAACCAGTCATAAAGGATCACCTCTTGTATGATTTCATTTATATGAAACTTTCAAAGTAGACAATTCTTTGAGAATAATGAATGGGTTGAAGGTTGGAGCAAGCCATTGCTAATGAGTTTAGGCTTTCTTTTTAACAGAGTAAATCTTCAACTATTGTTAATGATGATAGGTTCATAATTCCACTATAGACAAAAATAGAAAAAATTTAAAATACTGTCAGAGTGCCAGGTGTGCTGGTACATGCACAAAAAATTCCAGCACTTGAGTGGCTGAGGCAAGAGGATCTCCATGAGTTCAAGGCCAACATGGGACACATAGTGAAATCAAGGCTACCTTGAACTACGTATTGAGAACTTATCTCAAGCAAACAAACAAACTGATGGAAGAAAAGAAGAAATTTCTAAATGCACAAAGAGATATGAGGAATTCATTAGCTCATTCTCAGCAATTCACGTATCTCCCAAAAAGAAAATCAGCAAAAGTAGAGGAGCACTAGTGACACCACAGTTCAACAGATTCTAACTGACATGAACACTCCACCTAATGACAGCAAAAGATGAACCTTTCAAGTATGCATAGACTATCAATCAGCACAAACTATACTGGGTCATAAAATAAATGTTAGCAAATTGAAGGAATTGAAATTATGTAGTAAGGTATTTGGTCATAATGATATTAAGCTAGAAATCAATATCAGAAAAACAATACAAAAATCATTAGTTACTTAGAAACTGAACAGTGCACATTTCAGTGACACATAGATCAAAGGCCAATTCTCAGGGAAATTAAAAAATAAATGTGCATGTAAACAAAAATAAGATACAACATACACACTTTGGGGGAACACAAAAACAGGACACAAGAAAATCCATAGTGCTGATGCATACATTAAAAGTAGAAAAAGTCTCAAATCAAAAATACAAGCATTTATTTAAAAAACTTGAAAAAGGGGAATCGAAGAAAGTAATAGAGATCAATGATGAATGAGTGAAATAGAAAATAAAAAGAAATAATATGTAAAATCTATGGGAAAAAATGAATATTTGGAGAAAATAAAGTTGATAGATCTCCAGCACAATTGAGAAAGGTCAAAAAACAGACGCTGCAAATTATCAGTAACAGAAATGAACCAGAGATATCATGTCCAACAGTTCTTACAGGAGTTAAAAGAATACTACAAACAACATCATGGTCATAAACTTGACAACTAGGAAGAAAATACACCAACTCCTCAAAACCCATAACCTATACAGTCTCAGCCAAGAAGAAACCTACATTCTGAATAATTCTACTGTCATTAGGTGAATGTGTGCTTTAAAGGCTCCTAAAAAGAAGAAGCTCCCCAAGCTCAAATGGGTTGCCTAAATCTGCACCAAATAATTTAAAATAGTCACATTAAGTTTGGATAATGCTTCCCAGAAAACAAAAGACAGATGACCTCTTTCCCTGATGCTGTTTTATTAGACAGCAGAATTAACCTCAGACCAAAAAGGCAAGGAAAGGACAAAGCAAAATAATAAAGTACTGGCCAGTGTCGTTCAGTCATTCCTGGACTTACACTGCTGTCCCTGTCTCTCTCTGTCTCTCCCTCTCCCTTTCCTCCTTCTCCTAACTGAATTCAACAGTCACATGAGGAGAAACACACCATGATCTAGTGAGATTTATTAGTAGCCTTGGTTGATTCAATAGGCAGACGTAAACTAAGAATCCTCCTGTTGGTAGAGGCTGTGCACAGTCTCACAAAGAATCTACAAGATCTTGCAGTTAGATCATGCATCTACTCAGCCTCGGAACTGCTTCTCGCTAAAGCAGAAAAGGAAGCTGGGAAGTCTGTTTTTACCTTTTTGGTGGACACACAATTAAAAGTTTTAAATAGAGCAATTTGATAGAAAAATAAATAAATAAAAGGCATACTAATTGAAAGCAGTGCACTTTATTTGCAGATGATATGACGTTCTATTAAAAATCCCAAGGAAGCCAGGCATGGTGGTACACACCTATAATCTCAGCACTTGGGAGGCTGAGGCAGGAGGATCACTGAGAGTTCAAGGCCAGCCTGAAATGCATAGTGAATTCAAGGCAGCCTGGGCCACATAGCAAGACTCTGTCTCTAAAAAATAAAAAAAACAAAAGCCAAGGAATCTACAAAAAGTTTCTAGAACAGGTAATTGAAATTCATTATGTCATTGAATGCAAGGCTAATAAACATTAATCAAGTCCGTTCTATGCATTTACAAAGTACAAGTAGAGAATGAAGTTAAAAATGTAGTACTATTTGATGTTGCTCCAAAGAAAATTAAATATCAGGTATAAGTCCAACAAAACACACAAGATTTAAATGAATAAGTATCACAAAACACTGTAGAGAAAATTCTTCTCTGGAAAAAGAGAAATTCATTAAGTGATGGAAGTGAGACCACTATGAAGCAGCCCTGAGCAGGACTTAAATTAACCAGTGGACATTTCATGCTTACTTGTGAGTCTGTCCAAAGCCGAGGCCACTAGTTTAGAGATGGATGGTGGACTCATAGTAAATGAACCTCTCTGAGTCACTGCTCCCTACTGAGGCCTGTAATATTGGATGAAACTGGAAAGCTTCAAAGGATAAAACAAGATCATAGCCAAGGACACCTGGATCCAACCTCAACTAGATAACGACTGTAACCTCAGTCATCTCACTCCTGGGCAGATTAATTTAATACCTGGAGAAGTCCTTGAGTATTTCCGCTCTCCTTGAGTATTCCCCTCCTTTCTTCTGATAACTAAATAAATACAGGCCACCCAGAGAAGATCTCGGTCTCAGCCCTGAGATAACCTTGAATTCTGTGACAAGGCTTTGATCCTCCTATAGCCTTGAAGTCATTCCATTTGCCTCTTTTTATTTAGCCTTTACCATACCCTCAGTTGGGAGATTGCAGACCTGATCATTCCACAGTAACTAAGGGATATGATTAACCTGATAAATAATACTGGAGAAGCATATTGTGTTCACTGATTGGAAGACTAAACATATTAAAGAAGTGAATTTTCCTTAAATTTTCAAAAGGTAGTAAAAATCTGATAAACATTTTTGCAAATAGATTTATTCTAAAATTCATAAGAAAATTCTCTAGGAGACACAAAAAATTTTTGAAGATGAAGAACTCTATGTGAGGAAATATTCTATCATTTCTGAGGTATATTTAGAATCTAGGGAGACCAGGGCAGTATGATAGTAGTGGAGGATAGACACACAGTTTGATGGAACAGTTTGGAAAAGTAGACCTAATTTTTGACAAAGCATCAAACGAATTCACCTTGTAGGGTTAGTATTTTCAACAGAGAGCTGCGGGAAAATTGGACAACTGTACACACAAAAAAATTGACTCTCCCCTTAAACCCAACACTTACACAAAATTAACTCAAAATAGTAACATATTAAATATAAACATAACACCATGTAACATCTAGAAAAAAACACACAGAAAAAATATTTAGTTGCCAATGACTAGGCAATGAGCTCTTAAAGTTAAACATGAAAAAGTAGAGTTGATGAATTGAATCTCACCAAGATAAATGATTTCTTCTGTGAAGCATCCTATGATGAAAATTCGAACCAGAGATTTGGAGGAAATATTTTTATATACCACACTTGAAAAAAGATTCTTATAGAATGTGTAAACACAAACCTTCAAAATTCAATCTAATTAAAAAATAACACAATTAGAAAACCAACAAAAGACATAAACAAACATTCCCTGAAGATGACATGCAAATGAAAAATCAGCAAATAAATATACCGTCAGCATAAACAGTCCTTAGAAAAACACATTAAGAGCACAGTAAGCTGTTAGCATGCACAAATTAGAGTGGGCACATGATGAAGTAGTGATGACATCAAATGCTGGCAAATATTTCACAAAACGGATGACCCGCATCGCTAGCCTCAGGATGAAATGTGAGATAGCTGGAACAGAGCTTGACAGTGTCTTTGGAAACTAAAAATTGTAGCTTCAGGCGACACAGGAGTTGCTCCCTTGTAGATCCAGCAAAGTGAAAGCTTTTGTGTGCAGAAATGCATGCATGGGTAATGTTCATGGTGACTTTTCTCTTAATTGTCAAAAATAAGATACTTTTAAATGTGGTTCAATGAAAGAATGAGTAAATAAACAGCAAAACACCCATGTTATGAAATATTCTTAAGCCATCAAAACGAACACCCTGTTGAAACACACATCTTAGGTGAAGTTCAAAAGAATTATGCTCAGTGAAAAAAGCCAATGACAAGAAAAATATGTACTGCACAATTGCATTTATGCACCTTTTTGTTAAATTAGAGAAATATCAGGATGGGACATGAACAGCAGTTCCTGGCTTGGGGGCGGCTACAGTGGAGTTGTGAAGAGGTAGCACAGCCAGTCTTGGAGCTGAATGCCCTGGCTGATGGTGACTACATGAAACCAGGCACGTGGCACAGCTGTGCAAGGCTCCACTCACACGAGCACACACCTGAGTCCATACTCACCTGACGTGCAGCACGCATGTGGACCGGCCCCGCCGTGAGCATGTTTATTATGTATCAGAGACATACACTAATGAAAAGGGGGAGAAGAGAGAAAAAGAAATGTGCAGACAATGTAATTTGACTTTATTGCAGTCTTCTGGATTTGATATTGGGCTCCAGTGTACAAGATGTTATCACAGACATTGCTAAGAATACATAAGACTTTGCATGTTTTACAACTTCCAGGGAGCCTGTAACTAATTCAAATTACTTGTAAAATGTGTAAAAAAATGTACCTTTATTGAATATTCTATTTACATTATTATCAATTTTTATAAATCTATGTATGAAAAATTATAGTAAAAGCTTATAAAATGTGGAAGTCTATGGGGAGTTTTGTAAGCATCTACTATGGATTGAATGTTCTGCTTCCAAGACGTTATGTTGACTTGCTTGGAAATAGGGTCATTGCCTCTGCTGACATCAGAGAGGGAAGGGGCCGCAGGGGAGCGGGTCCCGGGTCCGCAGCGGGAGCTGGAGAGCCAGTGAGGATGCTGGGGATGCCTGGAGACACCCAGGAGTGGGGACAGGTGCTTCTGGGGCCCTCCACTCCAGCTCCCAGGGAGCAGGCCCAGCCTACACCTCCACCTTGGGCTTTGAGGTACAGTAGTGTGAGGCTCTAAACATCTGTTGTACGTGACTCAGCCTACGTTACTTGGTTAAAGGACAGACCCAGTATAGCAACGTACAATAAGGGATTAGCTAATGCAGAAGCAGGAGCTGGGGCTGTTTCAGGAGAAAGCAAGAATCAACAAGTTTCCGTGCTGTTTACAGTACTTTAATGTCATTAAAAGGAAATTCTACACAGAGACAAATATGCTGGGTGGGAAGAAAGCCATTTGTCACAAGCATGAGTGCCGCACTGGAAAGCGGTCTGTGGAGCGCCCCGCGGACAGTGACACAGGTCCCACGTCTCACTGTCCACGGCCACGCGTGGTCGCAGGAGGCTCCAGCTGTGGGATTGTGACTGAAGACCACCTTGTAGATCAAAAGTCTCTTTTACTTTAGCTGTGTGGGGTTCGGGAACACTGCATCACACAGCGCTGTGGTCTTCACATTCTCCTGTGAAAATCATAAGCCCAGAGACAGCGAAGCAGTTCTTTCCCACGCAGGGGATGTCTGATTTCTAACTCAGCTTTATTCTGAGGGCTTCTTATCTGCATAACCCGGCTTAGGACATCACCTCTTTGGAAGTGCTAACTTGTCTTTGAAAAGGAGAAATTAGAACACTTTAAGTTCTCAAATTCCTGCATATTCCCTCGCCTCCTACCCTCATCCCTTGCCTCGCTGCGCTCGGCCTGCTCCTTGCCTTGCGGACAGCTCCTCTGTTTTGGTTATAAAACAGAGATAATATTTTATCAGTGCAAATTGGATTACAGCCCAAGCGGCCAGCGCACAAGGTTACCCTTGTGAGGACGGTGGCTCTGACTCACGCGGGGCCTTTCCTACTGGCTGCGTCAGCCTCAGTGGTGTGGAGGGTGCTGCTCCGGGGCGGCCCCATCCTTTGAGGCTGACAGTGTGGGTGTTCGGAGCCGCCTGTTAATGAAAGACCGCAGCGCCTGCTCGGGCGATGGAATTATATAAAGAGAAATATTTAACAAACAAAATTAGTGTCGATGCCACGGCTCCCTGAAATCGGGGGACTCTCCTAATGTTACCTGCTTTACAGAAGATTTTTAAAAAGCGGCCCTCAAACCTTCTGTCCTCAGAGCCAGCAGCCCTTGTTTGGTCTGGCAGGGTATCAGTTTTGCTGAGAAAATTCCTTGGGATTTAGTTCAGTTGCGTTAATAAACGCTAGCTTGCTGTGAATCTGATTCTGTGAATTACCAGAGCACAAAGGCAAATGAGGCATCACTGCTATTCTTTTTTGTTTGTTTGTTTGTTTTTTGGGTTTTCTCCGGTACCGGGAATTCACTGCTATTCTTAAGAAGTTATCGGCGCGGTTAGGGGCAAACAAAAACCATACGCATGCTTTGAAATTGCTTCATAACTTTCCACGGTCGGCGTGATCACTGCGCGGGGTGCGGCAGGGCTGCTGGTTCGGCTCTTGCTTGTGCAGTGGCGCAGGAGTCAGACGCAGTCGTTTCCTGGAGTGACACAGCTCCCCCATTAAAACTATTCCTGTATTACCAACTGAACTCCTAGCAAAGGCACATCATAGAATCTCTGATGCTCAGATCTTCTCTCTCCGGGGCATTTTGTTCTCATTCATTCGCGGAAGAGGCATTTATTGAGTAGCTGTTTGAGAGGCCCTGCTCCAGCTGCTGGTGATTGGGTGGCAGCAACAACGGAAAGGCCGGGGCGTGGCTTTTATGGACCAACTTGCTAGTGGCAAAGAGGCAGGGACTGGGAAGAGCAGATTTCTGTTCCTCTCCTTTCCCACTTTGAATGACCCCCGAGCTCCCGAAGAGCTATTCTTGGTAGTTTAAAATCTACCTCAATTCGCATTTCTATTTTCTGTACGTCGTGTGCCCCCTTCGGGATGATTTTGTTACCCTTCCTGCATTTTAACTGCTGGAGCTCTCAGCCCTCGTGTACAGGACTGTCCTGGGGAAAGCCGCGGAAGGAAGAGGTCAGCTGCACATGCCCAGGTTCAGCGGAAGCCTGCTAAAGCAGACTCAAGAGGAGCTATCAAGATTGTCACACTACCTGCAGTTCAGTCACTGGCTGAGACCATGTCACATCGTAGCTAATTAAAACCATTAAACGGGGCTGGGGATATAGCTCAGTGGCAAAAGCGCCTGCCTGGCAAGTGCAAGGTCCTGAGTTCGGTTCCAGGTACCAGAGAAAAAACAAAAAAAAAAAAATAAATAAAAATAAAAAAAATAAAATAAAATCATTAAACGATGGTGTGATTTGCTACCTCTGCAGAACTTTAAGAAGCAATAGTGCAAATGATTTACTACACATCCTTGAGCACCTGTGCTAGAAAAGAAATTGTTTTTAGCAAATTCATTTAAAGTTTGAGTGCTCTGAAATGGAACGGGGAACAAGGAAGTGGGAAGGGGAAAAGGAACAAAGGGAAAAGAAGAAAGAGAAAAGAAGGAAAACCTGGAGACAGAGCTTTCATGAACAAGGAGAGGAAGAGGGTGAAGGGAGGGAGGGGAACGGGGAAGAAGAACCGAGGTCTGTCCTGCGCAGGTACAAGCTCCCTGTGATGAACGTGGTCATTGTGCACATCTAAAATATTCTAGTAAAATTAACTAAAACAATAATAGAATGTGACTGCTAAGCAGAGGCCACGTGGGTCGCCTCGGGTGGTCGTCCGGGTGCGCAGAGGCCCTTGGCTGTTCCTTCTGTTTCTGTCCCTGAGGTCCAGGGTGCAGGCGTCCTCGTGCTGCCGAGGCTGCGGGGCCGCGGGAGGACCTTTCGCCCCTGCACGGCCGTGCGGGCCTCACTCTGGCTCTCACAAGCCCGGCGCGGCCCTGAGCCTGAGGAGGTGCCCGCCCCACGTCTGCCTTGATGTGCGCCGCCAGGGCTCGAGCCCCGTGGAGTCCCAGATGTCCCTGACCAACAGCTCCGCTCCAGTCTCTCAGCTTGGCCGTGGTGCGAAGGGGCGTGTGAGTTCTGGACCTCGATCTTCCTCTTGGTTGGGATCGGTGAGGCTGGGCGGCACTGTGGGAGAGTGGGAACCCGCAGACATTCCCGCGCACTCACTGGTGAACTGTGCGGCGCACGTGGTTCTAGGCACCGCGAGCTTGAAGAGGGGCTGCATCTCCCCACAGGGCTCCAGGGGGTCCCCTGAGCCTCACTCACAGAGCAGCCCGGCGTCTGCCTGTGATCTCCGGGTCGCTGCGCTCTGTGCTCCCTGGGAACCAGTGCCTTGTGGATCAGGCTAAGGTGCACTCTTGTTTCAGCTCCCGAGGGAAGCACCTGCTGGGAAGTCCTACTTTGCTGCAGGACCTGACCAGTGGATTAGGAGCTACACTCTTAGTACACAGGCTGAGCAAGACATAAGGTGTGTATTTAAATTAAAATCGTTCCAGTGAAAGGCACATGACACTACTCCCCCTCAGCATCCTCTCTTGAAGACACTTACTTCATTGTTCTTGCCACGTTTTGAAGCAGTGGTGGAAGTCCTCTTCCCTAAAAGTACTTAGGAGGTGTCCTTACAAACACCGTGAATGCTGCTGCCAAGTGCAATGCAGTGGAAGGGCGGGCTGGCCTCTGATAAGTCTTTGTAACGAAGCACCCCACAAGCTGCATGAACACGAACCTACAGCACCAGCACATCCTTTTATCCTGAGCTCTTCCCCTTGCATTCACACGGGGCAGCCTTGGTCTATGCGGCCCCAGAAGGGGCCCTAGGTGCAGCTCTGTCCTGTTCTTCCCCTTCCTCTACCCTCACCAGTCTGCAGCCTGCTGTGCCACCTTGCAACCTGCCTGCCACCAGCCTTGGCGAGAGGAGGCTCCCCTCTCCCTGCTGCAAGCCTCTCTCTGCCCTCTCTTTCCGTGGTCTCTCCCCAGCACCATTGTCCAGGCCGGGAGCCCTCAGCAGCTTCAGGCCCACTATGCTCAGCAGCCCCCACTGGGTAGGGTACACGCAGGGTCCTGACATGGGCAGGAGCAGCATCTGCAGTGTGCCCTGGACACAGCACATCCAGTGTGGAGGGGAGGATGAGCGAGTGCCTAGGTCAGGTCCCACTTGGAGTCTAATGTCCCTGGAACTGCTGTCTTTCCCCAGGGGCCTGACTTCCTGTGATCAGCTCTTGGGTCCCAAAGAGATTATTTCCTGCTCTTGGTCTCCTGAACCAAAACCTGCACAGCCCTGTGGAAATGGAAGCAAGGCTCTGCACTTACTGAAGGTAGAAAAGAAATGTGGTTTGCAGAAGGAGAGAAGGTAGGGGAGCAGATGCCAGCAGCCAGGACAGAGCCTTTTTCAGGGGCCTGGCTGCAGGAGCTGAGGCTCCTCCCTCTGGTGCTCAACCCTCCTCCAGGGTGGCAGGTCCCAGGGTGGCAGGTCTCAGGGTGGCAGGCCCCAGGGTGGCACGTCTCCAGGGTGAGGTGTGGTCCAACTAAAGTGCACCTGCCATGCTGCCCTTGGGTCTGGTGAATTTCTCCTTCTAGTGGCTTCCATATCTGGCTCTTTTTGCATCTCCCTTTTCAGTATTCAGCACCTGAATTTTTCTCACTCATCTTTTTGGGCCACCCTCTCTCACTGTTGCCACCTCCTGGGCCATAATGAAGCTTCCCCTTCAGTTCTTTTCTGGTGAGCTTTGTTAGCAATATAATAATGCATATTCAACTTGCAACAGTATTTGCAACTTTTCATCAGGATGTAATCTCATGATAAGTGGGCCGGCATCCTCATAAGGGTGAGCACTGGTGTCTGCTTTTAGCATCTTGCAGATGAGCTGTGACTCAATCATATTACACCTTTTTGGAGCAGATAAGAGTTTCATTTTCAGAATCTTGTACCTCTATTTGCTATTTCTTATTGCTTCTGTTTGTCACATATCTGTACTGAACTGACTTATGGATGTATAGTTTAGATGAATTTCAAAGCAAATATAATCCATTCAGAGAAATCTCACTGGAAGAATTCCAGGGTGATAAAAAAATGAAGGTGGGGAGAAAAATGCTTGATTGGACTGATAATCTCTGGTGAGTCCTACATTAAGGTTCATCAAGGTAAAAAGAATCCCCAGTGGAGCATGAAGACTATCTCTGTCTCTCAGTGGCCTGGCTCATTAGATTACATTAGAATTTCCGCTAACTGTTCTCGAAAGATTGAGACAACAGAGTGTTGACCCACAACATGAGCAGATGTCTGAGTTCTAGAGTGCACGCATTGAGTTGTAAACCATGAGACAGAACCAGGCAGTGGTGTGAAAGGTCAAAGATGAAGCCAGAGTTTAAAGTGCCCAACAGAAAGCTGTTTGTATTAATCAGAGGATGATTAATGTAGGACAGTGAACGGAAAGCATGACTAAATGCTAAAGTTTTGGTGATGTGTGGGGCATCTAGCCTTCATTCAAGTATAACACTCAAGCTGAGTGGAAACTCCCGTCTGTCTTACTACTGCTGCACACAGAGGGGGCTCTGCATTGGCTGTCGGGAGATCTCAGGAAATGTGACTTCCGAAGAAAGGAAGAATATGAACAAAGGTTTGCGGCATAAGAAAACAGAAAACGTTTTTTAGCCTTGTATTTCTATTCTCTCTCCCATTCTTTAATTATTTTAACTATTTTAATGTTCACAATAAGAATACAAAGTAGATACTTTTGAAACTCATTTTATTGACGAAAGCAAATTAAACACAGAGGTTAAAAGTCCTGACCAAAGTTACATGGCCAGTTAATTACTATTGAGCTGGGAGGCAGGGAGCGGGACAAAGTGAAACGGCGCATCTGATCTTCTTACGGCTGACATTTCCCATGTACTGCAGAACACAGTTAAAAGATTTACACTTGGTGAGAAAAAAATTAATGCATCATCACACCTTTAGAGTGTGGCCCTACCAGGTGCATTCGGTAGTAACGATATTAGAATAATGCATGAAGTGATCTTCTCTATTCAGAAAGGTTGCAGCCATCATCATTTGTGTGTTGATAAACAGAATTGATGGTGTAAAGTATTTGTCATTAAAGAAGTGGTTTCTCAATTACAAAAACATGGGATGTCCAACACAGAGGGAGAAATACAAATCTCTTCTGAGGTAAAATGTCCAGCCGTGAAACCACAAGCCATTGAAATTACACACACTTTTTGCCACATTTCATAATTTATTTTCCTTCTTCTCTTAGTTAGATTGTAGGTGCCTTGAGAACAGGCATGGTATTTTACTTTTGCTTTTTATTGGGATGTGTTTCAGGGCATAATGTTTACATTCCTTGTGTGAAGTTGGCATGTGCACCTGACTGACCTTTTTAAAGTACATGCCTACAGTACAGAATGACTGCATTTGTCTCTGGGAACCGTGTGTGTGCATAGCGCGTCTTCCCCCCTTTTCTGCCCTCCAGTCCTGCCCTCCCTCCGTGCTGTAGTCAGCCCTCGACCTTTCCCACTTGGTTCAGCTCTGTCTCTGTGCCTCCTATTACCTATCTCTTATTTTGTTTTTTATTTATAACTTGGGTTTCTCACACAAGAGAAACCGTGTGATATTTAAGCCTGTCTGTCTGATTTCTTTCATTTAGTAATATGGTTTCAAGGTGCATCAATTTTTTTTTCTGGTACCAGGAATCGAACTCATGACCTTGTGCTTGCCAGGCAGGCCCTGTGCCACTCAGTTAAATCCCCAGCCCAAGGTGCATCAATTTTCTGAACACCATTTTTTACAGTTATTGCTTTGATTAAAATGTATGTGGAGCCAGATGTGGTGGCGCACAGCTGTAATCCCAGCACTCCGGAGCCTGTGATGCAGGAGGACTGCCAGTAGAGTTTGAAGCCATCCTGAATTACAGAGTGAGACCTTGTCTCAAAAGAGCAAAAATAAGGGCTAAGGATGTAACTCAGCAGCATAAGCACCTGCCTGGCAAGCGCATGGTCCTGAATTCGATTCCTAGTACCAAAAAAAAAAAAAAAAAAAGAAAAATTATGTGAAAGTTTTATTTTTATAGCTAATTAATTTAAATCTATGGATTCTTTCCTGTTAGGATTGCTGTGGTTTGCCACATTTCTTGGTAAGATTTAAGGTACATGTAATTTTTAGGTTTTATTTATTATTAATGCATGTTTGCATCCATTGTGATGATACTGTGCAGGCGGAGTTGGTCCACGTGCACCACTTAACTCTCTGTACTTCCAGTCCCGTCTTCTCCCCTGCCCTTCCTCCATCTCCTGGTCTCCTTCCCGTTTGCAAAAGACCTACCTTATTTCTTCCCATTATCTATCTTTAATTTTCCCCTTTATTTATATTTTGGGTTTCTCATATAAGAGAATGCATACAGTATTAAAGCTTGTAATTATGATTTATTTCACTTAGTATTGTGGTATCAAGATACATCCATTTTGACCAGGAGTGGTGTCTCACACCTGTAATCCCAGCACTCTGGAGGCTGTCAGGAGGATTATGATGAGTGTGAGGCCAGCTTGGGCTACATAGTGACTTCAAGGCCAGCCTAAACTGCATAGCGAAATCCTGTCTCCAAAAGACAGAGAGAGAGAGAGAGAGAGAGAGAGAGAGAGAGACAGATCCGTTTTCCTATCACATGTCAAAAGGAGGAACCGAAGTGATTATTATTTATACTTGCTCTTGAGATGTAAAGTGTCAGCTACAGAGATTCATGCGGAGCCTGTGCCTCTGGAATGACACCAGAAGTTATTTTGCAAGGTCTTGGTTTTTGGAGAAATGATTCTTTCTCGGCAATGTTTATTTCCCTTTTGAAAGACAATTACTAGCCTGCTGCTTGGCGTTTGCTGAGACGAACCCCGTTTTAAGGAATAGCAAATGCCTATGGAAGAGGCCCCAGGACTCGCTGGGTGCTCTGAACGGCGCATCTGAGCCTGAAGGCTGGCTCGCAGCAGGGAGTAGGCAGCGCGCAGAGCAGCTCTGCCTGGGCTCCCCCCACCCCGTGGCCCCCGTCACCTGCGTAACCTGGATCAGCGTCCACGGTGGGGACTAGCACTTTCACAAAAGACGGAGAAGGGTGAAGCTGGGACATGGGCTCAGCAGCCGGCCACGGCCTCCCGAGGAGGACTGCATTTCTCTGTGGACACCCTCAGCTCCAGCGCCACGCCGCTTCCACTCAGCTCCTCTCCCATCCAGGTCAGGGCCTTGTCTGGCCTCAGATCCCGAAGGTGTGACAGCTCTTGGGGTGGCACCCTCCAAGCTGCTTGTAAGTCCAACTACACCTTTTGAAATTGTGCAAGCTTTCCGCAAAGTGAACAAGTATTTCCTGCCCATGTGCTGACTAATGTGGGATGTGGGATCATAAGAGTCCAGAGGAAAACAGAAGCTCATGATGAGATTCAGGATGGTTTTGTTCACCTCAGGAAGAATAACAAGATTCTGCAGTAGCAACTCCAAAATACTTCACATTTTTATGATTAGCAAGTGTTTTTGCTCAAATTACCAGTGATGTTTCAAGAAAAGAAATATTCACCCTGGTGTGTTCCATTCAAGCTGTAACGCTGAGGTACATCAGTAATGGGCCATTGACTTGCACCTGCTGCCTTGCAGCTGTTACACTTTGCTCTAGATCTCCCCGGTCTCATCTCATGTACACTTCACTCTTCACTGGGACCATTCTGATCAATAACCGATAAATTTACATATTTATAAAGTAGACATATCCAAATGTCTGTAAGTCAGACACATTGCAACAGTTAAAGTTGATGCTATATATTGAATAATGACAACTAAAACATCAAGTACTACTTCTTGAACTTAAAACACCTTGTTTGGAAAGTGTCCTTTACTGATGTAATTAATAATCTTGAGATGAAGAGATTACCTTAGATTACCTCAGTGACCTTAAACCCTATGAAAGCTGTTCTAACGAGGTAGAGCCATGTGCAGGATATGATAGCACTTGCCTGTAATCCCGTCACTCAGGAGGCTGAAGCAGAAGGAGTGCCATGAGTTTGGGGCCAGCTGGATTGCATAGCAAAGCCCCATCTTACGGAAGGCAGAGAAAAAGATAAAGGCAGAGGAAGATTTTGCACAGAGATGAAGAAGAAATGATACGAGAACAGAGGTAGAGATTAGAGGATGTGGATCCAAGCTCAGGAAAGCTGGGCGGCATCAGAAGTAAAAGGAGTAAGGAACAGGTTTTCCCCCACAGCTTCCGGAGAAAATTCACATTATCATATTTAATTCTAAAATTGCAAGCTGTGGAAGAGTCAACTTCCGTGATCAGCCACCAAGTGTAAAATTGCTTAGTGCAGCAGGCACAGAAATCTAATGTATCCATGCTGTGTGGTACGCGTTGCTCTGTTCTCAAGCAACAGACAAGCCCCCTTGAGTTATGAAAAGCACCTAGCACACTGTTCGCGTCCTTCTATGGGTGAAGACGCAGAGGGCAAGCATGCTGCACAGAGTCACACTGCCCACCAGCAACAGAGCTGGGCTGGAACTCGGAGAGTCTGAGCCCAGAACACACTGCACTTTGCAACAAAAGCGCAGGAAAAGCTCAGTCTTCTGGACTGTCAACGTCAAATGGTAGAATAAGCCCCATCTTGCATGCTGAGAGCGGTATTAGCATCACACATCTGGCCTTGTGCAGTTACGCATCTTCAGGTATAAAGTGAGGAGGAGTGAGCTCTGGACTTTAGACTTGTGTATTCTTCCCTGGTCTTATATTTATTTCCCTCCCTGGACATAATGGAATTCCACTGGTGTCTTTCCCCTCATACATTTGTAGATATCAGCCTTTTGAGTTTTTCTTTCCATGCTTGCATTTATCTTGTTGCTTACTTCAGCTGGTGAAAACTTTCTCAGTCGATGGTATTCCATCTTTTCACACTACATCAAATCAGAATTTTTTTAATAGCAAAAGCTGTCCTTGCTGAGCATAGAAATTCTTCTAATTTTTCACAAAAATAATAAATCTTTGCAAGTATTTTAATAAGCAGACACAAATATGCTTTGAAGAATAACATAAAATTAGCCATTTATAAAGATCCAGAGAAGACAATGGCATCACAGTGCACTGACTTCAGGAGGGTGGATGCGGTGAGACTTTGTGAAAGTCAGACAGAAGCTGTTCATCACGTGTGCTCCTGCAGCCGCGGGGCTTTCCAGCCCTCGAATTCTAAGTTAGACCAGTGCGTGACAGAGAACTGAAAGACCATTAGGCATTTTGTTTTTTTTTTTTGTCCTTTTGGTAAAGTAGAGAAGCTGAATGTTTAACTAAAAAGGGGGAGAAAAGGAAAGATACATCCTTTTTGTGGTGTGTTCTTATAGTATCATTGATTGTGGCATCCTCTTTCACAGTTTTGATGTGGATTGACCAAGCAAGAAGCAAATTTTTTTGAATTAAATACTTGAAATCCCATTTAACTTTAGTTAAACTCTAAGAGTTTTATTTCAGGTGAAAAAAAAATCTCACTTCTTTGTAAGTAGATTAGACTTTATACTTGATAGTACCTTTTTTATATTACAATCTGTCAGCATATGACACATATGAATACCCTCATATGTCCAGTTTTTTAACATACCTTTTTTCTTTTACTAATGTTAAAGTATGTTGACTTAAACACTTTTGCCAAATATGGTGAAAAATTAGGAGCTTATGTAGATATTTTAGAAGACATGGATCTCATTAACTTCCTTTTAGTAATATCTGACACTGTTATAGCATTCACTAAATTATCTACATCTGATATCCTTAATAACCTCACTCAAGAAATGTTCGGTGAAAGCTGACTACAGATTTGGAATTGCTACAAAGCAGCACAACACTTCAAAATACTCAGAAATGAGAATAAGACATTTCTGCTCTCTATGAACAGTGTGAGTCCTTGCCTCCTGAGCTGGTACAGTTGGAATGTGGGGGATCCACTCTTTAGAACATAGTCATCTCCTTTCTCTTAGCATGTACCATGCTGCGCTGGGCACACACAGCACGTGTGATCACAAATGCTTGTACAGAATGAACTTTTTCCAGTAGGATTCAGGTATGGACACTGTCTTTAGATTTCTGTAGACAATACTTGTGATACTAGGCTTATATCATGTTTTCTTTACTCTTGAAATCTGGCAAAATAAATTAAAAATTCTTTTCATTATGCCTTAGTTTTTTGTTTCTAATTTAGCATAAGTACCCACATTAATCTTGTAAATTATGGTAATGAAATATTTTATTTATTTATTTATTCTACATTATTTATTGGCCAGTACATCTATGACACTGGTGTTTTATTTCAAGAAGGGTCTCTCTGTGTAGTTCAGGCTGGCCTTGAACACATTCTGTAGCCAAGGTGGGGCTTGAACTCATGGCAGTCCTCCTGACTCAGCCTCTCAAGTGCTGGGATTACAGGCATGCACCACAGCTGGCAGATACTGTGTTTTCTAACATTCAGTGTTTTAGCATTTAACACTGTGTTTGTTCTATCCAGAGAGTACGACAGTAAGTAGGAGACACCCCCTGTGTTAGCTGACAATCTTTGCTGTGGGAAACAGAAAGGACATATTGAATAATAAGAAACCCAGCCCTGAGTGCTAGATAGAGAGCAACTGAGAGTGGCACAGGAGAGGCAGTGATTAGGCCAGAAACAGCCCTCTAGATGTGTTGGCACCAGCCCATGCCTCAGTTCCTTGAGTTGTAGAGCAATTGAAGGAGTCGGTGTAAATGCTTTGAGTGTTATGTACGGCATATTCCAAGTAGCAAGGGTCCGTGGCAGAATCAGACTGAACCTCCCCTGCTTCCTGGTGGCTTGCTTTACTTTTATATTTCTAGCCTAGTGTATCTTTCATATCTAAGTTTAAACCAGTAGAAGATTAATCTTACTTAAATTTACACTACATTGTGAGTAGTGAAATACATCTATGTTTGCATGTGAATAATTACAAATAACAGGACACGATCCAGGTGACTACTCCATCCAGGATCCTTCAGAAAGCAGCGGTAACATCCACGCCCCTGGCTCCTCTGCTGAAATGAGGAGAAATGAACTCTGACTCCAAGAGTCTTACTTAGAATGCCATTCGTCCTGAGTAACTTCAATATTTGACAGCCTGAGGGCGAGGAACTAAAGCCGGAGTTCTCCTGCACCCCTTCTTATATTGTGCTGGCTTCCTTTGCTCGTGGTACCCAAGTCAAGCCCTGCAAAGACCTTTGGCATCAGGTGTGCTCGTCAAGCCCCAGGGCCTATTTTGAGCACTGAACATGCAGCGCAGGTGCTAATGTCCTTAGCGCTTAATTCACTCTCAGGCAGGGACCTGAGACCACAGAAGAGCAAATCTGGGACTAAAACCTTCTAAACTTATTCTCATCACGGAATGAGAACGTGTAGAGGAAAAAACAACTGAAAGGAATCTGTTCAAAAGAATAGAAATGCAAGGAGAAAACTGTACAAGCAAAAACATAGTTTTGAAGTTTCTTTTTGTCTAGAAATTTTTAAAGCAGTAACAAAACAATAAGTATACATTGGGTTAGAAGTGAAAAAGGGGGGTTGGGGATTTAGCTCAGCGGCAAAGCGCCTGCCTGGCAAGCGCAAGGTCGTGAGTTTGGTTCCCGGTACCAGAGAAAAACCAAAAAAAAAAAAGAAGTGAAAAAGGGAATGGATTTTTTTAAAAATTTGCATTTACTTTCAGAGTTATTTTGCACATAAAACTTTTTTTCAGAGGAAGAAGTTTAAGAAAAGAAAAAGCAAAAACTTTACACAAGCCATGTATAGAGTTTTCAGAAGAGCATCTTGACATAAAGAAAAAGATTGAATGTTGGAATTCTTAAATTTGAGAAGACATTGTGTGTGGAATACACATGTCTTAACAATGACTTGTTTGAACACAACCAAGAGAAATAAACCAGACTTGAACTGGAGGAGTCACAGAGGAAAACAGTATTTAGAGCTGGAAGCACTATGGATTTGAACCCATTGGAGGTGTGAAATGTGATCACTAGAGCAGAAGATGGACAATAAGAGTATTTTGTTTTGACTATAGATTTATTCCAAATGCTTTCATTTGTAATGTTGCACAAAAATCAATAACATGAACTCTAGATCCTTAAAATAAATAAATATATTTTTGAAAGACATTAGGAAAAAGCAAATCCAAAATTCTGAATGAAAACAATCTACTAAAGTTATATTTTCTATATTAAGCAAGGGAAAGATAAGAATAAAGGGAACTGTAATATACAAAGGTTTTAAAGTTAATAGTAAGTAGTAAAAATTAAAATTCTTATTTCAATATTTAAATATTGTCAATATTTAAATTTAGATTATGAAATTTGTTCACTAGCTGATGGACATATGAAACGAATTTTCTGGATTCTTAGGAAAAAGGTAACATAGGTACTCTAAACCACTTCAGAGTTTAACTTGTAAGAAAAATGAATTATTCTCTAATTGATATTTATGACTCATCAAGAAAGAAGAAAAAGGGCCAGTATTACTTGTCCTGGTGAGGCATACAGTTTAGTGGGCAGAGAGCAGCACTTAAAGTAATAATAAAAGCAATCTGTAGCTGATGAAGAAACGATACACACTATGAAACACAGCTGCGGCTGTCCATGGCGTCTGGACGCAAGGGAAAACAGGCATAGACGTGGGAATGCAGAGGAAGGAGAAGTGGAGGAGAAAGTGGGTTTGAACAGTGATCTGAATAAACAAAGTCTTTAGCAAAGAATATCCTTTAGAAGACTCTTCCAAGCAGAGGGAATAATTAGAATTAGCTGTTCAGGCACTGCTTGGTGGCATTAGGAAAAAAAAAGGCTTTGTGTAGAGTAAAGGAGACAATAGAATGATTTAGAAATTTAATGGTGGTCTGCACATGCCAGCAGGGTCAAACCTTGCCAAAGACTCAGGATCTTTGCCCTTCACTCTTCCAGAAATGGGCTCATTGCTTGGTTTGGGGACAGAATTTGTCCCACATTCTGCAGGATCACTGTGGCCTCCATTTTAAAAACACACTTGAGGGGCAAGACTGGAATCCATAGCAGTTATTGTAGCAATCTAGATGTGAAGTGAGTTTGAAAGTCTGATTATTTGGGGCTTAAAAGAGAACAGTTGGAGTTAGCAAATTTACAATGGAAAATCAAAAGTTAAAAGATTGAGGGAACTACGGGAGAGAAAGATAGTGAGGGAAGGTTGGAGTTTGATCAACAGAGATTGGAAAGACTGTGGTATACCTCAGTAGTCCTGAATAGCATCAACAGCCAATCTTGAGGTAATTTTCACAATACTGTCTTGAGATATTTTGCAACTAATTTCTCCTCTTTTGATTCCTTCTCTTTTCCTCACCACCATGCTATGTTAGTTCTTAGACATTTTCTCTATGAACTCACAGCTTCCCTACTCATCCAACAGTGGTGCAACAGATTTGAGGAGAAAATTAGGAGTTAAATTTTAAATTCCTTGAGTTTGTGATATTTATTTCATACACAAGCTAGAAATATAAATTAGTAAATTATTAGGCTGGAAGTGTAGCTCAGTGGAAGAACACTTTTTTAGCATTAGCAAGAACTTGCACTCAATCCTGAGTATTACAAATAAATACATAAATTAGAAAACTGTATTTTTTCACATTTTAAAAAGTGGAACTAAATGAGATCACCAAGATCTCACATATATCACAAATATCACAAACTCAAGGAATTCAGAATTTAACTCCTGAGTTTCTCTTCCAAACCTGTTCCACCACTGTTACATGAGTAGGGAAGCCATGAGTTCATAAAGAAAATGTTGAAGAACTAACACAGCATGGTCGTGAGGAAAAGAGAAGGAATCAAAAGAGGAGAAATTAGTTGCAAAATATCTCAAGACAGTACTGTGAAAATTACAAGACTGGCTGTTGATGCTGTTCAGTGTGCCGAGAAGGACTGCTGAGGTACTCTCTGAGAACCCAGGGTGTGACTTATCAATAGGGGCAGCACTGGGACATAAGGGGGAAGAATTTGCACACAGAGGACTTGAAACCCTGGTCAGGTTGGGTTGAAGAGGGAACAGCTGAACTAAGCAAGTCTGCTATGCAGATTCAAGGGGTGAAATGAGGAAATTATTTAATTTTTTACAAACAGGATGTTTAGTCAGTTATTATAATCAGTTATAGAATGATTGTAGAGTTTTAATTAGAATGATTCAAGAGTTTTAAAAATGTACTGCAATTAGAAGAAACAAAGGAAATTTTCTAGAGGCGTATCTTTGGGAACATGAGAATGGGTGGGGTCCAGAACACAGCACGAAGGAAACCAAGTATTAGAAGGAAGATGAGAACGCTGGCGGAGTGTGCTGAAAGATGGAAAGTTCTCTCATAACACTGCCACTGGCAAAGCAGCAAATGAAATCACCAACAACATCATAGCAAGAGAAGAATTATTAAGAGAGCCATTTCCTCTATAGAAATAAAACATAGGCAGAGACAATGTACTTTTGCTTAAGAACCCAAAATTGTGAATAAGCATAAAATAAAAATTAATTATCCAAAATGAACACTCCACATGAGAAACATCAATACACTTACAGAAAAAATGAAATCCAGAAGGTAAAGTAGTCAATGGAAATATGAATGTTGAAAGAACAGTAAGAACTCATGACAGTACATACGTGCAGACTCAAGAACTCTATTTTCCCAGTAGAAATTACTAACTATAGCCCACAAAAAAAAAAAAAAAAAATTGCTTCTGAGGAGTTACTTGTAATGAAGGATTAACTCTGGTTATCCACAGACCCCTCTGTGATTATTAACTAATCCACGAATATTGGATGAGTAGGGAAGCCAAGATATTAGGGGAAAAGTGGATATTGGTAAGTCTTGAACCTGTTAACTCTCCTATCCATCAATAAGGCTGTCGAAGTCTGTTTCAAATTTTCTTTCTCTTATTCGAGAAGTACATTTTTCCAAGTTCTAGCCGCTCAACCTTGAAGCTTTATATTGATGCAAATTTATGCCTTATGGTTTCACTGTTAGTACTTTAGCAGTGATGTGAAGCATGAAAGTGGGAGGAGCCTCTGAAGGCGTCGTGCACCACGTGGGTTCTGGGCGGGGCTGAGCACGTGGCCAGGAGCGGTGAAAACCGCATCTCACATCTGGCTCAACCCTCTTCGCATGCAGCACCTTCCGAAGGCGTCAGTCTGGGGAAAGTCCGTAGCTGTTAGGGTTATTTCAAAGGATGTTTCCAAAATTCTCCTGGTGTTTCTTTTAATGTTTTTTTAAAGGGAAGCCTCTGAAGCTTTAAAATTCCGTCCTTAGCCAAAACTCCAACCATTCCCGGGTGGCACCCAGCCTTGCTCAGCTGTGGCCTTTGCTGCCTGCACCTCGGATGAGGCAGCTCTGGGGGAGCTGCATTCCTGCTGCCAGGGAGCCGCGGAGCCTCGGGAGATCGAGGCGGGGAAGGGGCGGCCCAACTGAGCAGAGCAGGACAGGCCGAGGCAGAAGGAGCTCTGGGCACAGCCCTGAAGGGAGAAGGGGTGCAGGTGAAGAAACTGAGCGAAAGATCAGACCCAGCTCGAAAACTGCAGAATTTGAGTTGGGTGCTTGCCGAGTGACCACGAGTGAGACAAGAGGAAAGTTGGATGAAAGCGGATGATTCGGATCGTCTTCTTGTGGAATGTGAGAATCACTGTACAAATATATTTCAGGTAGGAGTGAGTCTCATAGGATGGATATATATATAATATCATATATTTATATATGATATATATTATATTTTCTATGATCCAGCGGGAGGTAAATGATATTTTTCTTATTCACATTGATTCACTGCATAAAAATCTACCTACCAAATGCTTGTAAGAAGTTTTGCAGGGAAGAACACCTTATGAACGTTCCTGAGACATTCCTGACCATCGCTTTACCCTACTGAACGGACAAAGCAAGTTAGATCAGAAAGGTGAAAAATGTGTATCACAGGTGGTGATCAAGATGTAAATTTCATCTTATTTCACGTCTCTGCTCAAGACATATGGTCCAGAATTGTGATACTATCTTTGATATTAAAAAGTAGTATTAACGCCTGAAACAACCCTGGCTGTACTGTGAACTGCTCACTGACCTATACCTGTGATTTGCTCAGTAATATTCCTGAAAGTAAACCAAAATCTAGGTGAACATTATCAGAAATTACTTCAGCTTAGAGAGAGTACATGTGATTATTTGCTTGCATCTGAGAGTTATTTATGAACCAAAAAGGTGTGATAAAGTGGTATGCTATGTAATGCAGCAGGGCCTGTCGATATTAAAATATTTTAGATGAATTCATTATATGAGTTTTTATCTTTGTGTATTCAAAAAAATACATGCTATTCTCACTTTATTGTGTCTTACTTTATTATGTCAACTGAATTTTATGAAGAACCCTTTCCCTTCATATTAATTAGAAAGGAATTGAAATTAGAAATTAGAAAAATTTGAAAAGTATGATAATGAAAATATATCTAAAAGCCAAATATTGCATACAAAATACTCTTTAAAGAATATTGAAACTTTAATGTAAATCATCCTTTGCTAATCCATCTCCCACACTTAATGTTCCTAATGTAAGAAGAATAGTGGTGTGTACTCACGAATGAAGAACCGAAGGAACACGGTTGCGTCTGTTTCTTCATCCCACAGGAGGGGTTGGGGCTGACGCACAGGCGTGTGCAGCTCAGGGCACTTGGAGAAGTGTGGGCGTGTGACACACCGCACAGTTCCTCCGATTCCCCGTTCTCTGATGGAGGCAGCAAAACAAACAGAAGCCGACAGTCTATAAGCAGACCTGAGCGGCTCAGTAACCGCAGCCTGCGGAAGAGCGTTGCCGGCCGCGGGAGGAGATCAGCGCCAAGCTGGACTGGAACAGAATTCAGAACTCCCTACGTGAGCCCAGGCAGCCACGCCCTGTAGTCAAGAGTGTTTCTGGGTCCTGGGCAGCAAGGGTGGAGTTACTGGAGCGGAGAACGTGAGACATAGAACAGGATGTGAAAAGATGGGGTGACGGGCTGGGAGGAGCTGGGACGGAAACGGTGGGCCAGGCCCCAGTACCTGGGGGAGGCCTTCAGCAACGTGTGCTTCCTGCCAAGGTTGCCCAGTGTGGATGGAGGTGAGCGCCAGACGGCGCAGGTACAAACCTGCGTCCACACAGGCGGAAAGCAAAGCGAAGGCCTCGTGCGATGGTCCGTGATTACGCAGCAGCAAGACAGCTTGAGACTGGCGACCTCAGCTCAGTGCAGTGCTTTCCCTTTGACCTCTGCTTCTCAGTTTACGGTATGTCGTTTCCCCTCTTACTGCTTTACCTCTAACAATGTTTACTTCATTTTGCTGCAGTTTTCCCACACTGACTCTGCCCGCCTCAGGTTTTTACTCTCAGATTGTACGCTGCAGGGCGAAGACGATCAGCTTCTCATTTTCCACAGTGATCAGTGCCCTGTAGCCTGGTGACAAACGAAAATAAGAGAAACTGAACTAAACCAAGAGAACCGAATTTCACTTTCCAAGGATCCAGAGATGATTACTGTATGTTACTGCAAAAGTAAAAAATTACTTTATTCATTAGTTTTAATGCAAGTAGCTTCTATTTGCTGTAAAATGGAAAGATTTATTATTGGAACACATATGGCAAACTTGACAAAGGAAAGTGTGAACTGTTTGAGAAACGCTGGAGCAGATTTTCTAACTGAATTTGGGTGCCACATGTAACCAGAGGGGTGGAAAGCTAGAGCCAGAAGAGTCTTCCTTGCAGAACTGCTCGAGCTGTGCAGCTTTGTCATTCTGCGTGCTTCTAATAACTGCACATACGCAGCAGCTGCACGTTGCGGGGGACAGGTGTAAACACAGTGTGCTTTGCCACACAGAATATGCTGCTACTTTTATGATTCCAAAAGGCATTCTGCCCCCAAACTGCAAATGTTGTCATATTAAAGCACTTGTCACTTGGATTTGCTGAAACAATAGCTTTCACCAGAATCCACTCTTTCTGCAAATGATAGCCTTTTAGGAGTTCACACAAATAGATTTATTAGCTTTCACACTGAATAAACAACCAAGAGCTCACTATGCAGATCGGCCCCAGAAGCTGTTACTGAGGATATATTTCCAACTTTTATGGCAACATCCTTTACTTTTATGTTCTCCCCTCTCTCACGTTGATAAATTGAGTTTTGTTAAAAAATTCAAGAAAATGCAACAAAACAAAGCAAAGCAATTTCTTATTTTTTGTTAAACTTCACTCTTGGTGTTTCCTTGGTTTTAATGAATACAAACTTTTACAGGAGCAGAAGTTTTCATGGTAATGTTGCTAGAAATGGGGATTCAAGGGGGATGGATTAAGGCGTTTTAGGAATTGCTAACGAACACGAATTTAAGTGTCATTTAGGATGTGTAGCCTCCATGAAACTCCCTCTTCCCAGCATTGTTTTGCTTACTTGTGTTTTCTTTTGAGAGTGGTAGTTGATGTTCTTCAGAAATATACCAGCATAAAAACCTTTTATATTTTAAGAGCATGCTGTTTTGTCAACTAAAAAATAGTTAAGTTTCATGAACAAAAATTCTTTTAAAATATAGGAAAACCTTCATAAGAAGAGAGAGGAGGGGTCAATGAGAAGTAAGGAATAAAGAATAGACAAGAAGTTTCTAGGATGACAGTGACTGACATTCAGATGGAGAAGGAGAGGCTTATGGACTCCAGGATGATTACATTTCACCCCTGACAAAAGCCAGGTGTGCAGTCTAAAAGCGTCACATTGCAGTGTTACTTCTGTAAGAGGATTCCACTTTTCTTTATATTTATGTTTATTTTTGGAGAGTAAACTAGGATTCGGGAAACTCAGTCCCTGGATGTTTCCCTCTACATGGAGCTTGTCCTGTCGTGACTCGACTGCCTGCCGTGGGGCTACCTTGCTCCAGAAATAGACAGGTGCTCCGTGACAAGGATGGAGGAATAGGTCTATTGCTTAACTTTCCTTGCAATATGGTTCAGCAAGTGAAGATAACTATTTCATGGATTTTTTAGTTAACAGGGTGTTATGGTTGATACATTGTGCCAACTTGGGGAGTCTAGAGGTTTGGCTAAGTGACTCAGCAGGAAGCCGGGGTGCTTACTCTGTGTACATCCTGAGCCTGTGGAAGAGGAGGGCATGGAGATTATGTGAGAGCTACACACCTCTTAGGTGGGGGTAGCCTGTTTACAAAGTAAGGCTGAAAAAGAAGCTGCTTGCCGCCATTCCTCCCATTTGCTCTGGCTGTTTGCTGTTTGGCTGCCATTCCCCCCTTTGCTCTTGTTGCTTTGCTATCTTCTGCCTCGGAGCCAGCCAAGTATGGACTGAAACCTCCACGAACTTTAAGCTAAATAAACCTTTCCTTCCTTCATTTTGGGTGTTGGGTATTTTGTCTCAGCAACGAGAGAAAAGTAACCAAGACACGTGGTATTTACTTAAATCAGTACACTGCACTTTGCTATGGTTAGAACCAGATTACCAAAGCTAGGGTGCTGTGATGTCTTTTCTCCAAACTCTGGTCTAGTACAGAGTTCCAGGGATTCTTTTCAGATTCTTGGTGTCCTGAGCAAAGAATTAGACAACTGATGTGAAAAAGTACTGAGATTTTGTACTTATTAAAGGTAGGAAAAGAAGTATGCTCTACAGAGAGGAGCTAATGAGAAAGCTCACAGTGGTCCCCACGTTAAGGGCAGACAGCGTGTGTATCTCTGTTTTTTTTCTGGCTGACTTCTGATCTAGGCCATTTCATCAAAAGCCTGCTTGATTTCATCCCAGGAGAAGTGAAGATAGCACTTTCTGATTGGCCCCAGGTGCAGGGCGTGGGAACTGCTTTCTGTGCGTGTGTCCTGAATCTCTGTGGTTGACAGGTCATGCCCACTTGCCCAGTCAGTGGACTGCCCTGTAACCTCCTGCATCAATGATGCTGCCCAGAGTGTCCATCTTCCAGGGCATTAGCACTGTGAGTCTCCAGGTTGGTACTAACAAGAGAAAGAGTTGAGCACTATTTTCCTCTAGAATACGAAAAGGTATTGCATGTATTTATTTATACAATAGTTGTTTTAAAAATTTACAGAATATATGAAGTGTGACTGAAACATAAGGTGAATGATTAGATTAAAAACTTCCTGGAAATCCTGCCCTTCACTTCAAACACTTAATCCCATCCTTCTTCCACTTTTTGGAGCAGTTTTGGAAGTCCTTCTTCATAAGTGGCTTTGGTTGCACTGTCCTGGCTGCTTTAATGTCCTGCATTGATTCAAAACATTTGCTTTAATAGTCATTTAGACTTTGGGGAAGAGCAAGATTTGCACAGTTCCAGATCCACTGAACAAGATGGACACAGAATTAGTGCTTCTGTGAGCTGAGTCTATCATTCATTGGATGGTGTGAAGCAGCATCAGTTGTCATTTTTTTAAACTAGTGTCTTTGTAAAGACTCTCAGGGAAGAGGACATCAGAGCTGCCTCAGAAAGTGGCAGGAAGGTCGTGATGAGTGCTTGGGGTGAGGGAGGGTTTTAAGGACTGATGGCAATGTCTCTCCTACTATAATAATCCTTTTCAAAACGTCAGCATTCACTCTATATTTTAAGGGCCTTCTGGACAGTAAGGGACTTTAAGAATTCTAACATCCCAAAAGACTAAGCCAAGAGTTTCTTAACCAAGGACCTGGCAGGAAAGACAGAAACCATACCATGCACTTAGGATGAAGGAATTTAACTGAAAGTTAATGGTATAGGTAATGAAGGGGTTAAACATATACAGCACTGAGGTGGGCCACAAACGGGAGCTGCAGGAAGAGTCTGACAGCACGAAGTCCTGGCAGCAGAAGGGAAGGGCTGTCAGAACCACAGACTGTCAAGCCGCCCTGCAGAGTAGGAGCTCAGAGCCCCAAGCAGAATGAGCACCTTCTGTGCTGGCACCAGGAGGGGCGAAGGGGTTGGAGGCTGGAACCACCTTGCACGCATGTCCAGCAGCTGCAGAGGTGACAGTGATGAAGCGAGGGAGGGTGATGAGAAGAGCAAGCACATGCAATGATGAAACCCACGTCTTCCCTTTGCCTTATGATTTTCCTTCCAGCACTGGCCCTGTTGTCAGAACGTAAGCTGGAACCACATGCAGTGAGAAACTCACCAGCCACTGGAGTTCACACACTCGGGTTTACTTGCTTGCTGCTGACCAAATCAAAGGGGGGCATTTATTTTGTAAAAGGGAAGGAGAAAGATTTATTCAAAGCTGGCTCAAAGGAGATGGAGGAGCCCACTTGCCTCAAATCACCGTGCACAGGTGGGCAGGGTCGTTCATACTGAGGGACGGGGTTCGATGGATACCGATGCTGCCGAGTTCCAAACTTCCTCTATTACTCCGGCTGTCTTCACCTCCTTGTCCACTTTTTTGTGAAAGGGAACTGGGCTGCCGCCTCCTGGGCCAGGACCTGCGTGTTCTGTGCCCTCGCTAGAGCAGGGTAGGTGGAGGTAACCACTCTGGTGCTAGGGCTGGGACAGGGTAAAGAAGCCACTTGTGTCTAAAAGAAAAAGCCTAACTTTTATAGTTCCATGTTTCACCATTGGTTATAAAATATTTGTAGTGTTTCTGAGGATTGTAACACAGAGATAGCAGGCTAGATTTAATAAATTGAGATAATAGTTTAATCATGAAATGGACTGGTAGGTATTAAACCTTATTATGATTCAGTTATCTCACTGAGGAACTTTGGAACCTACCTCGAAGGGACTAAGTAAGCATGTATCTGTCGTAGAACAATAATGACATATACTAAGTGTTCAGTAAATGTTTATTGTTGAAATAAAGTTTATCTACTGAATTCTCTAAAATAGTGGGAAAAAGTTAAGTACTAGAGGAAAAAACTTATTTTTAATGTGTAGGGAAGAAAAGTTCAATATCACAAGTTTAAGCAAACTGGGAACTTAAATGTGAAGTGACAATAGCAGTGAAAGAGGACATCCGAGCCTGGCAGTGCTGGCTGGGAAGTAGATGTGACCTGTTAATCACAAAACTGCAAGGCAGAGGTGCAGAGCGGTTCCCGCAGCCCTGCACATGGACCCCTCCCAAGAACTCCCGCAGGCTTTCAATCCAGTGCCCAGACCCACATCCACCTGAGGGTGGACAGTAGGAAAAGGAGGCCCACGCTGAGTTTTTGCCACTGCGTTTGCTCCTGCATGTGGCCACCCTCGTGCTTCAGGGTGCACTTCTTTTCCCACTTTTACTTGGCCAAACCCACTGTACAGAGCCAGTTTCTCTTCTTACCTTTAATAAAAGTTTGCGGTCGTTCGCGCTTGTCTCGAACACTCTGTGTTCAGGACAGAGAGATCCTAGAAACCACCTCTGGAAGGAGCCTCCAGCACCAAGACCCCAGTAAAATAGCTGTTGGTAACTTGGTAGTTTGCCTGAGAACCTGCCTACTCACATTTACTCGTTGTTGTGCTCAAAGTCTCATCTGTGCTTCTCCCCCAGAGGCACTTCTCTTTCTCAGGGTGTTATCTCATCCTGGTTACTTTCATTTTGGTTTGTTGCATGAATCAGCCGTGTGAGTTTTGCCATCTTCCTTCTCCTCTGGCCTCATGGGCACTGGGAAATCTAGCCCCTGTGGATAAGAGCTGAGCTTCTGACTCTAAGGAACATGTGGCCTTCTTTTTTCTTTTGAATTAGGCTAGATCCCTTCTTTCTTCTAACAAAATGCAAATAATTTAGAAATGTATGCCTGATGGCCTGAGTAGGACAAAACCAGCCAGTAAATCTTCAGTCACTGAGTCAAAGGAGAGCCATCCTTGTTCTTAGGAGTTTTTCTTTAAAATGAGGTCTCCATCTGTACTGCCTCAAATAAAGTACCAAAGTGTTTACTGTCAGAAGCAAATGCAAGAGATATTGTTTCTCAAGTGGTTGCACCCTGCTTAATCAGAGCCGTTAAGTAGCTCAACAGTAGCTAAGGAGATCCAGCTACAGACTCCACCCCGATCTCATGGGAGTTTAAGTGGAGTCATCAGGTGTCTCAGCACCCTTCCCTAAGGAGTTAGTGGGCCACAGTATGGAGACAAACATCCCTCAGTAAAGCTTTCTATCAGATTAATAACATCCCTCAGTGATTGTGGGCTGATCAGGTTTGCAATCTCTCGAATGTGGCAAAGCCTAAATAAAAGAGGCCAGTGGAATGATTTCAGGGCTCCAGGAGGATCAAAGCCCTCTCACAGAACTCAAGATTCTCTCAGGGCTAAGACCAAGCCCTTCTCTGGGTAGCCCATATTTATTTGGTTATCAGAAGAAGGGAGGGGCATACTCAAGAAGGGCAGAATTACTCAAGGACTTCTCCAAGTAAGGTGTTAAATTAATCTACCCAGGAGTGAGATGACTGAGCTATAGTCTTCATCCAGTTGAGAACAGATCCAAGTGTCCTTGGATGACATCTTGTCTTATCTTTTCCAGCTTCATCTGCCACTACAGATTTTAGTAGGGATTAGTGACTCACAGAGGTTCACTTACTATGAGTCTGTTGCCCACTTCCAGACAAATGGCCTAGGCTTTGGACAGATTCACAAGTGAACATAAAATGCCAATTGGTTAATTTAAGTCCTTGTCAGGGCTGCCTCATAGTGGTCTCCATCACTTTCTTCTACGCTTATGTGAAAAACGCTGGCATCATTCTAGCTTTGGGCAGAGACATCTGTCTAGTAAATACCTGAGTCACAAGGATCACTTCCCGTGCTCAAACTTGGTCTCCTCCTGCGTGAGATGCCATCATAGGGACCCAAGACCTAGTAGAGTCATCACTTGACTCAAAATGATGCTTGTATGAAAGACACTGGCATCACCTTTGCTTCTGATAGAGATGCTTGTCGAGTGAATACTTACAAAGGATCCTTTGCTGGCTCCTCTGATCTCCTCCTTCTGCATTGGACACCACTTTAAGTACCTGAGTCCTAGTGTTCTCTCTCCCTCTCTGTCTCTCTCTCTCTCCTAAGATGAGTCATGGAAACTGCATGAACCACTACCCGCAGATGTCACCAACTTTGCAAGGCTGTACCCTTGAGTGGAGAAGACTTAACCCTCCCAACTGGAAAAGCAACACCTTATATATTATTTAAATGTGTCTTGGGTTCAAGATGAACAAGGAAATAGTGAGAGCTGGGTACAGGATGGGAGTTTAAATTACGAACTTACTTTTCAGTCAGACTATTCCAGCTTAAAACAGTGGAGTGAAATCACTTATGTTCAGGCTTTTGAGACCCTAACTCAGAAAAGCCAAGAAACTATGGTATGAGAGTGGTCTCCAAGAAAGAATGAGATCTCATTAATGATCCTGTCCTCAGATCCCCATCTGTCTCTCGGGGAGATATGGAGCCCTCCCATCTGTTTAATGAAGACCCTTCAGATGGGACCACAGACCCTATTACCCAATTGCTGATCATGGCTTTTACTGTGTTCAACAACTGGGATTTGGAGTCAGGCCAGAAGAGAAAAGGCTAAAATTACTTCCTTCTCTGGAAAACCCTCTCCTAAACCTATAGCCATAGTTGGAGGTGAAGGAACCCTTAGTTGGAGTTGCTTTACTTCTGCTTTAATGTGTGTGTAATGTTGAAGGACAAATTTTTGACCATGAGAATCTAATTGTCCCATAGTATTTTATTCTCTTGTTAGGAAGATATTTACTAGCAAAATTTGGAGCAGTTATGAAATTCCAGCAAAGACCAGAATGGATTGCACCTGTTGGGATTACTACATGCGTTTTCCTGACCCAATTAGCCAACAGGTGAATACTTATGCATGATAAAAAGATATCTGACTTTTTAAAAACTCCTTCTCCTTCTACATATTAGAAAAGAGGGGAATTGCTTTGGGTGTCTTGAACCAAAGCTAGGACAAGAACTCTGCCCAGTGGCATACATTTCAAAAAGTTGGATGGAGTGGCTTCTGAACAGCCCCCCTGCCAGAGAGCAATGGAAACTGCACTGATGCTAAACAGAGGAAGCTGCCAAACTAACTTTAGGGCAGAGGTTACAGTTTTGATTCCGCATTAGGTCAGAGTGGTTCTTGAGACCAAGGATTACTTGTGCTCAGCAGGAATGGCTTGCTCAATATCAGGACAAGCTCTTAGACACACCTGAGGTTACTATAAAACTTGATTTACTATTGATCCTGCCTCACTGATGCCTTGAGACCCAGAAGTCAGACACTTGTGGACAAGCGACCTTACAGATCTACGTAAGCAGGAGGGACATCTGTAGCCTGCCCTTCTGTGACCCTGAGGAGGTGTTCACTGATGGAAGTAGCTTCATCCAAGAAGGACATCAAAAGGTAGGTCTGTGCAGTCATTAGTTCTCAATGGGTCATTGAGACTAAACCTTTCCTTCAGGGCCTTCTCTTCAAAAAGCAGAATTAATAGCTCTTACTTAGGCATTGATGTTAGGAAAAGGCAAGAAGCTGTATATTTATACAGACTCCAAATATGCCTTTCAGGTGCTGCATATGCGTGCAACAATTTGGAAAGGAGATTTCTGACAAAAACATCATCTCTAAAACAAGCAGGAAATTCTACCCCTCTTAGAGGTAGTCTGTCTTCCCAAGTGGGTCACTCACTCACTGCAAGGGATCCCAAAGAAACATGTGGAAAGTCTCCTTGGGAAATCAAGAGGCTGACAGGGAGGCAAGAAAGGCAGCCCAGCAGCCCCTCAAGACTCCAGCCTTATTACCAGTTTCTAAGGAAACACGCGGATACTTCTTCAAGGCATGCAGTGACAAGCTATAAAGTTGTACATGAGAAATGGCTGCTAAAATTTTTGCAGCACTAAGAAGAAAGCTATTCCTGAGAACCTCTGGCAAGCCTGAGGCTCCTCTTTAGAAAGCAAGACTCCAGCATTACTCCGGGTGCTGATACCCAGAGTTATGGGTCACCCTGATCCACTACAGCTTAAAGAAGCACTGTGTCGAGGCTCCTGTCTTTAATTAGACCCAGGACGTGGATGATCTTGTTCAGGCTGAGGCTGTCAGGCTCTTGATGATTTATCTAATCCCCCTTTTTGCCGTAATTTGTCCTCCACAAGAAGTGTGGAAATCTCACCTGTTCCTCATATTTGGTTTTACATCCCTACGATTATAGTAAAGTTTCTTTCTCTCTTTGAACAGACAGCTCAACAGTCACTAATTCTTCTTTTTAATTGTCTTCTGACAAGTTTTCTTTCTTCAAACCAGCCAGTGAGCCACAGCCCCCCAAGTTCGTTGGAGAGTACGCAATCCCCAGTAAGAAGGTCTACAGCCTGTCCCGGCCAGGAGAACCTATAGAAGGATGGAGATCTCACTCCCTGATAGCTCCATTAGGAATTATGAGCATTTGTGTCAGTCTGGGGAAATGAGGCAAAGCTGAGTGGGAAAATAGGTGTGATCTGTTAAATGCAAACTCCCAGGACCCATGTTCAGAACAGTTCCCACAGCCCTGCATATGGACTTCTCCTCAGAACTTGAGCAGGTTCTCAGTCAGCCTGAGGAGCAGATGATACAAAAGGACAGTTCACAATGAGATTTTGCCACTGTATTCACTCTTCCATGGCTCAAACTCACTCTGCAGTTTGCTTCCTTTCCTACATTTGATAAAACTTTGCTACTGTTTGCACTTGTCTTGACCAAATCTTTGCTCAGGACAGAAAGAATATAGAAACCACCTCCAGGAGGCTGAGGCAGGAGGATTTCTACAAGTTTAAGGCCAGCCTGGGCTACATAGTGAGTTCAAGTCCAGCCTGAACTACATAGCAAAACTCTGTCTAAATAAATAAAGAAGAAAAGAAAGAAAGAGAGAATGAATGAAAGAAAGAAAGACAGAAAAAGAAAGAAATGACCTTCAGAAGGAGACCCAAGCACCTTAAAACCAAGCAATATTTATAGTGTAGTAATCAGGCTTTTTCCTATGTGTGAGAATTAAGACACAGTAGCATATATGTCATATGTGAACTCCATTGAGCAGACATATGTAAGTCATTAGTAATTACTGAAGATCCTGTTACATTCTGGGAATAATGCTTCATAATTTCCTATTCTAGTAACAACTCTCCATATGCCTTCAAATATTTCTGTTTATTAAAATTTTAATGTGGGAAATGATATTATACTTTAAAATGCAAAATGGCTAAAAACACTTGTGCTTAATCAAAATATTGCTTTCAAATATTCCCAAAGATTTTATTAGAAAAGTAAATGTTTCCTAACATTTTTTAATGATGGTCTACACTATAATCATGAAGAAAAATAAAACAATATACTAATCAGTTATCACATACCTTTGGTATATGTGCTTCCAAAGCAAGCACTGTCCATACATTTGGAAGGAATATGTTTTATAGAAACACTAGTGTAAATCATGTAACTGGTGCCATAGAACTACTCCTCCTCCACACCCCTGAACTTGGGCAATACACCAGGGTCAATCCTCCCTAGGAGAAGCATAAATAAAAATAGCAAAGTCCCAGGAATTCCTAAGGCTCCAGACCAGAGCACATGCGTGTTAGACACAGTGACTTGGCCTACGGTAACTTTTCACTAATGAAGTGCACTTCATTCGTTCATCATTAGGTGAACAAAGTTGATTAGTTCATCATTCATGTATGAGCTGCATGTCATGCTTATAATTATAACAGAGTGAATTATGGGAAAGCCGTGTGCACTAGATACCATTGAGACAACTCAATTGTATGCAGAAAGGTCAGTGAGAAACCCCACAGGTGGGGCACGCGTTTCTTTAATCTAAAAGCCTACCTGGTATTCATGAGACATCACCACTTCTTTCACCACTCATGACATGGTTTTGTATCTGACAAGAGGAATCCACTCTCTCTGAGTGCACCTGCCCCCAATAACATCAATAAATGTGGCTGCTTTTTCTTTTATCATTATGTACGTAACTTGCAATTCTTTGCTCACTGTGCAGAAGAATCTGAAGTCTACCTTTCAGGAGCCCTCTGTTTTGGTTTGTTTCTAGAGGTTCCCCTAAAGCTTCATTTAGTTATAGAGGTTTCTTGGAGGTGGCTGAATCTAGCGTGTGTGACTGATTTGTAGTGCAATCCTGGAATTAAGGGTGCTGGGACTGAGGATGGGTGATTGCTGGATCAGTCCACTGATTGCATTAACAGTGGCCCTAGTCCCAGTAGGCTGGATATAACAAGGGACAGACAGAGGCTTGTCTCTCTCTCTCTTGCTGCATTTGTTGTCTTCCGCCAGAGCTGTTGCCCTCTGCCAAGCCACCCTGCCTTGGAGCCAGCTGACCATGAACTCAACCCCTAGAAACTGTGAGCTGAGTAAACTTTTCCCCCTTTAGCCTTGGGCATTGGTTATTTTGCCTCAGCAACAAGAGAAAAATACCTAAGACTGTATCACACACTATCAGTACTAGCCTGGTGTGAGAACACACCTATCAGCCAGCACTCAGGAGGCTGATGCAGGAAGATTGCTGTGAGTTTGAGGCTAGGCTGAACTACAGAGTGAGAACCTGTGTCAAAAATTGATAAATATACAAATATAAATTTTTATAGAAATATAATTATGAGAAGATTAGTCAAGTAGTTTTATTAAACTCATTAGGTCACATTTTACTTTAAAGTCTTTTTTAGTGTCCCTAAAACAAGTGGGAACACAATTGCTACTTATTAAGCCTTACACATTACACGAAGAATTACTTTCAGAGGCCAGTAAATGGCACCTGCATTCCCTGGTTGCATCCTGTACCAGCTGAGAGACAGAGGCTAGGACATGTGCAGGTGGATGACAGCATCTCTATCATTAGCAACATAGACACAGATGGCCAGTTATAACCATGGGCTCAATCACTAAGATCTAAAATATTTTTTTAAAAACCCATGTCTCTGTGACCATATGCAGATTCTATTTTCTCATTATCATTCCCAAAACTACACATCTAAGAACTATTTACATAGCATTTACAATGTATTATATATGATATGTAATATAGAGTGATTTAAGGTATGTAAGAGGATGTAAGTAGGCTATATGCAAATACTATATCATTGCATGTAAGGACAGTGAGCATATCTGGTATTCAGGATGGTTCAATGGAGTAATCCCCCACACACATTGCCCAACAACTCTCTATGCAAATGGATTTTGCAGTACTGAGCAAGAAAGACAGTCTATTTATCCTTTTAGCTGCAGAATTGCTGACAACAAGTGGGGATGAAGACTCTCCTTTTAAAATTTAAGATGGAAAAGTATTGTCAGGAAAAAAAGCAGAGTAAGGACTTTCAAAAACTTTTTTATCCATGAAAGCAGCAAGAATACAGGCAAAAAAAGAATTTTTTAAAATCAACTTTTGGATCTTTGGAAATTTGTCAAAAGGTTTTGGCAATCAAATGTTCACTTACTCAAGAAAAGCCGCTGAATCATGGAAAAAACTACTAGGTTTGTATTCTTTTTGTTGGTTTTTGTTTTTTTCCGGGACTGGGGATCGAGCTCACTGCCCTTAAAGATTGCCGGGCAGGCGCTGTGCCGCTGAGCTAAATCCCCAGCCCTAGGTTTATATTTTTAACTTGCCCTTTTTCCAAAATTTCCTCCACAACTCTACGGCTGCCCTGGGAACCAGTGGTCCACAATCGCATCCTGCTGCCACAAAGGTCACAGAAGGGATTAGAGTCTTCTAGAGCCCCATTTCTAGAGTCATTTCAGTGCTTGACTCTGCTGTTGTTCTGGAAGGGCTCTGTTCAAAAGAATGTTTTTACTAAACCGTTGAGCCTTGTTTATTGTGAGTCTGCTTTTCAGTGGAGATTTTTCATGAAAACAACCAGAGATGAATTTTGAATCCTACAGCTACTCGAGGATGTAGACTACAGGACTGAAGAGCAATATTCTATCCCAGTGTTTAAAGGAAAGAGAGGGGGATTTGATGCCCAAAACAAACTTGAGACAACCGATATACATTCCTGGAGATTTAGAAGTTCCTAAGAATACCCTAGCAAAGTGGTCAATTACAACAATGATCCATACAAAAATAGCAAGTAAGTAATTCATGCAGTGCAGTGCTGTGAAGGGAAGAGTGGACCAGCTCCACCATGCCCCTACTCCTCCCATGGAAATGCACTGGACGTAGGTGTGTAGATACATACAGGTGGGACAGTGGGAGCTGGCAGGACAGGCTCATTAATTAGTGGTTCAGCAAGTGGTGCCTCTGATCAGGAGGCCCCCGGGTGGACACATTGGCCTGGTAGTAATCACACCCTCTCTGTGGCTGGCTCCAGTGCTGGTTTATGAATGCAGGTGCTGTGATGCGCTTGTACCTTTCTTACAGAATTTGGTGTTCATAGAAGCTTTAATATTTTTAATTTAATGAGAAAAGAACAAAAACAAAATAACAAAAACAAAGTCATACACAAAACAACATAAAAATGATACAGAATTTCAAACAAGGTGATGGGAAATTAACAATTGTTAATTGTTTGAAGATTACATATGGTTATATTCAAAGTAGTTACTCAGATAACCAGATATAGGCATGTAAGATTGATCAAACAATTAACCATTAACTGTTCCTTCAGTAAACCAATAGATTCAGGGATATAGCTCAGTGGCACAGAGCCTGCCTAGCAAGTGCAAGGCAGTGAGTTCAATTCCCATACCAAAATGAATAAATAAATAAATAAATAAATAAACCAATAGAAATTAGTAGTACAATTATCTTTGGTTGTGTGTGTGTGTGTGTGTGTGTGTGTGTGTGTGTATTTTTTCCCTGCCCAGAAGTTTTAATTTTTTGTTTAAGCAAAATATTATAAACAGCAAGAGGTCAAATATACAAGAATTGGCTCCTTCTAAGGTAAAAGAGAAGAAAAAGTATCTACAGGGAAATGGTATGGCCCATTTAAGTACAGGCAGTTATTTCTTAGGAAGCTTTTGAGGTGGATGCAACTCCACTACATGCAGATCACACAAAACTTGCCCCTGTATCCTCCATCCCTGGCCAACTCCATTCCCATGGGATCTGTACAATGGCCTCAGCCACGCGCCAACTCTAAGCTGACTCTATGTTTGCTTCTCCTGGGCACAGGGCAGCAGAGGCGGTGACCAGCCAACCATCCTCATTGTGGATGAATGTGTTGCTCCAGAAGCTAAGGTAAGTCCCTGAAACTCAGCATCTCTAGGCAGAAATAATGGACTCAGCCAGCAGTGCTATTTCCAAGAAAAATCTACTGCTATTTTAAACTACAAAAGCAGTGTGGGGGTTTTATTGCGAAAATGACTCCTTCATGGCAGATTTCCAGTGTTACCCTCCTATACTGACTGGGTTAGAGGCAGCTGTGGGACACAGTCACTGGAGACAGCCACAGAGAGGGTGTGGGCTAGACACAAGCCATCTGAAAAGTTCGCACTCAAGATGGAAGGGCCACAAGCCCTGCTATTTTGCTGAGAAACCAGATCCACTAAGTGTGGCTTTCAGAGGGGGCTAGATCTGAAAGTGATGGTATTAAGCCTGGAAATCTGTGAATTCTCATCCCCACTTCCTGCAGCCTGCAGAGCCCAGCGGCCTGACTGCTGTCCCAGTCCACCAAACGAACAAGCGCGTGCATCAGTCCGGATGGCTGCCATGGTCTGGGGTGAGCGGAGCGAGAGGTCTCTGGAGAAGAGCAGAGGATGCCTCACAGTCCCACAGGCCACAAGGAGAGGTGAGGAACTCCATGACCTGCCAAACTCCAAGACTGGGATGCTAGAGAAAACCACTTAGTCAAAGAGGCAAAGGAATTTTTTTTCATTCAATTATGCTATTTCTCCTTCTCTCCTTGGTTTTGGGCTCATTCTTTCTCTTTTTTTCTCCCTTGGATGCTTTCTCCCTCTTTATTTTTATTTTTTCTTTACTTGGCTTTTTCTTTTTTCTTCTCCATTCTGCTACTTTTGTCTAATACTATTAATTTCATTTTCCTCAACTGAACACTGTATCTCAATATTGTCTCCTCATTTTTTGTTGGTTACTTTTTTCAAATTCTACCTTTTTCATTCACTGATTCCTTTCCACCTTGATCCTTACTTCATAAAACACTTCTACACACAATATGAGTTAGACCAAACCTTCCAAGAGTAGACTTTATAGATACCTAGAGAGTACTCCCCAGCAAAAATAGAAAACACATTCTTCTCACTATTACATACAACTTTCTTGAACATAGACCACATACTAGCCAAAGAGCATGCTGAATAAATGCAAAAAAATTGAAATGATCCCATTCCTATTATCAGATTGTAGCAAGTGAAACAAAAATATTCAACCGAAAATAGAAGACATAGAATTTATGTCTTGTTTTGTATTATATTATAGCACTGTAATCATTTTATTTGGATATTTTTGGATTGTGGAACAAATCATCTGAGTTTCTATTATTTCTTATGGGGAAACTTATTTTGATAAATAAGTGTTTTGGATGATAAGCATGTTTCCAGATGAAATATGTCCACAAGCCAAGGTTTCACTTTATTCTGATGTTCCCCCCAAATCTTGTGCACAGGAAGGTGCTTTTTTGAAAGGTAACTGTATCGTGGGTACATGACACTGGATCCTGGGTGTGTGGTGCTGGATCATGGGTGTGTGGTACTGGATTAGTTCACTAAAGGCTATGTAGCTGGGTGTGAAGTTGGGAGGGTAGGCCAGCTGAGAAGAGGTGGGGCCCTGCGGTGTGGCCTGGAAGGAAGGGTACACACATCCTCCTCCCTTGACTCTGCTCACGTCCACCTGCCATACCGTGAACTCTCCTCTGACACTCCTCCCAGCCTGGGAGCCTGCCCTGGACTGACAGCTCTACACACTGCAAGCCACATACACCATCCTCCTTCAGCTTGTGAGTGTCTGATATTTTGTCCAGCAATGCAAAAGTGACTAAGACCCTTTTCTCTAAAGTCTGCTGAGTAATGCTTTTAATTCTTTTAATATAAATTCAGATTTAAGCCATTGTCAGGGTCCAATCCAGCTGCTGTAATTGAATGCTATCGTCCCAAAGAACACCCAAGCGTGTCACTCAGAGCTGTGGAGACTAGACATCGTGGTTCATTCCTCTAAGCCTAGCCCTTCAGGAAGCTGAGCAGGATGAACACAAGTTGGAGGCCACCTTGGGCAAATTACAGAAACTTCGACTCAAAACTAAAAAAATTTTAATAGACCGGGATTGTAGCTTAGTGCTCCCTATGTTCAAATCTCAGTTCCACAAACAAAAAAAAAGCAAAACAAAACAAAACAAAGACTACTGAGCCTGGGCAGTCCAAGAGATAACTACCATTTGTAAGTATGGACAAGGAGGGAGTCCGAAGCCCTTTTCCAAGGCCATGGAAAATTCTGAACTCCAGGCATAATCGGACTTCCTCCTTTGGCTGCCGGAGGATCATCTTAATGACACCTTCATTAGTTTACATCCTCAAGCATTGTTCTTCTTGAATCCATGCTCTTTTCTTTGTTTCCTAAGGCAATCTAACTTCTTTCCTGCCCTAAATGTACACTTAAGTGAGTTTTGCCCTGTAAATGTAACGCCTTGAGTTGCAGTACTTTAGAATCTTATGGTGCTCTTATTGTGCAACGTCGAATACCTAATGTGTCGACTCAAGCTTGCAAGAAATTCCCGCATCTCTCAAGTAAATTCCAAGTGTGGAGCTCCCAACTGACTGTCTAGTGGCAATTCATACAACTGGCTTTTTCGTCTTGAGCCTTTGCATTTTGTAATACTTGAGTTTTCATGTATTGGGTCAGGTCTGAAAAAAGGAAAAAGCGTGGAGAAATTTCTCCACAGAGTCTCGCCGGCGGAGCGTCTGTGTCGAGACCAATGCTGTCCCTCAGGTTCTGAGCTTCCATCCCGGAGGCACATGTCCGCATGAAACATCAGTGCAGAGGAACAAAATACTGCATCCAGTTTTACAGCAGTCTCTCAGTTGGTAATATAGTTTCAATTTCCTCAAGGAGAGGAATTTCTGCTTTTCTCACAGACTGTTTTTGTATGATGTGGGTGACAAAACTTGAGAGTTTGAAAGAAGTTTTTATGTTATAGATTTTATGACATTTGTCTATAGCTGAATCCTAAAGAGAAAACCAGTAATGGGGTCATTTGGGCAGATTCTGATGGACAGGAAAATTAGATCCCTGCACAAGAGAGGCCTCCAGGAGCAGTACATGCTTATATTAGCATGTCAACTAATCTGCATTGTTATTGTAGAAAAGTGTAAACTATTACCCAGGGAAGAAAAATAACATTTTTGATAAACTGAACTTGTTCTGTTTAGAGCAGCTATTGCATTCTACAGAGAGGTGTTTGGTAAACTGAAGATGAAGTGGGTAGTTGTGGACTTGAAATGAGTGATAGACTGTGTGGAACTTTGTGACAAAGTAATGCAGAGAACTTTAAACTTTTATAGACCGTATATACACCAAAATGCAGGCAGCCACGGAATGGGAAGGATTATTTTTGAAGAAGTATTTTCAAAGATAATGACACTCCATTAAATCTCTCTTGTTCCAAAATATACCCTTTTTTGAAGTCTACATCTGAGTACTATCATGACTGCACATTCAGAAATTGATCTTCATTTACTGTTATTGCTCATAAATTTAAAAGTCATATTATCAACAAAACATTTGAGACAAAAAAATTGAAAGCAGTGGAAAGCAGCTGCGTTTTCTGGTTTTCAAAATACCATAATGTATTTAAAAGGTTGTTCTGACCATATGTAACTTCAGGTTGCCCAAAGGAATAAGAGAAAATGAGTTTATATTGTGAATATTCTTTTTCATATACAGTATATTTTAAATTATCTTTTTAAAATGTAGGCACTTATATAAACAACTAGTATTCAGCCATTGTTTTAAATGTTTAAATTTCCTTCAGATATGTTTGGAATTAAAATATGTTTTGAATTTAATTAGAAGTAGAGTGAAGATCTCAGCATTATGGCCATTCCTCATTTTTATTGTGCTAAAAATGACCAATTATTGGTAACTTGTTTATTTCTGCTTTGGATAGGCCAATTAAAGTAACATCGTCAACTGCTTCCTGCTTCTGTGTTTTTAAAGTTAGACTTTATTGGCATTTGGAAAGAACATGACACTGAAAATTAAAGTCATAAATGCAGCCCTGTAGAGTTGCAAACTCCTGCAAAGAACATGAAACATTGGAACCAGTGAGAACAGAGGAAAGAAACCCCTCAGAGGTCCATAAAGTGGAAGGGAAACAAACACGGAAACCAATAAACATAGTGCATTCCAGCTCACCTAAGAGATCGTAACGTTTTATTATTTTAGAATAACTGAGGCATTATGATATTTTTAAGAGGGTCTGCCAATTTACAGTCCAAAAACAAACCATTTTAGAGTTGAAGTTTGTCTGGTAGCATCTTGCCTAAATTTATCCCTTTCTTCTTCTATTTTTAAGGGAATAAATGGAATGACCTTTAGTTGAGAAATCTACAATAACGGTGTCAGTTTTGCAGGTCTAGGCACTAAAACCCTATTGACTTCACAAGTATTCTACCCCATAGTAATTTCACTGTTCTTTTTAAGTCATTGCCATTTGGAGGCCTACAGGCTTTTAAATAGATCAGTATAACTGGTGTTTTGAGGCACTCTTTAGAATCCAGAGCAATATATCTTTGTCTCTCGCTAGAAGGTTACACGGCTGACCTTGTTAATTCTTCCTAGAAAATCCCTCTGTCAGTAGGATTTATCCTTTAACCATTTAAAATGGCCATGTCAATAAATAATTTTTAGTTAACCATGCAGCATTTAAGAACTAAGTGTCACTGCTGATGTGATATTAAGTCTAATAGCTAACCTGTCACATTGGAAACTGTCTGAATGATGATGGAGACAGGCTTTTCAATGGTAAAATCTCGATCGCTGTCCAGCTGCTCGCAGTGATTAAAACCTGTGGACTCAACTTTCACTCCTTCATCCCCATAACATGCTCGAAAGATGAAAGAATTGGAAAATGTAAGTTTTCCCCCTAATTCTTTGTATATTCCTGGACTGTAGATCACATCTTTATAAAAGTAATTTACTACATTTTCGTGATAACCATGTCCTAAATTCAAATGACTGTTTTCCACCTCTGACTATACAAAATAAAGATTTTAAACAAAATTCAAGGAGGAAAACCAAAGCAGTATGAGAATACAAATTTTGCTAATTTCAATCAAATAAAATTAATAAAATTATAGTGTCTCGGTAGACTTCATTTTTCAACTAAAGTTCATATGTGTTACTCAAATGCCAGAGTGAGACAAAATTTACCCTACAGAGTTTTACCTTCATTGTATCATACCATTTTATGTGTGAGAGTATAAAAGTTGAAAAAGAATTGATTGAAATTCCAATTGGTAAAATAGAATAATCAAGATAAATAATTCATGTGTACTGATTTTTAATTTTTAGTTTAGGTAATTTCAAAATACTACCTTTTCCTATATTGTGGTTTTTTGTTTGGTTTTTTGGTTTGTTTATGTTTGTGTTTTTTGAGATAGGGTCTGGCAGTGTAGGTCTGACTAGCCTTGAACTCACTATATAGCTTGGCCTGGTCTTAACTGATGAAGATCCTACTGCCTCTGCCTCCTAAGTGCTTGGAGGGAGTATAGTTGTGCACTATTATCACATCCAGCCATGAAAGTTCCTAAATAGAAAATACACACTTACACTTGATATATTTATATAATTCAATTTGACATGATACATTTCATTGATGGAAATAAAGTACACAGATTTCCAACCACGTCTTAGACACACATATAGTACACACAAATGAAAAATAACATACATAAATACATCCAAAATTACTTGTGAAGATTTAAATATAGAGCAAAATATAATAATTTGTATTGTAGCATGACTAATACATGATTATGACAATAATTTCCTGCTTTTTATTGTGATAGGCAGGATTAGAAATATCAGTTTTTCACCTTTACATATATGCAGATCAGCTCCTCCTCAAAGCTGTGTATATTTAGTCACCATATCCTGTAAAGGTTAGCTCATGTTACAAAGCGTAATTACACATACAGATACAGTTAACTTTGCTAAGCACTCGATCTTAAATTAGAGAGATTCTTCTGGAGTTTCTGGCTGCACTCAGTCTGGGCCCCAGATGTGGAAGAGGAGCTAAGCATGTAGATGGGACCTGGGAGAGGCACATGGGCAGCTCTTCCCCGTTGTGTGGACCACTTGACCCTCTCCTCGGGTCTCTAAGTTGGCTCATCTCTGAGGACCCCTGAACTTTAGTCCAGAGAGGCCTACTACACTCTTTGGCCGACAGACGGAGAGATAAACTGGCTAAGCTGTGAAGCTTGTGGTAACTTACTACAGCTGCAGCAGATAATGAACTCAGATTTGGACTCTTTTCCATTAAAAATTCTTTCAAAATTCTGCTCATCTCAATGTTTGTAGCTACTCTAGATAGTTTATTCCATGTATTATAAAAGAGTATTAAAATGTAATAACTATGTTCATCCATTGCAAGTGATTCAATTACTAGTCAAATTAATTATCAATTACATCTAGGATTCAAAACACAAAATGTTATTAGTGTATAAACTTTTGACTAGCCTTTCCATTTAAGTTTTATTAAAACAAAGTTATTAATCATTAGAGTTAGAGTTCTTAATCATTATTTCAGGTGAAGTTACATAATACTTCCAACTTTATTAAGAATTGAACTTGTTTACACTTAATCAGGTCTAACTCAAGTAATTCTCACAGCAATAATTTAAATTTATTAACACTTCCCTTACCTAGAAGTTAAATTTCTACAACTTAGCTGATGCCTTTGAATTAGAATGAAAACAATCCACAGCATTTGAGCCCTATTCCCCAACCCTTACAATCAGAATTATCAAGCAGTTTTAATACAGCTCTGAGGCCACCTCAAGCCTCAATGGTTTAAGCAGCAAGCACTTCTATTTTTCTTGCAGTCTTTGGGTTGGCACCTCTAGTTTGACCAATCTATGCTAGACTTATTTGATCTTAGCTAGGCTCAAGACTTCAGGTCCAGTGTAAAATTTCTGTATACATCACCCCTGTTCTGGGACTGACAGTCACTCAGGGCATGTTGCTTGCCTGGGAGAAAGCAGAAGCTCAAGTCACTGTGCCACACTGTTGTGACTCACTGGGCTCTCAGTGGTCCTGGGGAACAATGGCAAGGGAATTTAGAAAATAAGGATAAGACACAAGAGCTGAGGTTTGGTGGGGTCCTCTCTCCTGATGGGAAGAGAGGAGCAACAATAGGGGCGTTTATTTATACTGTTACAAAGTTAGTATCACGAGACACAGGTTGCCTGGCGACTAGTGACTGAATTGTCCAGGCAGGACGTCCTTCTCAGGACCGAGGCAGCTTGACTGCTGTAGGCACTGGGGCCTTGCCTCGCCCCCACACGTCCGACCAGTTTCCAGGGTTGGCCTCTCTCTGCACCAAAGGATATGCACACACTTTAAAACCATGGTTACTTTGTGTATATTTTATTGTCAAAGCAATCCATGGGGTCAAGAAGAGGATAATATCCACACTCTGTACTCCACTGTAAGCCAGTGTAAAGCCAAATGGCAAAACAATAGGGATGTGTGACACAATACAGAGAAGTAGCAAGGGATTGAAAACATTGGTCAGGTTCATCATGAACTCACGTATTAACTCTACTGCTACTTTTGCCATTTGACCTTGTTGTTACACTTTTTGTTTGTTTGTTGGTTTGTTTTGTTTGTTTGGTAGTAGATGGGTGGAATCCAAGGTCTTCGCAGTGAGCTACACCTCCACTCTCTCACTCCCACACCTTTTTTGAGGCAAGGTAAGTTGCGCAGGCTGGACTCAAACTTGTGTTTGTCTTGCCTCAGTCTCCCAGAGTACTGGAAAAGCAGGCACGTACCACCATGCCTTACTGTGTCCTCTTATTATTTATAGTTGGGTGATCTTTGTAAGATTTCCTTTCACTAAGAAAATAAAGATTTGTGAGTTAAACACTTTACAAATACCTACTTTGAGGTTATCTGCTGTCAAATCTTATAGGACTACAGTGGCCCAGAAGTGTTCTGACATTTGACTTCTTAGAGCCAGGGAAGACTGAGTGATCTTCTTATTACACAGTTCCAAATGTTCATTATCGAGGATCTGATTTAAGTGTTAGTTTGTATCATCTCTGTCACTCTGTTAAGCTGGTGTTTGGATGTTCTTATTGTGCTCTTACACGGCAAATTAAGCTGACACCGTCTGTATCTGTCTAATTCACTCTGCGTTTCTCACAGGAAGAGTAATAACATATTTGCCTTGTGTGCAGAAAATAGAATTTCAGGCAGTTATGCCCTGAACTAGAGTAAAGACCCCTTAGGAAAACACTTAGCATGTCAGTTAGAGCGCACTACTTATTTATTCTAAAAGCTGTCTGCGAGGTTGTTTTTCCCAAATCATCCTTAACTCTCATGGCTGTAAGGGTAGACATTCTTAAATACTCAATGGAGCAAGTTGTTTGACTTCATTTCATTCCATTAATCCTGTTTCAGACACTTGAATTATGATAGGCGGAACTCTTTGTTTTACATGAAAGCTTTCAGAAAGAAGGTCTTTTGACATCTTCTCGGTACTTGTATTGCAGAAACAAAATGTTTCCTTTTACAAATTGTAGTACAAAAGACAGACTGCTAGAGAGTGGTAAATTGATTTTGTCTGAAAAGGTATCTGTCTTAATTTCATTCTAATTTTGATGCCATACTAGTATTAATCTTTGTAATAATCAGGATGTATAAATCAACTATGACTAGTACAATAAAATAATATTTAAAATGAATAAAATGATAAACTTGATATAAATAAAAATAGTAAGCCTATTGTATTGAGTTTAATCAATAAAATAAAGTTTCCCTAAATAAGATTAAATTGTAAGAGTCCACAAAATACATACACAAACACACACACACACACAAGCACACATGCACACTGTATGAGGATACCAGTCTTCATTCTAAGTGTGTTGTGTAGAATCATAAACAGCACCATTTGAGGTAAACCTCATTACAGGATTTTTGTTTTATCCAAATAAAACAATGGCACAGGGAAATGTAGGATTATCCCAGATCACAGTGTCAGTGTTAAGCCCAGTGGGGTCTGCAGTCTGAATGTCCTGGATGGCACAGCATTGCCTCCGTGTGAACAATGACCCAGAGGACTGCAGAGAGTGGTGTTCATTCCTGGTGGTGAACCTTCAATCTCACCCACACTCTAAGGGAATCGGGAGCGACCCGACTGTGAGAACTTCCATAATGGAGGACACACGGTAGGAGAGAAACTAAAACTTTTCATTCTGAGGGGACAGGCTCTATAAATAAGATTAGTTATTCAGAAAAACTCTTGGTGTATTTGTTTTAATTAATATTAAAATGTATTATGTTAATAACAGGTCATCTATAGTTACTTTTAAATTTTACTTGAAATTCTTAGGATCATTGCAATTTTTATGGAAATATTTCATGGGTTTCAATTGGCACAACTGGTTGGGCAGACCTTGTAAATGAAAGAATATAGCTATCACATGCCAACAACTTAATTTAAAATGGAAAACCCATGTGCAATGTCTTAAAAATGATGTGATAAAAATCAAAAGAGCCAGAGCTGCAGAACTGCTGGAATAAAGCACATGAGAAACCTTCTTGGGCTTGCTCTTGGCAGAGGTGTTTTAGGATACAACTCTAAAAGCAAAGGCAATAAAAGTAAAAATAAGTAAATGAGATTACATGAATTAAACAGCATCTGTACAACAACAGAAACTCCAACAGAGGGAGGAGGCAGCCCGTGGAATGGGAGAAAATATGTGCAAATTACGAATCTGATGGAGGGTTAATATAGGAACATAAATGAAGACCCCCAACTCAACAGCAAGAAAATAAGCAACTTTAAACAATGGCTAAAACAAGGTGTGTACATGCAAGCACTTCTGTGAAAAAAAGCTGGCCTGCTCAATCAAGAGGAATGTCCAATTTGAAATCCTGAGATGTCATTTCATACCTGTTTGAGTAGCTTTTACAAAAAAGACAAAAGGTAACGCTTATTGGTTCGAATGGCAGAGAGGGAACCCTTGTACAATGTTGATGAGTGTATTAGTCATTCCATCACTACCATGAAAAACTTGAGCAACTAACTTATAAAGAGCAGAAGGTTATTTTGGCTTGAGTTTTGAGGATTTCAGTTCATGATTAAGTGGTCAGTCTCTTTGGACTTACGGCAAAGCACAGTGTCACAGTGGGAAGGGTAATGGATTAAACAGCTCACCTGATGAACCAGCAAGCAAAGAAAGAGAGGACGAGCCACTCTTCCAAACCCCCTCAAACGCGCACGTCATAGGACTCCCTGTCAAGCCATCTCCTCAGGCGCACGGCCCATCCCAGTGGAGTCACCTGAGGGATGCTCCTCTGACACACGAACCTTCAGAGCACACTCACCTCCAAATATAAAGGTGGGAGTGTAAATTAGCACCGCCATCATGGGACACAATATATAAGATCTCAAAAATTAAATATAGAGCCTTAATATATATGATCCAACATTTTAACTACTGAGTATAAGCTCAAAGCAAATTAAAACTGTATGTCAAAGGGATATCTTCACTCCCACATTTATTGAAGCATTATTCACAGTGGTTTTGCTTTAGAATTAACCTGTGTTTATTAGTACATAGATAATAGGAAAAAGTGACATAACGTATGTAAATATTACATCACATTGTAGTGCAATATTATTTAGCCATACAAAGAAAATAAATTTTGCCATTGTGAGAATACAAGTGACCCTGAAGGACATTATGCTAAGTTAATACAAGGCAAACACAAACAGGAAAATACAGCACAGCCTTATCCATGTGTGGAAGTAAAGAAAAGGGAAAGCCAGCATTAGAGAGAAAGAGACTTCTGGGCCTGGGATGTGTGGGGGAGGAGACGCTGGGCAAAGACACACAGTTCAGGCTGGATAGGAGCAATAACACAATTGCTCTCATCACAAAAAGACACTAAGTGTATTAGGAAATACAGACAGTAATTAGCTTAATTTTGTCTTTCCACAATGTATGAAATTATTGAAACATTACATTGTACCCAATGTATATAATAAAAATAAAATCTAATGAAAAAGCTCATTAAACACAAAAATACAGGCGTCACACATCGCTGCTATTTATAAATACAGACCATTTTCCGTCTAAAGTTATGATGTGTAAAATAAAAACTGAAAATCCAAGGGCCTGAAATTATCTTGCAGGGAGCTGAAGATTCCTGTAGTCACACTGACTGAAAGCGCAGGCTTCTAGGCTAGTTTTGCCACACTGAGTGACGGGCCCTCCAGCTGCCTCTCTGGGGCTCTCGCAGGCTGGGAAGGGGCCTGCCACGATGTCTGTGACCCATCCCGGGGCCTGGCTGCCGGGGCCTTCTGAAGAACTGCAGCGAGAAGAGCTGACTCAAACGCACAGCCACTGCCTGTGGAAGACTTCGTATATTGATGTTAAAACTCTGAGGAATCTGGTTCATCACATTATTTTTGTTCTTGAAAGCCTTGCTTGCTATAGATTTTTGGTTCACAATCTATGAAGCTTGTCTTTAAAAATAATAAAACCAGCTGGACTGATCAATGAGTGGCTTTATTGCTGTTGGAATCTTTAATTTGAAAATGGCTGCTTTACTTACTTTTGGTGTAGTATTTTGCAGTTTGTTTTCATTATGCACAGCCCGGTACCTACATTTAACACCTTCTTAAATAGTTTCTGCTTTGAGAAAGATGTTTTCAAGTCCGTGAAGATGCTGAAGACTCTGGCAGCTTGAACAAGGCGGCACAGATGGCTGAGCTGGGAGGAGGCAGCGGAGCAGAGCTTCAGGCAGCAGCACCTGTAGGACCGTGTGGGCTGCTTCCACCTGTGAACACTTTCTGTTCCCCATACTCACCATCAGTGCCAGCCTGACATCTTGAGTGGCTCTAAAAAGCCAGTTTTACAGTAAGAACAGTAGCTTATAACTTCCCTTTAATTCCTCCAGGACTAATCCTGGGTCCAGCGGACACATCCCTTACTGTTCTACTGTAAATTTGTGCGTTAGCATTATAGTAGTCAGCTAAGTGCATGCTGTAAAACATAGTAGAAGGCTCCTGACAAAACAGGAAGAGAGGTGACAAGACTGCCACATAAAAAAGGAAAGCTATCAGTGTAAGAGAGACATATGTATGGAACATGCAGTTGTCATATGCGAAGACTGCCTTGGGCATGACAGTTGAAGCAAAACTTGTTGTGGTAAATATCTATTAGTATTTTCACTGTAATTCACATAGGAATTTACATCTGATGTTATCTTTTAGGTTTTTTAGGCAAATAAATAGCTGATGTGAAAATGTTCATAATCCATTCTAGACACATATTAAGAATTTAATAAGAACGCATATTAAGAATTTAATAATTTATTTTATTGATTTTTTAATGTTTTTGTTAACTGCATACTGTAAAATGAGAGCATCCTGACAAAACAAGAAGATCAGCAAAACATCAAGTATGTTCTACAAAAAGACCAGGAAAACAAAACACATGTGCTGTCCCTGTAACGGATGTGTGTGTGAAATGTGCCATTGTCCTACTCGCAGACTGCCCTAGGTGTGATAATCAAAGTAAATATTATGTTTTTGTAGAGTACTATTGGTATTTTCATTGTAGTTCATATTAATATTTTTTCTAAACTTTTTTTAACTTTGTACACAGAAAAGTCTATGTTGAAAGTTTGATGCTTTTTTTTTATAAATAATAAGTATTAAGAACACACTACCATATTTCTGTGATTTTTTTACTTTTAAGTACTCATTGTTTAATATAGTAAAACTCATAAATTTATAATAAATAATTCATCAATAGAAATACTCTTAAAATGAACATGGATCTGACAGACCCACATTTGTATGCCTTGATGACAAATTAGTCTGATGTTTCAAGGGCTACATGCATTAAGCCTGTTCCTAAATCACTAATGGTATAAAATTCAGATTAAATATCTCATGGCTTCTCTTACATGAGAAATCCAAAATATATGTAAAGAGCAAAGTAAAAGATAATAGGAAAAAGCATGACAGCTCTTTCTCAAATGGGAAGGCACCCAAGGGATGGAGAGGGAAAGGACAGAAGGGGATAAAGATAGTAATTAAGATGTGTTATGTACACACAAGACATGCAAACACAGTGTGCTCCAAACATGGAACAATGAAAGATATAATTATATCAAATGTACAAATTTTGTTTTAAAAAACTGTTTTCTAAAAGAACATTCTTTCTAGTGTTCCTTTCCTAAGTATGTTCAATATCATTGATATAAGTTTTAATATTGGTTATATAAAGCAACCCCTACCAGGTAAAGAATTACATAAATAGACACTTCTTGCCAGCTATAGTGTGGCAATTATTCACATCTGTCTGATAGATTTTTCATTACCTAAATAGAAATGCAATCACAGATCTCAGTGGAAATACCGAACTCCAGTGCTGGAGAAGGTGGACCAATGTGGACTTGGAATCCACTTTAAAGATATCTTCCACTAATACATTACATTTGAACACATTTGTGAAATGACAATTCTTTGCTCATCAAAAATCAAATAAATAAACAAACCATGAATCTGAGCTAATGAGAGAGAAAGCATCAGGTTATTTATACAAATAAATTATGAGCACTAACTGAACATTTTATAGCATATGAGTAGGGTGTAGGGTTTGTTTAGTTGTTTCATCACACATTCCTACTTTTTCGCTGAACGTGTGTCTAGCACCATTCTGCGATGTGCATGTCTCACAGTACTGAGGAGAAGGTGGTGAACTCTGAGTGACTCTGGATCACACGGCACTGAGTAACTGTGTGTGGTAGAAGAGAGACGATACGCAAGGTGAAAAGTCCTGTCAATAGAAGGTAAGCGAAGTCCAACAGGTTGAAATTTTGGATTTTTTTTTTCACCTGTGAAAATTTTTAAAAATAAGTTTATTGGTGCATTTTAGATATACATAATGATCACACTCTTCACAGGGAGTTGTACCAGCACATGATAGATCCTCATTCCTCTTTTTTTCTCACTCCCCTCCTTTCTCTTCAACCCTTCTCAAGTACAAAACTTTGTTTTCATTTCATCCTTTTTTTTCTTATTTTTTCCCTTTCTCCCTCCCCCCATTCCCCTTTCCTTCTGAACAATTTCTTTCTACTTCACAACATCTATTTTACGTTTTGTTTCTCATTAACACTTTCAGTTTCTCACACCAGAGAGACAACATTTGACCCAGCTGTTACCCTTCTTGATATCTTCACAAAAGAGTGAAAAGCATCACACTGCAGCAATAGATGCACATCCATGTTTATAGTAGAACAGGTTCATAACAGCTAGGTCTTGGAAACAACCCAAATGCCCATGAGGTAATGAATGGAAGAAAAAGATATGGTTCTTTTATACAGTGGAGTACTACTCAGCCACAACAAAGAATAAACTTGAGACATTTCTAACTAAATGGACTTTGGGGCCATACCTTTAAATGGATTTATTTTTGGGGGGTGCAGGCTAATTTTAGGAGAAGAGATTGTGAATTCACCTAACTAAATATGAGTATGTGAGGAGCTAAATGAAGAGAATTTTAGACAGCACATAAGAAAATAAAGAAGATTATGTCTTAAATTAACAGGAGACTGTGGGACCAATTTTGAAACAGTTTGGAGACTGACAGGGTCTGCAGCATTCAGAACCTTTGTGTTCATCATCTTTCTTAACCCTGGGATGAAATACTCAGCTCCCATATCTGAAAGGGGGAGTTTATTTCACCTTATGATTTCAGTACACGAGGTGGTCCAAGGCAGAAACTGCCTGCTAGACGGACCTGCGCAGAGGAAAGCTGCTTATGCCAGGGCCCGGGAGGCAGAGAGCTGGTGAGCTAGGGTGAGAATATACCCTTACAGGTCACAAGCCAATGACCTGCCCTTACCACCTAGGCTCTATCTCCCAATGTGATATTTTAGGTCTAAACCCAAACATTCCATCTTGTGCCCCCTCAAAGGCTCATGTCTGTCTCATCATGTAAAATGCATTCAGTGTATCTCTGAGAGTCACCAATGTCTTAACATTCAGCACTGCTGAAAAGTACAAGTCCAAATCCCTGAGACTCGAGGCTAACTCCTGCTGCTGAGAACCTGTAAAAATCAAAAGGAATGCTAAATTCTTCCAACAAGCAATTCACAAGTTAAACATTCCCATTCCAATGAGAGGAACAAGGAAATAGAAAGGCCTGAGATCAAAGCAAGACCAAGACCCTGGAAGGCTAACATTAAATCCAGTAAGTGCATGTGCAGCTGCTGGGCTGCTTGTGACAATGCGAGCACATTGGCCGGGTAGCACTGCCCCATCACGCTGCTGGTTGCCACCTTAGTGGCCTCTTGCTCAGGCAGGATTCTTACGTTGTGTTAGTTTTTCCTCGGTTGACATTCCATGTTTCTGGCATTTCCAACTTTCTGGTTCTCCACTTTACCTTCAGTGTTACTCACAGCATCATACACTTTCCTGTCAGGGAACCCGGCTGCAGAGAGCTCTGCAGGTCTGGATGGCTGAACTCGGGGACATACTCCCTCAGGCAGCTCTGAAAGAGCAGATGTACCAGGGACTTTCTTCTCAAAGGAGAGATCTGTGTTCTGCACATTTGATCCTGTGATGGGGGGTGGTCTTTTTAAGGGCACTTTTCTTCTTGTCCTTGTACAAAATATGTAGCTTCTTTCTAATGCTAACCTTTTCTGCAGCCATGTTCTACTTTGCCTCAATTTTATCCTATGCTTCCTTTCTGGAAACTCCAAACTTTTAAAGCAGACTTAAGGCTCTTGATTCTCACTGTTGATGTGGCTAAAAGTTGACAACAGTACCCATGCTGCCGCTTGAACACTGAGCCAACTTAAACTTTTTCTATCACACTAATTTGTCCACTACTCTAATCTCATACAAAGCCCTAGGACATATGGAAAATGTACACAAATTTTCTGTGAGAGTGTAAGCACATGTTTTGTGGTCCAACTGCCAATGGACTCTTCTTTGTTGCCAGCAGAATCTCTCTGAGGCTAGTCTCATCACTGTGTGCATTCCTAAGAACAGTCTGGTCCTCTCAGCGATGCACAGTACTTATGTTGAGCAGTAACTACGTTGAGCATGCTCAAAGCATTCTAGAACTTCTCTAGCCTGCATTTCAAAACCTTTTCATCTCCTCTTAGAAGCCTAGTCCAAAGGCTTCTAAACCACAAGGCCAGACACAGTCAGTGAAAGGGCTCCGCTTCCAGTGCCAACTTCTGTATTAACCAGCTTTTCCTTTGCTAGGACAAAATACTTGACACCCCCAAGTTAAAGAAAGAGAGGTTTATTTCCGCTCACAGTTTCGGTGGGTTCACTCCAAGGCAGAAATGGCATGGTGGGTGAACCTGCAGGAGAAAGTTGCCCACCCCATGGAGGTGACAAGCAGACAGGAAAGGGAGGGTCAGGGATGGGGATGCACCCTTCCGAGTCCTGCTCTATTCTACCAGGCCACACTCACAAATGTGAGAATTTTGGGAGACATGTTAGATCAAACCACAACACTTACTAAATTAATATTTGATAGTGTGAATTGATTTTGGTTTTTCTAGTATAGTCAGATTGTGTTGTTTCTGTACATTAGTGATATAAAATACATAGGTAAGGTTTTTGTTCCTACAGATATAATGAAATTTGACATTTCTTTAGTACATGGTAGTTGCTACATATTGCTCTAAACTGTATTGTCTGTTTTAATTAATTTACTCCTAAAAATACATGGTCTAACTGAAAGTGTTAACCCAAATTTACCCATGGTAGTTAATACACAGTGAGTTCAGTCACCAGTGACATGGTAATGTCAGACTCAGAACCTGGCTTGCCTGCATTCAATGTTCCTGTTCATTCTTCATTTTTTCTCTTTTTCACTGTTTTTTACATGACATAAATTCTTGCTTTAAATATAACCATATTTATTGATTTTTATTTTTATGACCTACATTGTTTTTAGACTTTGTTTTCTTAGGAAAGTTTTTGGCTCACAACAAAACTGAAAGGAAAGTAGAAATTTCCCATATTCCCAGTTCCCCAGGAAATATAGCTTAACTTCCTCCATACCAATACACCCCACAAATTGGCACACTGTATTTGTTATAAGTGGCAAAGCTACATTGACACAAAACTTTATCATCATGGTCCTTTGTTTACATTAGGATTCCCTCTTGTGTTTCACATTCTATGCATGCTGAACTTGTGTCTAAAATTAAAGCATTATGCAGAATATTTTCCCTGCCCTACAAGCTCTCTGTGCTCTACCTACTCATTATCCTTCCTAAACTATGGCAAAAATCTCTTTTTACTCTCTCTGCAGAATGTCGTATAGTTAGAGTCATGCAGCATGTTGTTTTTTTGCATTGGTTTCTTTCCATTAATAATTTTCATTTAAGTTTTTCATTTTAAAGAGAAAAAAAAATTTTAAAAAGTACAGAAACTTTTTATGGCTAGATAGATCTCTTCTCTTCAGCATTGAGTAATATTCCATGATTTAAACACCACAGGTTGTGGAGTATGAATGAAGGGCCCCTTAGCTCCTTCTCACCTTTGATTATGTTGAATAAAGTTGGTATAAACATCTGCAGGAAGACTATTTATATGGATATAAATTTTCTATTCCTGTGGATGAAAACCAAGGAATGTGATTGTTGGATCACATGATAAGAATATGTTTAGATTTTTGAGAAACTGCTAAACTGTCTTCTAAAATGCCTCTCTGATTTTTCATTTCTACCAGCAAAGAATGACAACCTGCACCTTTGTTAGCATTCAATACCATTGGTGTTCTAGATCTTGAGTATCTAGTAAGCATCTCTTTAATTTTTGAAGGGTATAATGTTTGTTCCTACTTTCTTTTTTACTTTTCCTTTTTTCTTTGATTGTAGATCCTCTGATATTTTAGCTTCCTTGCTTAAAAGTGAAAGCAAACAAAGCTTAGACTTTCTCCTTTTAATTCAGTCAATTTTTGTAGTTCTTACATAAATATTGGACATAATATGTTGTTTACTCCTAAGTAATTTTTGAAAAGGTTCTAATACAAATGATATTTTGCTTTCATTTCCAATTGTTCATGGTTGCTGTAAAGAAAAGTGTTTAGATTTTGCATTTTAACTTTTTATCTGGTAGCCTTACTAAAATATTTATTTTTTTCAGAAATTTTAAAAAATAATTTGAGTTATTTGTATAATCTTTTATTTTTTATTTTAAAAGAAGAGAACAAAAACAAAATAACAAAAACAAAGACAAAAGCAAAACAACATAAAAGTATAAAAATGGTACAGAATTTAAAAACAAGATGACAGGGAATTAACAGTGGTTGTTTTATTACTTATAGTTATCTTCAAAGTAGTTGCTCAGATTATCAGATATAGGTATGCAAGATTGCTCAAACAATTAAATAATAACTGTTCCTTTCAATAAACCAATGGAAATTAGTAGTACAATTATCTTAACTATCTTGTGTATAAATACATATACTTTTTTCCTTTCCTTCTTTCTTTCTTTTCTCCTTTCCTTCATCACAATTGTTCTTTCCTATTGAGTACTTTCTTTCCCTTTCACAATGTCTATTGTATCTTTCAGACTTTATTTACACTTTCACATTCTTACACTAGGGAGACAATATGGGGTTTACACATGCAGATCTGATTTATTTCACTTATGAGTATGGTCTCAAGTTGCATCCATTTACCTATGAAAGCCTTGAGTTCACCTCCTTGAGAGCTGAGTATAACATCATACCACAGTGACATATGTGTACTCATGTTTATACAATCACAATTTGTCATAGCAAGATCTTGGGAACAAACCAAATGCCCATCAACTAAGAGTGGATGAAAAAGATGTGGTATTTTTATACAATTGAGTATTATTCAGTTATAAAGAAACACATATTCTTTTAAATTTAATCTTTTAAGTTATTCATTTAATGAATATTTGAGATATTCATTGTCTTCAAAGATAGTTGTATTTTTTCCATCTGATCTGTACACTTTTATTTTCATATCTTATTTCTATTAAATTTCCATTACAATGGAAAGACTTCCATTACAATGCTGAAAAGAAATGGTAAGAGGAGACATTTTTCACTTTTCCTGATCCTAGTGAGAAAGATTCAATTTTCTTACCACCATGTATTATGTGAGTTGTCGAGTGTTTGGAGAATTTTTTATTTTTTTATTTTTTCCAGTAACAGGAATCAAACTCACGACCTTGCACTTGCCAGGCAGGTGTCGTGCCACTGAATTAAATCCCCAGCCCCTGGAGAACTTTTAAATAAAGTTCTGAAAGGTCATCTCTTTCCTAAGATAATGGGAGTTTTTATCATAATCCATGTTGGATTTTGTGAGTTACCTTTTCTTTAACTCTTGGTATGGTCATGTGTTTATTCTTCTCAACATTGCTGATAAACTGGGTTGTATTGATTTTCAAATATCGAACAAGCTTTGCATATCTATGCGTATCTATGATAGAGCCATTTGCTCATGGCTTCTAGTAAGTTTCATACATTACTGTACTTATTTTACTAATATGTGCTTCAGGACTTTTGTTTCTGTGTTTGTGAGAAATACTGGTCTGGATTTTTTCTTTTCTTTTCCTTTGATGTTCTTGTCTGACGTTTTCATTAGGGTAATACCAGCCTTACAGGTTGAGAAAGAAAGTACTCCTCTGCCTCTATTCTTTAAAATATTTTACCAGGAATGAAAACATGTCTTCCAGAAGTGTTATTAAAATTAGCCAGTGAAGCCACCTGTGGCTGGTGCAGGGCACGGATGGACTGCTGGTGTTGGATTCAACTCTGCTGAACTGTTCGGTGATGTTCTGCCTCAGATTCATTATGGTGCTGCAATCACCCCTTTGTCTCTGCAGTTCTATCAGTTTTTGCCTCGTGTGGTTTTAGGCTTTGTTGTTATTCATACGTGCTAATAACTTTGCATCCTTGTAGAACTGGTTCTTTTGTCATTAAGTAATCCTTCCTTTATTTGTGATAATTTCCCAATGTTTGAGGTCTGTTCCGTCTAAAATTGATGTAATTACTCTAGCTTTGCTCTCATTAGAGCTAATGTGATGTATTAGTTTTCAAACTGCTGCACACAGTACTCAGCACTCACAATTTAAAGAAGGTAATGTTTAATTTAGCTTATGATTTGGCAGGATGTGGTCCAGTCTCAGCAGGATTCAGTCCAGAACCCTGAGGCAGAAAAGTAGTGGAGCAGAGCTGTACAGCTCATGGTGACCGGGAACCAGAGCATGGTAAGCCACAGAGAGGCAGGGAAAGGGCTAGGCCTTGGGACCCAGTGTCACACACCGTGACTCACCCAGACCCACCAAAGAGCGCCACTAATCTGCTGAGCATTGCTTAACCCAATGTAGTTGACATGTCAGGTTAACCATCACATTTGGTATATTGTTTTCCATCCATTTACTTGATTCTGCCTTTTTATTTGAAGTATTCTACAAAGAACACATAGCCTAGATCTATTTTTTAAGATTAAGATTAGGAGATAATTTGTCTAGAATCTGTGTACTTAGAGCATTGATACATTTGGATTAATATTTACCGCATCTAGTGTAGCAGATACTCCTCACTATATTTGCCTATGTTCTTTGCTTGTATTCTTTGTCTTTCTCTCAATTTGTACATCTTTCAGTTTTAACTGAGAATTTATATGGTTCCATTGTTTCTCCTTTCTTGACATATCACTTATAATTCATATTTATACATTCTTTTAGTTGTTTAGAACTTGCCATACACATTCACAACTAATTAAATTTCACTTTCCAGTGATAATGTAGCTTCATGGGTAATGCAAGTATCGTGCAATACCAAAGTTATCCTGCACAAAGTTACAGTCAACAAACTATCTTCATATCTAAGAAAGATTTTATTTCTCATTAATACTTGAGGAATAATTTTATAGGACACAGAATTGTAGATTTTATTCTTAACACTTTGAATATTTTTCTTTATATTCTTCTTGTTTGCATAGTTTTGAGAGACTAGATGTAACTTTTACCTTGCTCTATTTTTATCTTCTATCTATCTTCTTTACACATCTGTGAGTCATCACTGGTACTCTAAGTTTTGAAATTCTGTATAACTGCTGTGCTCCTGGGGCACGTATCTTGCTCAGTGTCTTCAGAGCCCTTGGATCTGTGGGGAAGTTTGTGACATTAATTTTGAGGAAATTATCCATCATTATTATTTAAAATGCCTGTTGTGTTTTTTTACTTTTTTCATTTCCCCTTCTTGCTATGTGTATGTTAGACTACCAGCAGTTGTTCCCAAGTTCTTGGATATTCTGTCTTGTTTTGCTTTTGTCCTTATTCTCTTTGCTTTTCCCAGTTTCTGTTGATATATTCTCAAGATCAGAGATTCCTACTCAGTTACACTTAGTCTCCTAAGAACTTGAAAGGCATTCTTCACTTCTCTTCAGTGTTTTTGATCTCTAACATCTCCTTTTTGTCTCTCTTAGGATTTCCATCTCTGTGATTACAATGCTCATCTGCTCTTTTATGATATCTATTTTTCATTAGATCACGTACATTAATCTTAGTTGTTTTAAGTGTCTAATCTGACAAACCCAACGTTCCTGTTGTCACTTAAAATTGTGGGTTTTCTTTTTGATATGCCTTGCAATCTTTTTTTTTTGATTGACAGTGAGCCAGGATGTACCAGGTCAAATGCACTGTGGAGAGCAAGCCTGCAGCAGAGTGTGCCCACGTAGGGAAAGGAGAACTTGCTGGAGTCCTCCTTTCAACTGTGCACTGGGAGAGTCTTAGCTGTGGATGTGAGGCTCACAGGGGCTCAGCAACCACTCTGCTCCCTCTGGACGGCCAGAGGGAGGTGGTAGCTGCCCTCAGGGTCCCCTCCCTCCAGGTCCCAGCCTATAGTAGCTTCTTCCACACCCTGAACCAATGCCAGGAGCACAAACTGGTTTTCCATAGTGTCTCTGTGGGAACCTGAGTTCCTAGAGGCAAAATGCACAAGCATATTGGAGTCCTGGTAGGGGCTGGCTGGCTTCCAGTGCTCAGGCTGTGAGCACAGCCTACTGAGGTGCACGTCACCCTCCAGGCCCTTTCTCCACCCCTGGGTGGTCGCGGGGCGGCTTCACCTGCTGAATCTGTGCTCTATGGAGCTCGCCTGTGTGCTCCCTTTCTCCTGAACCCCACGAGAATTCTAATATTCTTGTATTTCACCTCCTGACTGGACAAGACGGAGCTGGGACGTCTGTGCTTCTTGCATAAGAAACAAACCCTAACGCTCCAGTGATGCACACTGTGCTTTGAAGCAGCTCTTTCCTGGGCCCAAAGCCATCTAAAGACAGCCTCACTTGGTAGAAATTTTAAATTTTCATTATTAACATTTAAGTTCATAATACACTCAAGATCATTCATGTTTATCATATGTGAGGTTAGATTAAAATTAAGGGAAAGAAGAAAGGAATTAATTATATTCACAATAATGAACGATTTGAACTGAGTTACTGGCTGTTTAAGGAGCTATTAAAATGTACCAGAGCTAACTAGGGCATATAATAGTGTTATTTCATAAGGGATGAGGAGATGCAGCTTTTCGTATATAGAATACAGTTATCTGGAAAGTTTGAATAGTCCATACTATAAGTCATCCAAACAATAATTAACTAAAGTTCTGCAAGTTTAACTTTTAATAGGACTAATTAAAATTGAAAAAACATAAGGGCCTGTTCTAAAATTCAAGAAAAAATGAATTTGACAGGGACATTTTATATATACACAGATAGATATCTATATATATCTATAATGTCCATATATATCCATACAAATAGTGTGGATCTTAATAATGTGTGTGTGACAATATCTTGGTTAAGGGGGGAAGTGAATTAATACATATTTACAAGGTTTAGAATCTGTGTAACTGGAAGAATGGGGTTTGATTAAAGCAAGAGCCACAGTTATTTGTGTGGACTGATTTGTAGTTCATTCTGGGAGGTGCGGAGGAGGAGGCGGAGGATGAGGCCAGGGTTGTGGAGCAGAGCAGAGAGAGGCACCAGGACTGTAGGGCCACATCCAGGCCGCATCTGGGTAGCCCAGGAATCCTGTCAGCATCTATGTGTGCATTACGTTTCCCTTCCTGGAGAAATTTAGAGCAGCCATTCTCACCTACTTAAAAATCACTCCAGTGAGGTAATAATAGGCAAAAAACTTCCTGTGATTTAAGGCAGCACAATTCAAGCCAGCCTGCCTCCTGTAATGTTTAACATACACCTGTGTAAGCAGCCTTCCACAGTGAGTGGGAACTCCTAATTGTTGAATAGTCACAACAAATATGAGAATGTTAGTTTTTAGGACTACAGCTTGCTTGTTGGAGTGTCTAGGAACAGAAAATAAGCGAATACTCTAGTCATATCTCAGTAGAGTGTAGAGTTCAAAGGCCCTTGCTGAGGACTACCTGGGGGACACAACGTGAACTCAGTGCCAGAAGAAGATAGAAGTCGGACTTGGATAAATGGAAGTTTTGTTTACTTCTTAATGAGCTACAGTAGACAGGACGCTCTGATCTCAGAAGGCAGCAAATATTTCTGAATCAAATACTGAGTGCGAAAACCGCGCTGTGTAGGTGGATTCACAGGAGAGCGAGCGTTTGACAGGAGGATCAGCGCCGAGGCTGGCACTGGCAAGCGGCGCTGCCTCCGCGGAGCTGCTCGGTGCTGTCAGCGACTGTGCGGATTGCGCAGCCCCGGGAAAGTCGGAGTTCAGCGTGCGTGGGGAGGAGAGAGGCTGGGGTGTGGCCTCCCGACCTAAGTGCAGTCAGGCAGGAATGGGCAGTGCGAGCACTTGCTAGCAGGTGATAGAGAAAGGTGATGTCTTGAGATCTATGCCCGCTGTGAGGTCATTAAGGGGGGATGAAGCGGGGGTTTGATGCTGAGGGTAACAGATTCTGCGTTTCCTAGTGGAAGTTTCCAGAACGTGGAACCCTCGTTTGTAGGATCCGGCACAGCATCTGCTTACATGTTTTACCTCCTTCTTCACTGCTTAATTCTTCAGATGGCAGTCAGGTTAAATTGGTCTGGGAAAATTCCATGGTCCCAGGGAACAGTCACCCATACGTTAAAGAAATATATAGAGAATAATTTTACGTACCTACGTACACTTGTGTCTGTCTATACTGACAGAGCTGAGATGGAGACTGATCCGGGTAACGCAGTGCATGGCTTTTCTGGGGCAGGAAAAGGAACAAAGACGTGATCTATAAGCATGGACAGATTGTTCTTACATTTTTAGTTTGAGAATAACTTTTATAAAACATTAATGGAATTTTCACTTAGAGGTGTGATTGCATAAAACTTCTAGAATTAAACACTGACAGCACTACATCACTAAATATTGGAATCTAGGTTGGGCAGTCATCGGCATTCACCTGAGATGGAATGTTTTCACACCCTCTCTGTGGGAAAGGACATGAATATTTTAACTTTTGAAAATGAAAATGATACTGGAAACACTATCGTCTACACACTAGCCTGCAATGTGACCACAGTCTCAAGACACGCGGCTTCAAGCCCCTGCTCCGTGGGGCCCCTTCCGTTTAAATCCCAACGCCTATGCGCTTGGGGGCTCCACTGATGTTCGTGGCGCTCCCCTCTGGCTACTGTGCTATTTCAACACCACCAACGTCCTATCAGATAAATGGGTAATTTACACATCCGGGAGTGTTTCTCACAGATATCTGTCTATCATCTATCTATCTATCTATCTATCTATCTATCTATCTATCTATCTATCATCTATCTATCCACTCATCCATCCATTTATCTATCTCTATCTATCTATCTCTATTATCTATCATCTATGTATCTATGTATGTATTCTCTAACCATCCATCTATTTATCTATCATCTAGCTACCTGTATTTGATCCAAGAAATCTTAATTCATTTCATTACAATCAAATAGTCAAACAAGGTAAGGAAATATACTGTAAAGAACCATATTCTGTCAGAGAAAAAAGTCAGCAAAGATAAGTTGACTTACTTCATGAGAAGTCATCATTCTGACAGGAACATCTTATCAAAAATGAGCAGATGGAATTTTTATTCACCATGTAATGAACAGGAATTGACATGTACAAACTTTAACGTAACAAACTTTATTCTGACTGAAAGTAAGTGGTTAGATCAAAATACAGAGAGTATAAATTAGGAGAAACCATCATCTGAAAAAAGCTGTGAGTAATACAACTTAAGAGCTTCTTAGAAATAGCAACTGCTTTATTTTAATCTGGGAAAATAGTGTGAGATATGGAATAACAACAGGTTAGGAAGGAGTTATGTTGTAAAATTGAAATGACTGTTTCAGCTTTGACATGAAAGTATTATTGTTTTGGGTAAAAGTGGATAGGCTTTATTTTTAAAAAAGGGTAGGCATATCTACAGAACTATATTTTTGTAATGATTATTTTAATCAAAAGGTAGAGGTACAGTTATGTGTACTCTCAGATATACTTTTAAAAGACAACAAACAGAAAAACCCTGAGCTTGACAATTTTGTTCGGTATATAAATGGGAAAATAATTAAAATAACTAGATAGATAGGTGAGAAAGAGATTAAGTACCATTTATTTGGATATGCCTGTTCCTTTGCTAATCATATAGCATATTTTGTCATTTGAAATTTTCAGAAAACCTCATCCTGGTATGTACACTGTCTATTTTGAATATTGGAAAATAGAGATAGGGTAGGTGTTTGACATCAGGCTGATAAGGGGTAGACTGCGATAATTAACTCAAGGTGTCAGTTTGGGTAAACCAAGTTCCCAGTGATTCTGTCAGATACAAGTTTATGTGTTGCTGTGAAGATATTTTGTAGAGATGGCTACAGCTTGCTGTAAACTGTGTACTAACTGATCATGACTTACAAGGTATAAAAAATCAACAAATCTATTCTCTCTCTCAGAGAAGTTTGGGGTAATTCGTTCTTGATGGTATGTTCCCTTTAAAACATTTATTTTCTTTATATTTGTGGTTCAGAGCCTTAGAGGTCAGAAATATTAATCATAGCAGTTTTATTATGTGTATATTTTGCTCATCCATTTGACAGATACATAATGATAAAAAATTCATGATGTTTGGTAAATGATTTATCTGGTTAATTCTGACAACAAATGAGACTCATTCATGCTAAGTGGTTGTGTGACCCTCAGATTCCGAATTAAACTTCCTTCCGTTCACTCTAGAACTTGCTTTTCTCTGTTGCCCTCTCTTGGATCTGTTTGGCTCACTCCTTCCACAGTATCCCTCGTTGTCATCCGAATCATTAATGCCTTCTCTGTAAAGGACATCTGTGCACTCAAAACTAGCTCTGGTTTTGTCTGCCTCACCAAGCTTCCTTGAAGATGAGAATAAATTTGACTCTCAAGAATTTTAAAAGCACGTAAATTAGTAAAATACGTGCAGTCATGTACCAGTACCACACGCCATTTCTGTCACGCAAAAGAAAGCACGCACTGTGGTGGTTCCATGGACCACACTGTTCAGTGAGGGTGGGGCTGCTTCAGTTTGTGTGACGCTGATGTTCACACAACAACAGAAAATCTGAAGTGGGTTTCCGGGAACGCCTTCTGATGGTCAGCAGACACACAGCTGTAACTGCTTGGTTTTCATGCCCCTAAAACATGCCGTTGTTTCAGACACCTGCACCAGTGTGCACTGGGGGGGGGGGTAGGACTCCCAAGCTCACCCACTGAGAAGAGTAGGACTGAGAGACACAGTCACTTCATTAACTTCCAGGGCCATGTTGTTACTAACTGCAGGAAAATAGGAAGTCATAAGTAATTTGAGGAGATGATATATTATGAAAATGGGACGAGGTACACCAGGCTGGCTGGTCTTTAGAATCATCAAGAAATGTTGTAGTTTCCTACATTTTTAATCATTTGTACTGCCGTGTAGTCTCACTTGGAGGTCCTACCACATGCTCAGCATCACCACAGGCTGCCACAGGTACTGTCAGAAGAAAGAACCTGCAACAACTGTCCTGCGTCATGTGTACTCACCAGACTGTGCAAGAGGGGAGGTTTAGGTTGAAAAAGATCACAGGTCTTTCTAATACACACTCAGCAAAAATTGTTTTCATGTTTGTGAGGACCACTTTTCAGAAGTGACCACAAGAACTTCCATGCATTTACACTATTCTCAGGTGACATGTTTTAGGTGGTGTTTCTTGTCAGCCAGAGTAAATCGCTATTACTTAGGATATGCCTTCAAGATTTCTACCTACTTTCTCTTCCGGTAGATAAAGTGTTGTGGTTTCAATATTTAGAGCTTTGACCCATTTTGATGCTATTTTAGTGCATTTTCACGTTAGTTTAGTTTTAGGGGGTCAAGTTTTAGTCTTTGGCATATGGAAAGCAGTTTTCAGAGCACCATTTATTACAGAGGCTATCTTACTTTCTGTGAAACTGTTTGTCTATCCTATCTCAAAGATAGGATGGCTGAGTGTGTTTGTAGCTGTGTCTGCATCTTCTAATCTGTTCCACTGATCCTCAGGTATGTTTCTTTGCCAGTATGTCACTGATTTTATGACAGTAGCTTTGTAGTATAATTCAAGTCAGGGATTTTGATGCCTCCTGCCTTGTCTTTGTTGCCAAGGATTGTTTTTGCTGTACTAGGTCTCTTCTAGTTGCAGATGAATTTTAGAACGTTTTCTCTAGATCTGTGAGGTGTATTCATGGTATTTTGATGGGGATTGTATTGAATCTGTACAACAATTTTGGGAGTATGACCATTTTCACAATGTTGGTTCTGCCGACCCATGAGTAAGGAATATCTTACCATTTTCTGAAATCCTCTTTGATCTCTTTTTGCAGAGTACTGTAATTTCACTGTAGAGCTCTTTTACTTCCTTTGTTAGATTGATTCCTAAGTATTTCATTGTTTTAGATTCTATTGTGAAGGGTGTGGTTTTCCTTATTTCTCTTTCAGTGAGTTTACTGTTTGTGTACAGGAATGCTATTGATTTTGAGTGTTGAATTTGTATCCAGATATGCTACTGAATTTGGTTATTAAATCTAGAAGTCTTTTGGTGGAATTTTTGGGGTCTTCTATGTACAGTATCATGTCGTCTTTGAATAATTATAATTTCACTTCTTCCTTTGAATCCTTATTCCTTTTATTTCTCACTCTTGGTGTTAGCTCTGGCTAATATTTCCAGAACTATATTGAATAGGGTTGATGCCAGTATACATCCTAGTCTTATTCCTGATTTTAAAGTGAAGCTTTTCAATTTTTGACCCTTTAGTATGAGGTTAGCCATTGGGCTTGTCATAGATGGCTTAGATCAGATTGAGGTAAAGACCATCTATTCCTATTTTCTGTAGGGTTTTTATCATGAATCAGTGTTGGGCTTTATCAAAAGCTTTTTCTGCATCTATTGAGATGATCATGTGATTTTTTGTCTTTGGTTGTGTTGATATGGTGTATTACATTTATTGATTTTTGCATATTGAACCATCCCAGCATTCTTGGATGAATCCCACTTAACGATGATGGATAATCTTCTGGATGAATTGCTACATTCTGTTTGCTGGTACTTTATTGAGGATTTTTGCCTCTATGTGCATTAGGGAGATTGGTCTGTGGTTCTGTTTTCCGGTTGGATCTATCTCTGGTTTTGGTATTATTTGGGGTAATACTTGACTTTAAGAATGAGTTAGGGGCAGGGGCTGGGGATTTAGCTCAGTGGCAAAGCGCCTGCCTGGCAAGCGCAAGGTCATGAGTTTGGTTCCTGGTACCGGAGAAAAACCAAAAAAAAAAAAAAAAAAAAAAAAAAAAAAAAAAAATGAGTTAGGGGCAATTGCTTCCCTTGCAATTTCCCTAAAGAGTTTGAGAAGTATTGGCATTAAATATTCTCTAAATTTCTTGTAGAATTCAGCTGTGAATCCATAAGGACCTGGGCTTTTCTTTGTTGGTAAAAGTTTAATTATGTTTTCAATTTCATTGACGGATGTTGGATTATTCAGGTTATTTATATCTTCTTGATTCAGATTTGCTAATTCATCTTGTCTAGGAATCTGTCCATTTCTTCTGTTTTCCATCCAATGAGAGTTAAGATTTTTGAAGTAGATATTGATGATCTGAATTTCTACAGGATCTGTAGTGATTTCATCCTTTAGTTTCTTATTGAATGAATTTGAGTTTTTTCTTTCCTTTTTTGATAAGGTTCACTAAGGATTTATCAATTTTATTTATTCTTTCAAAGAACCAACTCTTCAATTTATTAATTCTTTGTATTGTTTTCTTAGTCTCTACTGTATTAATTTCTGCTCTGATTTTATAATTTCCTCCCTTCTTTGGTCTTTGCAATTCCCTTGTTCTTTTTCTAGAAGCTTGAGGTGCAACATAAGATTGGTTATTTGTGCTCGTTCTGGTTTCCTGATGTGAGAATTCAAGGTTATAAATTTCCCTGTAATTATTGTTTTCAATTGCATCCCACAGGTTCCAGTAAGTTGTATCTTCATTTTTATTTTTGGTAAATATTATTTAAGTTCTTTAATTTCGTCTGTGACCCATTGGTTGTGGATGTTGTTATTTAATTTCCATGTGTTTATGGAGTTTTTGTGTTTTCTTTTTTCAATAATTTCCAATTTCATTGCACTGTGGTCAGATAATGTGCATGGGATGATTTCAATTCCTTTACATTTACTTAAGCATATTCTATGGGCTGGTATATGTTCTATTTTAGAGAACATCCTGTGTGCAGCTGAGAATTATGTATACTCAGTTTTTGGGGGGTGGAATACTCTTTAAAGTTCTACTAAGTCTGTTTTTTCACAAGTTTTGTTTAGTTCTGTTATTTCTTTTGTGATTCTTTGTCTAGTTGATCTATCTCTTTGTGACAGTGGGGTGTAAAAGTCCCCTGTTGTGATTGTGTTTTTGCTTATTTGATTTTTCATGTCTATTTAAATATGTCTTTTATATTTGGGTGCTCCCATGTTATCTTTCCCTCTTTCAGTTTTCCCCTAACAAGTATGCAGTGACCTTGTTTATCTCTTTGGTCATTCTTGGCTTGAAGTTCGCACTGTTTACAAATAGAATAGCTATCCCTGTTTTTTTTGGATTGCTGTTGCATAGACCATAGTTTACCATCCTTTGACTTTCAGCCTATGAATTTCCTCTTGAGTTAAATGTGTTTTTTGTATATGGTATGTTGTTGGATTTTGTTTCTTCACCACTCTGCCAGTCTGTTTCTTTTGATTGGTGAATTGAGGACATTTACATTAATTGTTATAACATAGGTATTGGCTGATCTTTGTCATGTTATTTTCCTACTTTTACTTCCCTACTTTCACCCACTGTTTAATTGTTTGCCCTGCTTGGTGGTTCTTTCTATTGTTTTTCTTGGAATTTTGGTCATTTTTATCTCTCCCCAAAATATCTTTTGGTACTCTTCGTAGGATGTATTTGGGGGTCATGAATTTCTTCATTTGTTCTTTGTCATGAAAGTATCTTATATCTCCATTAATTTTGAAAGATAGTTTTGCAGGGTACATCAGTGTGGGTTGGAAGTTCTTTTCTTTCAGGACCTGAAATACTTCACTCCAAGCTCTTCTTGACTGGATGGTTTGTGTTCAGAAATCTTCCATAATTCTGATGGGCTTTCCTTTATAGGTGGTCTGTTTCTTTTCTCTTAACAGCTTTTAATATTCTGTACTTGTGCTGAATTTCTGGGATCTTGATTATTATATGTCTGAGTGTAGATTTATTTTGGTTGTGACTAATTGGGGTGCTATATGCCTCACCTATACATATGTCAGATTCTTTTCCATGCTTGGGATATTTTTTGCTATTACCTATGCAAATAGTCTTCTTATGTCATTTTTGTTTGTGTTGACTTCTGCTTTTGGGTTTACACCTATCATTCTTATGTTGTTTTTCTTTGCATCATCTTGCAGATGTTGAATTGTTCTTTCCTGGTTCCTTGTTATTTTTAAGGGATTTGTCCTTTCATGATCACTAGCTGTAATGCTGTCTTCAAGGTCTGAAAGTCCACTGTCAGTTTTGTTCCAGCAGTTTTGTCAGCTTTCACTGGAATTTTTAATTTCTTGGATATCTCTTTGAATCTATTTCATGCATTCAAATTCTTTCCTATCTTGTTCTTTAAGGTTTCCCTCATTTTTCTATGTTACTATATTTTTTATTTATGTCTTCTTTAGATATGCTGAGCAATTCTTTCATTATGGTTGTCATTTCTCCCCCCCCCCCCGAGGGATTATTTCTGATCTAATTTCTTCTATAACATAATGTATTTGTTTCTTTAGATGCTATCATTTCACAAATTTCAAGGATGTGACTTCCACTTTCTTCTATTTCAATGTCTCCCAGACTTGTTCATGTTGGCTGAAGGTCTGAGATTGCATTTTGCTCCTTCATCTTGATGTTTTCTATTTCTAAAATGATTTTCACTTTATTTTCTGTGGTGATCCTTGTGAGTTTTGGTAGTACGTAGCTATATCAGTGATATCAAGACCTCTCCAGGAATAGTCTGTACTTCAGGGATATTCTGTTTGTAGAGGTTTCTTGTTTTGTGTCTGTCCCAAGGTTCTATCTTCCCAATTAATTGAGAGTGAGATGTTGGTGTCCATTTGGCTCAGTCTGCAATCTGTAGGGCTGTGGTGATATTATTACCCCAGAGCTTCCCAATCTTGTTACACAAGTGAGAACAACAGATTACAACATATGTGACTTTCTCACTACAGTAGTACAAATAGTAATAAGCACAATTTAGAAACTGACCAACTGTGGTAACTATTGATTTTGTGCCTTAGACCATAGGAGCAAAGTCTGTAGCTATATAACAGAACCAATCATGAGTTAGGAGTTTGCATGCAAAGTGCTTCCCCTTGTTAGAATGGATTTTCCGTGGCGTCCTCCAGACAAGATGGTTGCCACATCCTGAGCACTTCTCCCACTGGCTGCCCAATCTGCAGTGTGGGAGTATGTGCCAAGCATTGGCATTCCTCCAGACTGAGGCCCCTGGATGGCGAGGGTTAGAGGGCAGAGTTTCTCCCCTGACGCACGGCTCTCCAAGGCTCCTGAGGCTCACTGGCCCTCCTGCCATGGTGGGGGATGTGGAGGTGGGTTTTCTCCCCTCCTGAGCAGCTCACTAAAGCACAGAGACTCACCAAGGGTCACAGTCTTTCCCACGGTGACTTAGTCATAGTGGTAAATATTTACACATCATAGAATATGCCTATTGTCTAAATTTTAACTTCAAGTTTAAATTAAGTTGGATTTACAGACACATTTGAGACTATATATTTTTCATTACATACCACTATACATAATTTTTTAAAGAATTTTTTATTTCTCTAAAATAATTTCAAAATATTTTCAGTCTGGTAGAATGGTGGCTTTCAAACTATTTTATTTTTTGATGAACATAATTTGATATTCTATTTTGGTTTTAAAGTTTCATGAGTTTTCTATGGTGCTTTCATAATAAAATAATTTTTAATTTGAATAAAATGTTGAGAAAGCAGTTTATCATTTCTTAAGGCAGCATATTTTAAGAAATACTTGGGGAATGAGATATATGAATCCCAGGCTTATCTTGGTATTATATAACTGTAGTAGAATTTCAGAACTGCATACAACTATATATATTCTTTTCTAATTTATTTAATTAAAAATAAGAAAGTAATATCAATAAAAGAGAATTTTCATTGGATTATTTTTAAGTTACATAAATATTGGTATGGTATGTGAATATCCATATACAGATATAAGCATTTTTATCTTTTATATTTGTTTAAGTAAATATAATGTCTGTTTTAATATTTTTACTTGTTATTGATGTGTCAGCAAAGTTGATCTCCACTATGCAGAACCAGCTTAACCTTAGGCACAAGTTGTACTCAGAAGAAGAGATTTGTGAGTTTCATATGGGGATTTCCCTTTTAGAAAGATAAATGTGGCACACAATCAGGTATTACGTACAAAAGAACAGCTATCTCTTCTTTATATCATGCTTCTGTTTTATGTAAAACTTGCAGAAAAGCTAGTTCCATGGAAGTAATGGATCCGAAAGATTTGCTGAGAGATCAGTAATTATAAGGAGTATGTGTTGTAAACAGCTTTGGAGTCTTTTAATCGACATATCTTTCACTCCTAAAATGTGAAATGGTTTAATCTATCATCTACTGACAATTATTTAGCTTGTTATAAACCTCCAATTGTTCAGAATAAAAAAATACACCTCCAAAAACCCATTTATATAAATTTTTAAATGTTTGAAAGCTGCTTATCTTATTCTCAGAGTGTAGGGTTCATCACATCTGTACTGTGTGATACCAAAGTGTGAACTGGTTGTTTGGGGTTGCATCTTGTTTAAGTGTCTTCTGATTTTCTATTTTTTCTAGCTCAGTTCCTGGATTGATGCTTGTAAATTGCCTATGGTGTGTAGCTTTATTGTATTTAGGGCCTTTCTCAGAAGCGTCTTCCATGTGTAGCTGGCTTTTGGGTTTTGTGTCTGTTGCAAGATCCTATCTCTTCAATTTGTTGGGAATGAGAAGTTGCTGGCTGCATGTCCCAGCCCCTGGTTCTTTGGTACTGTCCCACAGTATTTTCTATGACTCTTAGGTAATGTCAATTTTGGTATATCATGAAGAGCAGCTGATTAAAGCAATTGTGTCTCTTTGGCTAAAGCTGTACAATCAGCAGTAAAAATAGCATCAAACTGAGCCTAGAAAATGACAAACTGAGGTACCTGTTAAATTGACACCTTTAATCATATGAGCTAGCTTTGTAGATATATAGCAAAATCTAAAACAAACCAGAAAATTGTCATGCCAAGGGCAGTAAAAAAGCCTTTGATATGCCAATTTTACCCTCAGGGGAGAAAATTTGAAAGGAGTTAGGGAAAAAATAGAGAAATAGAAGAGGAAAAGATTAGAAGGAAGGTTAGAAGACAAAGGGGGTTCATGAAAACTTTGGGAAACTGGTGCAAAAGCAGGAGAGAAAGAGAAGGAAGAAATACAAGGAAGAACAGGACAACCACAAAAAACTATAAACCATGTTCACACCCATATAAAAACAAGATCAAACAATGAAGAAAATAATAAGAAAAGAGGAAAAGGGAATAATAATAATAATAATAATAATAATAATAATAATAATAATAATAACTTTAAGTTTTGTCTCTGCTGTCACTGGTTAACATGTGGAGCCAGAGTCCACATATGTGTCAATTTATCTCAGCAAGCCATCAGGAGCTTTACAGTGGGATAGTGGATAATCTCAGTGAGCCCGCACATTTATTTCCCCTGAAGTTCAGGCTGCTTTCTGGCCATGAGGCTGGGGCCAGACCCAGTTAGCCCACAGCAGTCAGTGCACCTTCTGTGGGCTTGACTTCAGCTGGGAGCAGCTAGATGGAGCCAGCAACTGTTCTGAGTTCTGAGTTCAGTTGGTCCCTCTCCATGATGGCTCCCAGGTACTTGCTTTCTGCCACAGCATGGCCAGTCCTGCAGACCCAGCCCTGGATAGTGCAGTCCTCCACAGCCACTGCTCCCTCACACTGCTGCATCTCTTCATGGAGGCCAGAAGGCACTGTGTGTCTCCAGGTTTCAACTGCTGCTCCCACACATTCCCAGCTCAGGAAGAAGGCTCCAACTGCCCCATCTTTCTTCCATGTTGAAGTTTCTCCCTTGTCCCTCCCTGGGGGCTTCAGGTCTCATTTCAGACCCTCCCTGGGTCCAGTGTGGTGCGCACTGTGCTCAGGAGCTAGCTGGGGGGAGCCCGTAGGCAAGAAACATTAATTTAAAGCAACAGTGCAGCACCATGGAAGACTGTATTATGGGAGAGAGGGTGTCAGAGCCAGTTTGTGTTGAAATGGAGAGGGATGTCCATGCAGAAGCTCAGTAGTTACTAACAAGCACACTAGGTTACTTGGAGATAGCTACTTAGTCCCACTTGGATGAAGAGATTTCTATTTTATCAACAATGAATTAAGCGCAAGGTCGTGAGTTCGGTTCCCGGTACCAGAGAAAAACCAAAAAAAAAAAAAAAACAATGAATTAATTTAAGCTGTACTTAGGAATTAAATGAAAACTACAAAATAATCTGTAAGAACACAATAGATAAATGATCATAAGTTAGCTGGACGTTAACGTTGATGGAAATGTATTTACACACCAGGGGTCATATACGTGTGTGTGCTGCTCTTTAAAGCTAGACGTCATTTTCTGTTAACAAGCCTCTCGTGTGCCTGCTCACCTCTCTTGAAGCCGTGTTCAGTGGTTAACAATGACGCGCAGTTGGAGCCATGTCCTAAGTGCTCCAGGCTTCCCCGTTCTGCTCTTGGAATTTTCATTGCCCTCCCAAGCCTGTTGTTTAATCCTGAGGGATCACATTGGAAAGTGCATCAGACTCAATCCGCCTTGCATTCAGTGTGCACTGGTTTCCTTAAGCTCTTGTGGTTGTGACTTTCCTGTAGTTATGCTGCTATTATTGCTTGTACTTCTCATCTATTCAATTTCTTGGCTGTGTTCACTCATCCCTTACATCACAAGGCTTTACTCTCTGCCTCCATGGAAGCCTGCTGTTCAATCTTTCAATTTGTTTTGTAAATGGCACTGACTTTTACTGGTCAGTTTTTAAGTGACACCCTTTTGTAGTCACATGAAAAAGATGTACTCATATTAGCACCAAGATTTCAGTTAATGGTGTCTTTAATCAAAGTGCTGCATTTCTCTACCAAAATGTACCATCTCCACATATTTCTCAAGTTTGCATACTCTCTTTGGTTGACTTCCTCTAGTAATAGTTGGTTGTAGACAATCTGATACTCTAAACATCCAGAGTTTTGGTAAGATTTTGTGCTCTGTTGACTCAGTTTAGCTGGAGCCATGCTTTCTCTACTTTGGTCCAGATTAGACTTGGCTGAAGAGGAAAGTGCATGGTGCTTGACAGATAGGACCACAGCGCATGTCATTATTCTTGGAAGTCTGCCATCCACCCCTGGATTCCAACTCCGTAATCTCCTGAGCACTTCTCCTCAGCTACTTGCCCAGCAGCAAGCAGGCCCAGGCCTGGAGCTGTGTGCTTGGTCCTGACCCACAAAGATGAAGACAGGAGTCCGGCAGGGGCAGCAGCTCCCACGGAGCACATCATGAATTTCCTCTTCTCAGCTCCCTGTTTGGGGCTGGCAATGCTTGTCTTTTCAGGTTTACAGCGCAGTGACTTCTCTGTTCTCTCATTCCCCTTCCAGGGAAATAAATATCTTGTCTCCTAATGCTCAGAATGACTGCTTCTGTGATTGAACGCTGACTCACTTGGCTGTATAAACATAGCACTGATGCATTACCCTATCTAATTCTCTCCCCAAACTACACCCACACTATCCCAGTTGAGCTCAGTATCTCCCCAACCCACAACTATGCTATTCCATCTTTCCAGCTGCGTTATAGTAACCCAAACTGCTTAGATTCATGATGCTGAAAGACTCACTGTAACAACCTTACACTTCCCTGTTGGATGCTCTCTCACAGATCAGGTGCCTGGTCCCTTTGATGCATTTCATCCCTCCTCTCAACACTTAGAAAGTTAGTTCATTCTGATGCCATGCAAAGCCATTACAAGGAAAGTTTAAGGAAAACTGGCTGCTCTGGAAACATTAGATATTAGCTTTCTTTCTTCCTTCCTTTCTTTCTTTCTTTCTTTCTTTCTTTCTTTCTTTCTTTCTTTCTTTCTTTCTACTTTCCTTTCACTTTTTGCTTTTTTCTTTATTTTCCTGTTTCCCTCTACTTTCTTTCATTACATTCATCATCTTTCCAAGAGTCACAGAAAAAGAAATAAGAGTGATGGTAAAAACACCCAGGCAGGACATAAACGGACCTATAACACGACCTTGTGAAAGTTCCCATTTCTAAGTACGTGCAGCTTGACTCCCCATCATGTGGACGCAGCCTCCATGTCTTTTTTCAATAGCAGCACTCAGCTCTTTCCAGCCTTGTGCTCGGAATATTTTACACATTAATAAACTTATGACAAAACAAGAGATTATGACCCACATGTTTAACTTTTGAACAGCGTCAGTGTATTGTATCCTCTTTCACAGCTGGAATTAAGTACAAATATATTGTCATGATGCATTTGGCATTTGGTCCAGACACTACCTCTTTTCCGAGAAAGTAGAAGAGAAGCAATATGAATAAGATGCGCTCTGCTCCAGTGCAACTTGCAGACCTCCAAGTTGAGTGATGGGGCACACAGCCAAGCTTGTGCTGCTTCTCAATGAATAAGAACCCTCTATCGAGGCCCCACGTTATATTTTTATGATGAACTTCTCCAACTACCATAAAATAAAATGTCCGATGGTTGTTTACACCTACTTACTGGTGCTCTGTAAATCTGCTGCAACTCCTGTGCTTCAGCAAAGCCACTGGAAAGAAGTTAAAGAAGATGTGTGCTCACCATCTATCTCTATCACCATCAGACAGGAGTGCTTTACAGGATTCTGGGCCAGAGGAACCAAATCAATGGTTATACGCTTCATCTTTTATATGTTACCTTCTAAAAGAGTGTATTACACAAAGCCCAAAATGTACAGGACAGGTAATTGTCTTTGTCCCAATACCTGCCTTTTCCTTCAAGTCTCAAAGCTGCTGGTGCCATAGAAGAGGAAGTACAGAGATATTCTCCACTCAGAAGTAGTGTAGATGCTGAACAGGAATGAAGATTCAGTAGTGAAAGGCTTAAAGTCATTATCTGAAACATGGATAACTTACCTGAGACACTTCTGTGCATCCACCTCTTCAATCAAAGCAGAATAAGAGCACGATCTTCTCTCCAGGCTCCTGCCTGCCATTCCACGTGTGAGTTCAATTCTTCCATTAGACAAAGCTGTCATTTATAAGAGCCCCAAAATGCAGAATTGATGTTGCCTTTTATAAAAAGAGTGTATTGATTTATGTAACTGAGGAAGCTAGGTGCCTTCTGCCTTCAACTACACTGAATTTTAGTTAAAATATTGGCATTAAGTGTAAGATTCACTTTCTGCTCATGAATTAATGAAAAGGAGACTAGTCAAAGAACTGTTTCACTCAGTCCCAGCTGGAACCCATGGAGAAGAGCAATGGCCAGGAGCACAGAGCTGCTGATGGGATTCTCTGGATCACGCAGCCGCAGAGACGCTGCCACCTGAATGTCACTTTTCATAAAGAATCAAAACTTAATCACAGAGGGCAAATTAGAACAATGTCTTTTAAAACATTTTTCCATAAAGCTTATATGTGAGTATAGCTGTATTCATGAGATATGTAATTTTCAAGATCCTTATAGGTGGAATGTTTGAACGAGGAGCTATACCAGGAAGGATTGTTACAGAAAGTAATTAAGATTAGAGTATAACACATATTTAATTTATAATTAGGATATCAAATTATTTTTTTATAAATACAGAAATCTAATTTTGAGCTTTAGAGATATGTCTTGTATTTTTCACTTCTGAATCATACTAAATAATAAATTACTCTAAATGAATTTGTGTGAACACAATCTTATAATTTACAAATATCTTTAAAATTTCTTGAATATAACTTGATTGCCTTATGTTGAAGTATCTTAAAAAATGTACACTTTCTAATTTTCCATTGCTAAACAGAACCTCTCTCTCTTTTGATATGACGTTGGGACATATTAATGCCCGAGAGCTGAAGCCCATTATTCAGCAATTCTCTCCAAACACCATGTGGAGAAGAGATCCTCCGTGGTTCTAGTCTGTTAATCACAAAATGGAAAAAAAAAAGAAACATTCACTGCAATACTTGTAAAATTGAGGTCCTCTACCTGGAATCCGAGCATTTGGTTCCTGGTTCCAGTGTGAAAGAAAGTAACTTTCTGAAGTGGTTGGAAAGAAGATGGATTGATTATCTGAATGCTCATTAATTTTCCAGCAAGGATTTAGAGTAAGCCTCACACTTATCTCTGCTCTCTGTGTGTGCAGTAAAAGGAACTCTCCTACGTTAATCTTTCCTAGGGCCTTGTGAGTGTGAAGGTAACTAGGAAGTGATTTACTGTCCACTGGCTTTGGATTCTGAATCTTTGTATTTTGTTAATGGAATTGATAAGAAAAATGGGTCTCTCCTGGCCTGTTCTTCCTTTTTTATTTTCTTTCCACTTCTCTCTGGCAGAGATTTATCTGTAGGACGGAGAGGAGGCAGGTGTGTGACCTGCGGTGTTCTTATCCCCCTGTGAAGTCACCATAGTGTCTGCTTCCCCTCCTGTGACAAGAGCACAGACTGATCTCACATGCATGACGGAGAGTGGATACAGCGAGGCCAGTGCATTCAGAAGTGGCACAAAGTTTTTGGAAGGTCATAGTATCCCTGTGGGAGCTGAGAAGCCAAAGAGAGTGACATTTTAACTGTAAAGTTATATAAACATAAGCAGTGAAGATAATAAGCGTGTGCTGCAATGTGTTAAAATATCCCAAACTAAACTTGAATTACCTAAGTCAATGAAAATAATTTAGAAGGAAATCTGATTTTTACATGTACTGACAAATTACATTTAGCTTTAAAATATTTATTTTAATTTACAACACAATCACACCTTTGGTCAGGTAGTAGAATACAAGAAAAGCAGAAAGCAATGGAAGCAACTTCAGAATGTTTCTTCCTAGTCCCCAACCTTCATTACCGGGTTCTTAGCTGGTATTTATCTCATACCGGCTACCACATCTTCTGAGGTTACAATGTATGCTATTCTCACCTGCACTATCTCTATACTTTATATGCGTTTTTCCATATAAAAGGAATTGGGTGTCATTTCCACTGCCACATTTAATAATTTGTTCTCATTTTTGGAATTAAGGAAAGAATAAAAACAGTTCATAGAAGAGAATAATAGCGTATAACATTGCATAGTACTGCTTTTATTTTGTTTGATGTTTAAAATACCATTGGTGGATTTATTCAAAGAAGAAGCAGTTACCCATTCGTCCCCCTACACCTGGTGCAGCACTGTGCTCCTGTGGCCTCAGGAGGCTGAGCCATGAGCGTCCCCCAAGCGCGGAGGGCAGAGAGTAACCTGAGCCACGTAGTAAGACTCCATACCTAAAAGTAAATAATGGTTCTTATACTGCATATTGGTCTCAGGTCAGTCATTCTATTTAACAAATTCAAGCATGTAAAGTTGGTTAAGAGAAAAGACACTTTTAAGCATTGACTGTTCCTCTCAATAAACCACATACATCAGCAATACACTTATTCCAGCTGTCCTTATATATACATATAAATTTTGTTTTTCATTTAAAAAAAGCAACATAACAAAAACAAGTACATAATACAGCATAGAGAGTAATAACAGTGATACAGAATTTCAAAACATGGTGATAGGATATTAACAATGGTTGTTATACTACACAATGTCATCTTCAAAATGGTTGCACATATAACCAGATATAGGCATGCAAGACTGATCAAACAATTACACATTAACTGTTCCTTTCAATAAACCTACAGATATTAGTAGTACAATTATCCCAGCTATTCTGTATATATATATATATACACACACACACACACATATGTACATAATTTTTCCCTCTTCCTTCTTTCTTTTTCCTCTCCTCTCCTTCATCCCAGTTGCTCCTTCCTATTTGAACAGTTTCTTTTCCCTTTCACAATATCTATTGTACCTTTCAGATTGCATTTATTCCTTCAGGTTCTTATACTAGGGAGGAAATATGTTTGCACATGTGAATTTGATTTATTTCACTAATGAGTGAGTGGTTTTTTTAATTATTTTTCTTTCTTTCTTTCTTTTATTTTAAAAATAAAAGGAGGAAAACATTAACAGACAGACAACCTTCTACAAAATA
>NW_004955554.1:1454939-1596745 GCF_000276665.1 Chinchilla lanigera | reverse complement strand
TTCTCTTCCAATAGATTTAGTGTTTCTGTTTTAATATTGAGATCTGTGAACCATTTTGACTTGAGTTTGGTGCATGGTGATAGGCTTGGGTCTATTATTTATTTATTTTAACTTGTTACTGTCTTCACTTGTTTGATCAATCTTACATTCTTATGTCTGGTGTACTGAGCAACTTCGTTAAAGGTAACAACATGTAATATAGCAATCATTGTAAAATTTCTGTCACTTTGTCTTGAGATCATGAATCATTTTTGATGTTTTTGTGTTGCTTTGATTTTGTCTTTTTTGCTGTTTTGTCAGTTTTTTTTATTTTCAGAATAAAAAAAAAGGACAAAGGCAAAGAGAAAGAAAAGTGCCCTCCTAGGCAGCACGGACAAAGCAGGCCTGGGAGGTGAGCCTGCTCCCCTGCTGCTCTGCAGCCCTGCCTTTGGAAGCTGTGGGCAGCAGCGTGTGGGCATTCAGTAAGCTGCCTGAAAATCACGCTCGCCTGATCCAGGGCTATGAGCCTCCACAAGAGCAAAGCAGGCTTCAGCACCAGACAGCTACACCTTCAGCTCACTTTGAAACACGAGATGTAAACAGATCTTAGAGTTCTAGCTGAAACACTTCTTGATGAAAAGTAGAACAGCACTTAGGAAATTCAGTTTCAGAGGAAAGTTAGAAAATTTAAGACCTCCAAAATATTCCATCAGACGAATGACACCTGCTGCATTTAGAAGCTTGAGGCGTGGTGACAGTGGACATCCTTGTCTTGTTCCTGATTTTAAAGTGAAAGCTGTCCACTTTTGTCCATTTAGTATGATGCTGGCTGTTGGTTTGTCATAGATGGCTTTTACCAGATTGAGGGAAAGTCCATCTATTCCCATTTTTATCATGAATAACTGAGAACCCGAATGAGTAAATAAAACCTGAAAGGTGCAATAGGTATTGTGAAAGGGAAAGAAACTGCTCAAAAGGAAGGAACACCTGGGATGAGGGAAAGGAGAAAGGAAAGAAAGAAGGAAGGTAAATATATAATTGTGCTACTAAGTTCTGTTGGTTTATTGAAAGGAACAGTTAATGTTTAATTGTCTGATCAGTGTACATGCCTATATCTGTTTATCTCAGTAACCACTTTCAAAACAATATCTAGTACAACAACCGCTGTTAATTTCCTGTCACCTTGTTTTGAAATTCTGTATTGTTTTTGTTACTGTCTTTATGTTATTTGTTGTTTGTTGTTGTTGTTTATTTATGTCTTTTTTTTGTTATTTTGTTTTTGTTCTTTTCTCTTTAAAATTAAAAATAGCTTGAGGCTATATTAAAAAAATAAAAGTAAATAAATGATGTATTCTTGGACAATGCATCATTTTCTTCCTTTTTTTATTCTTGGAGAATTTGAGAAAATCATGGTGTATCTACAAGTTGGAAGCATAGGCATTCATTATTATTATGCCAGTAACATTTAATTAAGTCCCATGTATTATTATTTAAAAATGCCAATATGTAATGTGAGCTCTATTATTTGTACTTTAAAGTATACATATAGTTAGAATATATTATTGGAAGAAAGGCAAAAGCAATAAGCATTAAAATTAAAATAATTTAGTTGTTATTTTTATCATTTTATTTTATTAATTTTCAACCATGAAGATACTTCATTTATATAAAAGGGCAGATTGATTTTTAAATGTTTCTTCTATAAGTGCAATACTTTTAAAATAATAAGTTGTTATTTTATTTTCTGCATTTCTATTATTTCTTACTTACATTTTCTTTTATCAGTCTTTAAAATGCGATATGATGATTTTGAGAAAGAGAAATAGTTGAAATAAGGAAAATATTAATTTATCTGTTTGAAATAAGATTCTGTAAATCAAATTGGCTGAAAATATATTTTTATTTTAATATTATTAGAAATGGTTCCTTATAATTCTCCAGCATAGTGTTTTATTTCCTTCATACTTTTAAGGAATTTGTATATTTACATAACAATGTCTTTTTTATCTTAATGTGAAAAAATAAAAATAACATTAAAAAAGTTTCAAAACAGCCTAGTAGGACAGTAACAATATTTAATACATTATGTACCGTTGTCTATTTTGTAGTTATTGAGAGTACAAGATATAGTCATGAAACACTAGCATAGACCTTTCTTTTCAATGAACTAAGAGAAACTAGCCATATTACTATCTTAAACATATTGTACATATATACATATTTTTCTTCTTTCCTTTTCCCTTTCCCAAATCACAGTTTCACATCTTTTAAAGAGAGGGAGTTGAAAAATAGATATAAAATAACAGAATTTAAAATCAAGCTAACAGGAGACAGATAATAGTTAATGCACTGTGCACCGTTATCTTCGTAGTAGTTATTCAGGGCACAAGGTATCGACAGGAAATAATGTTATTTTTTGAATATTGTTTTCTGAAATAATAACTACATCTCTAAACTCACATTTAGGTTTTGCTATTTTATTCTCAAAAATGATGAGGATTTTATCACAGTAGCTTTGTAGTATAATTTCAAGTCAAGGATTGCGATGCTTCCTGCCTTGCCTTTGTTGCCCAGGATTACCTTTGCAATTCTAGGTTACTTCTGGTTCTAGATTAATTTTAGGAATATTTTATCTAGTTCTGTGGGGTGCGCTACTGGTATTCTGATGGTGATTACATTAAATCTATACAACAGTTTTGGAAATGTGGCTATTTTCACTATGTTGCTTCTTCTTATCCATGAGAAAGGGATATATTTCATTTTCTGATATCCTTTTTGGTCTCCTTTTTCAGAGTACTATAATTTTCAATGTGTAGATCTCTCACTTCCTTTGTTAGATTGATTCCTAAGTATTTTATTTTTGAATACTATTGTGAAGGGTGTTGTTTCCCTAATTTCTTTCCCAGTGATTTTTTTGTTTGTGTACAGGAATGCTATTAATTTTTGAGTGTTGACTTTGTATCCAGCTATGCTACTGAATTTAGTTATTAAATGTAGAAATCTTGTGATGGAGTTTTTGGGGTCTTCTCTGTAGAGTATCATGTCATTTGCAAATAATGACAATTTCACTTCTTTCCTATCCTTTTTCCTTTCATCTCTCTCTCTTGTCTAATTACTCTGTCCAATGTTTCCAGAACTATGTTGAATAGGAGTGGTGACAGTGGACAACCTTGTCTTGTTCCTAATTTTAGAGTGAAAGCTTTCAGTTTTGGGCCATTTAGTATGATGTTAACAGTTGGTTTGTCATAGATGGCTTTTATCAGATTGAGGTAAAGGCCATGTATTCCTACTTTCTGTAGGTTTTTTATCACAAATGACAAGATGCAGACACAACTACAAAGACACTCATCTACCTTATCTTTGACAAATGGGCCAAACATGCTCACAGGAAGAAAGATAGCTTCTTTCTTAAGTGGTGCTGGAAAAACTGGTTTTCTACATACTAAAACTAGAGCCATGCTTATCACCATACATTCAACTAAAGTCAAAATGGATCAAAGATCTAAATATTAAAAGAGAAACACTAAATCTACTGGAAGAGAAAATAGGTAGAAATCTTGAATTCATAGAAGTTGGCAGAGAATTTATGAATGAAAACAAAACTGCATGGGAAATACTTCAAAGTATCAACAACTGGGATCTAATCTTATTAAAAAGCTTTTGCACATTAAAGGAAATCACCAACAGAGTGAAAAGAAAACCCATGAACTGGGAAAAATTTAGCCACTTTTCTGTCAGACAAAGGAATTCTATCTAGAACACATAAAGAACTGAACGAACTCAGACACCCCTATTCAAAGGCCGAATCCAAAAACAGACATCTGAGATGGATGCACACTTCTCAGGTGAAGAAATACAAATAGAATATATATATATATATGAAAAAATGTTCAACATCATTTGTCACTTGAGAGATGCAAATTAAAATAATGCTGAGATTCCATCTCACTCCCAAAACAGTGGCCATCATCAAGAAATCAACCAATAACAGGGGCTGGCAGGGAAGTGGGAGAAAAGGAACCCTTCTCCACTGTAGGTGAGAATGTAGGCTGGTGCAACCACTGTGGAAATCAGTGTGGAAATTCCTGAAAAATCTGTGATTAGAGGTCTCATTTGATCCAACCATTCTCCTCTGGGTATCTTCCCAGAATAATTTTTTAAAGAACATCATATCACAGCAATATATGTACACCCATGTTTATAGCAGCACAATTTGTAATAGCTAAATCTTAGAAGCAGCCCAAATGCCCATTAACCAAGGAATGGATAAAAAAAAGTACAGTATTTTTATATAATAGAATACTACCAAGCCATAAAGAAGAATAAACCTGAGACTTTTATAGGTAGATGGATACAACTAGAGACTATACTCCCAAGTGAAATAAATCAGACTCACATGTTTAAACTTCTTATTGTGTCCCTGGTGTGAGAATTTGAAAGGATAAACAAGGTCTACCATGTACATAGATACTGTGAAATGGGAAGAAATTGTTTAAAAGGAAAAAGGAACTAGGATGGGGGGAAAGGGGAAAGAAAGAAAGGGAAAATGGAGAAAAAATAGAAGTTACTTACTATTAGAGTCTATTAGTTCACTGAGAAAGAAGGCTTATGCTAACATCAGTTGGAAAGTTTTATGCCCGTGTCTTGCCTAGTAACTACTTTAAAGATGACAATATGCAATGTATTAACTAGTGTTATTCTCCTATTAACTTGTTATGAACTTTTTAAACCTTTTTTCCATAAAATAAAAAAGATAAGGAGTCTGTTGTAAGAGTGTATTGAATCTCACAAATATTGATAGGTAATTATAATATCTCAGTCTTCCATCCTTTACAAATTTTGATAGGTAATTAGAGCCTCTACTTCAAAATTGAATGCACTAAATACTAAAGCGTCTCAAAATACTAAATTTCTCTTTGGTTCTGATGGATTAATCCAATTACATTCTAAAACTTTATAAATTATCAACTTAATAGGACTCCTTTTTTCTAGCACTGGAGATGGTAGGTAGCTCCTTCACGCTGAGCCACATCCCCAGACCTGTTTTGAGACAGAGTCTTGCTGAACTGCCCTAGCTAGGCCTGAACTTGTGACCCTGCTGTCTCAGCTTCCCAGATCAATGGAGTTAAAGGTGTGTGCCAGCACTCCCACCTTATTCTGTCTGTAGCTAGTGTGTTTTTATCTCTGAAATTTCTTACAATTGAAATAAAATTTGATTCATTAGTTCATAAACTTGGTTTTCTCTTCAGAGAAGTATCTTGTTGGTCAAGATTTCTTTAGAAGAGTCCAATTTGATAAACAAGTATGGATTTTTTTGTATATAATAAATTACAAACACATCCCATACATAAGCCTACTCAGAGATTAGAATTTTTATAAATATATGTATACATGTTTGTATCAAATTTTATGTATACATACATGATATTGATTAGCATTAACATGGGTTACTCCTATCCATTAAACTTTGGTCATCAATCAATTTCAAATTATATGCTAATTCCCCTTATGGAATATGGGAGAAATGCGAAGGAGGAAGACGTGACAGTGTGATTGAAGGTCTTGCTGGATGTGGTGCCACTTGCCTGCAATCCTGGCACCCGTAAGCTGAGGCAGGAGGATGAGAGAGCTCAAGGCCAGCCTGGGCTACAGAGTGAGGTCCCGTCTGAGGAAAACCAAACCAAACCCAAACAAGACACACACACACACACACACACACACAAAAAAAAATACAAAAAGTCTTAAGAACTTTGGAATGCAAATACAGTAAGTTCTACCAGTGTCCCACTCACAAGCAGCAACTTAAATAAGCATTACTTTCCCATGCAAGCAGGAGAACATATGACCAGATAGCTGTAGAATGGGGTACGGGTTTTATGAGTGAAATATACCAGCAATGGACAGAAAAGCCATATAGTATTCAGCTGCTTAATCAAACATGCTGTGTTTGATTGGTTATACAAGATGAAAATACTGATAGAGCATTTTGTTCACCTAAACTAACTACAGGGATACATTAACCCAAATCTCATTTTGCAAGAGATTTAGCTGTCGTGCAGAGAAGGGCACTTTCCAACAGTTATGCTGCCAGCTAACTCTGTAAGCAGGACTGGAAACTTGCCCTCTGCTCTATGTTCAATTTTAATACAATTAAATTAGCATGTAGCTGAGAAAATGTTACAAGTAACATGTAGCTGAGAGAATAGTCCTTCTTCTCCAATGAGTAGCTGAATCTGGATTAATAAGAGATTTCCTGAAGCTTAATAAGGAATTAACACTGAGTTTTGAAAATTCTGCTTTGTACTGGGAATGTAGTGTAAAGCATTTGAGAGACAATGGGTTTGAAATCCAAGAAGCTGCTGGGAAACTTGCTTGTGCTACTGAATATCGACGTGACCTTGGGTGAGTTACTAAGAGTTGCTCAACTTCAGTCTAATCTATCAATGAACCAGGCAGTTCCTACCACATAAGTAGTTTATGAGTATTAAATGATACACAGGGGGACAGTGCTTAATACACCCTGGCAGGCATTCCATAAATACATGTCATAAGTGCCTGCCTCCCTGGCCCACCTGCATATTCAGTGGCTCATCCATGAATTTGTTTATTCATAGATGCCAGACATTTCAACAGGGCTTATGGACAGCAGCACAAGGCACAGCTCTTGCCTTCCTGGAAGCTACATTCTGTGTTTGATTCTTATTGTATATTCTCTCCAGTGAATTAAACTAGATAAGCACTTTGGATTTTCTCTCCACTGCTGACAATAGAATAACAGATGTGGCCTTTGTTATACCTTAGGATAATTATGGACTAGGAAATATTAGTGAATTATACTGAGTAAAAATTTAAGCAGACAAAATTTAATCATTTCAGAATGCGATTTTAGTACTTCCTTTGTAAAGTATATATTCAGAAAATGAAATTTTGCTTTATAGAATTTGAATCTTAAAAGTATATAAAAGAATGTAATAAAGATACAACACTTAGAATAATTGAAAATACTTTAGAAATAATCTGTATTCAAAGACATTTTATATAATTAGTATTGTCTGTATATTTAAATCTCAGTGACTAAGGAACAAATATTTAAATGTAATTCAGTGGATATCTAGTTTCTCCTCCTTTGCACTTTTCTCTGAATTCTTTTCTTTCTTTATCTGAACCCACATACCTCTTGGAAGCTGTATTTTATTACAGATCCCGCTATGCCTGTTTGTTTTCTTTGTCCTATTTCTCTGCTGTTGTTCTCTTTGCATTTTCTCGTTATAAAATTGCATTTTGTCTCTGATTACTTCTCTTGCTGCCCCTGTCTTTTCCTTGTCCTGCACTTTCTTTAGTTCTGCATCTCTAGCCGGTAATGAGAGCAGTGATGAATGGTAGTGGTCATAAACTGGGCCTTTGCCAGCAGCAGCACCACCAAGGATGCCTAAGAAGCTGCACCCCAAAGCCTGTGCACGAATTTATATTTACTTCGTTTCTCTTTAATCAAGTTGACTCTGACCGTGAACTCTTATTCCACCTAACAGAGAAATTTAGCTGTTAATTGCTTTCAGGATTTTACCCCTTTTTGTTGGACACATTTCATCTCCCTGACACAGATCAAGCTCTGTGAAGGAGGTAAAGCTCTCCTCTCTCCCCCTCCCCCTTTCTGTCTCTCCCTCTCTTTCTCCCTTCCTCTCTCTCTCCCTCTCTGCCTCCTTATTCAGTTCCCTTTTCCTTGCACATTCACAAAGCTGATCACAAAATAGAAGCAATTTTTTGCTGTTATGGGCATGAAATGATCCCTAAAACAAAAAGGAAGAAAAAAATTCTTAAGAACTAATTGTATGATAAATTAATTTGAAAATTTAATATATGATTTAATTAGATAATTATTTATATTTCTTTAAAGTTTCATTTTACTTATGATTTACTGATAATTTTATGAGATAATGATTGCATCTATGTTTACTTAGTGAGCTTATTTGAATCAAATTACAAAAATCAACACTTTGCTGCATGTCATGGGGCTCAATCAATGTGGTATACACAGAGGTCAGGTGCTACGGTGCTTGAAAGTTTATGCAGGGATCCAGGGATGCCTCCCGACCAAAGTGATGGGTTTCCAGTTCTATATATGCTGTTTTTTTTATGTGTTTTCTCTTCTCTGTACAAATTTTAAAAGTATTTTGTGCTGTAATTATGAATATAACATATATATATATAAGCAACTACTGTCAGGTGTGATGTTTCAAATGTTCTTCCTTGCAGTAAGCTGGTCTTTATAACCCAAGCCTCATTTTACACTCTGGTTGAATTATACCAGCTCTTCCTAACGTAGCCAGAGGTGTTAGAATGCGGAGCCCTTAGGCATAATTTGTGCTTGAAACTTATCTAAATTGCTTCTAGGTTCCCCTCCTGCAATTCTGTTACACACCCTGCTTCTATTAGAAGGCTATTAAGGGTAATTACAGGAAAAGACTTAATTTTCCTTTCAACCTGTGAATCAGTAGCAGCTCCAGGTGTTATTATTTTGCAGTGTCTCTTCCTGTTACTGAATCAAAAAGAGAAAAAAATTAGCTTCATAAACAGTATCTTTAGATTTTGGTATATGGCATTATCATGATTAAATTTACCATTTGTAAGAAGGTAACAGGAAACTCTTTGTTAAAAAAGAATAAAATAACCTACTATTTTTGTATTCTCATTTTTATGGTTAAAAATGATTGATAAGGTTTATACCTTCATCATTACATGGAAATCTCACTTTGACATCAAAAAGTTGAAATAATTTGTAGCTTTTATTATGGATCATTACTTTTGGCAAGATTGTATAACAGGGAAAGAGAAACTTTCAAGCAGTGATTTTAGATTGTTTTTGCTGCAGAGGGAAATGAAATTTACTGCATGCAGATGATGGTTGGCTGATGATTCTGAATATCTTACATTCTTTGCTATCAAACCAGGCCTACATCTATAAAATTAGGGCACAGAAACAGAACATTTCTGTCTTGTTCTGATATCAGGGAAATATTGACCTCATAAAATTAGTGGAAAAATGATCCCTTGTCTTATATTTTTGGAACAGGTTGAAAATAATTGGTTTAATTATTTTTAAATGTTTCTTAGAAATGACCATTATAGCCATTTCTGCCTGGGTTGTGGGAAAATTTAAATGTATTAATTTAATCTTTTTATATTTTGATTTAGTTTTTTAGTGTTTCCTGGAATCCTTCCATGTCATTTTGGTTGTATAACTTTTGGAACATAGTTGTCAAAATATTGTCCTATGATTTCATTTTGTACTTTCTTTCATTTCTTTTTTTATTTTAAAAATAAAAGGAGGAAGACATTAACAGACAGACAACATTTTACAACATAGCAAAAGAACAGTACAGACAATATGGAGTTACAAACAAAGTGGTAGGGAATTAACAATGGTTGTTGTATTACATATTGATATTTTCAAAGTGGCTTCTCATGAAAATAGATATAGAAATGCAATACTGATCAACCAAAGACTCATTGACAGTTTCTTTCAGCAAAGAAATAGAAGACAGAAGAACAACCATGTTAACTATCCTGTATATACATACATAAAAAATTTCTCGTTCTTTCCCTTCTCTTTTCCCACATGTAAATGTGAAACTTTATTTTTCTTTAGTTAGTCAAGCTAGTATTGGTAGTACATCAATTTCATCGGTCTATTCAAAGGTTTAGCTCTTAGTCTTACTGATTTTCTCTACTTTGTTCTATTTTACATGCTCCTGCCCTGAGATGTTTAATTTTTTCCTACTGAAAGGTTTCATTTATATTTTGCCTTTTGTTCAAGTGCAAAGGTAGATTATTTTTATCTATTTCTTTTGAATGTAGGTATTTTTAGGTCTGATTTTCACAGTAAACAACAACTTATTAGCATTTCATGAGTCTGTTATACTGTGTACTCACGTTAATTCATGTAAAATAAATGTGACTTATGATTTATTCATTGACCCTTTTGCTATTTTAGGGTATTTTAAAAATTCCAAACAATTACAGATTTCCAGTCTTGTTTTTATTATTGATTTCAACTGAATTCAATTCCTATCAGGGAATATGGTTTGCACAACGTCAGTTTATTGAAATTTGTTTGCCACATGGCCTACTGGAAATGTTCCATGGGCACTTGGAAAGAATATGTATTCTCATAAGAATTTTATAGATTTTTCTTTTCTTCTTTTTAGTCTAATTTCAATTTACTCTTTTTAACGTTTTACTTTTTCCCATTGTTATTTCTTTCTTGTCCATGTTGGTAGTACGCAGTGATCACATTCCTCATGGGAGCAGGTAGAGCTCTGCATCGCAGCTCAGTCCTTTTTCTTTTCCTTCACCTCTCTTTGACAGCTCTCCTTCTGTCTCCATCCACCTCTCACTTGCAAAAAATTATCTTTCTTATTCTATTATTTGTTTTTTATTTTTCTCTTTATATGTATTTTCTTATATAAGAGGAACCTTGCAATATTTAAACTTGCATGTCTGATTTATTTTGCTTCATATTGTCTCAAGGTGCACCCATGTTCCTACAAATGCCTCAAGTTTATTCTTCTTTGTGGCAGAATAGTATTAAATTGAGTATAAATATCCCACTTTCTCTAGCATTTCATATACCGTACAGGCCTCCTCTGAGATTGAGCTACCAGTATTATGTGTTATGCTGCTGTAAACATGGGTATGCATGTATCACTGTGGTATGATGTCTTTAGCTCTTTCTGAAAATACCTTAAAGGGAAATAACTAGCTTAACTGAAACGGCTCATTTTAGGTTTTTGAGGAGTTTCCGTACTTATTGCCATAGTTGTTGTACTAGTTTTCATTCCCACCAACAGTGTAGAAGGGTTGCTTTTCCCCTGCCAGCATTTGCTGTTACCTGATTTCCTGATGACGGCCATTCTTTCTGGAGTGAGGTGGAATCTTAGTGTTGTTTTAAGTTGCATTTCTCTGATGATCTCTGATCTCGAATTTTTTCGTGTATTTGTTAATTATTTGGACTTCGGAGAAGAATCTTTCATTTTAGTTGCTCATTTTGACTAGGTCTTTCATTTTGGGGGAGTCTAATTTTTTTGTATAGTTTAGATGTTAGTCTTCTGTCCAGGGAAGAGCTGGCATACATGTATTTCCCATTCTGAATGCTGTTGCTTCACTCTTTTGGCTGTTTCCTTCACATACTTGGTTTGTAATTTTAGTCAAGTCTTTTACTGAGTCTTTTAGTCATCTGCCAAATTGGTTCTTTTACGGGAGATTGAGCCCAAAGTCCCCTACTTTCATGGTTTATCTCCAGTTGTCCCAGTATTTGCTGCATGCATTTTAGAGATTTATCTCCATGGTGCTTTGACACTTTTATTAAAGGGTACTCTTAAATCTCTCTTTTTTTTCGCTCAAATTCTGTTTTGCCTGTTATTACCAGATTCATTCCAGCTCTCATGGTTATTTGTGTGACATATATTTGCCTTCTTTTAGCCTCTCTAAGCAATGGAATATGAAATGTCTTCATGCTGGTAACATATAGGTCCCGAATTTTTCTCATTCTGCCAATATTTGCCTCTACTTCGATTTCTTGAAAAGTGATAGACATGGATATATCATGAAAAACACTATGTTTTGAAGTATACATACATTGTGAAAACGTTAAGTCCAGCTAATTAATGCATGTGCTCTTTGATACAGGTCTGTGCTGAGAGCACTTAACACTTTTTGCATTTTTCAAGAACACAGCATGGCTGCACTCACTATAGGAACCACGCGGTACAGCAGATCTCGTGAATCCATTTCTGCCTAACTGTACCTATGTACCTCTGCAAAACACCCGCCCCCCACCCAAGCTCCTCAAGTGCTGGTAGTCCTCATTCTTTGCTCTACTTCCATAATTCTTTAATTTAGAAAGATTAAAACAAGAATGCGCCACCAACTTAAGGGAAAGTGATGATAAATTAACATCACTTGTGACATTGCTATAAAGACGATAGGCAGTGGCTGGCCAACTCTTTCCTTAGGTGTCTCCAGTCAGTACCTCCTCTAGTCTTTGTAAAGGCTCCCTGCTTCTGGCTGGACTCATCCATTCATGTGCGCTTAAACAGCTTAGCATTCTGCTTCAGCCTTCACTCATTCCTTGTATGGGGTCACAAGACAGAAGGAGTCGTTGGTCAGCTCTTTGGGCTCCTCTTGGTGTGTGCGCAGTCCTGTGCAGGTGGGCGGCCCTGGAGGTCCTAGAACTCAGTCATTATGTTTATGTATGTCTCACATTCTGCTTCCTAACATCTTTTAGTTTTGGTTGTGCCAACTGATATTATTGCCAGTCAACTGCCATGTTAAACAAACACCAATAATTTTTCAACAACTGCTTGTGGCTGGGAATGGGTTGAGTAGTTCGCCATGAGCTCTAAGACAGTCAGCTCTACAGACGGTGCTAAGTACGTGCTGCTGTCCATGGTGGCGAAGACTCCGAGGAGAGGCTGTGGACAGAGCTGCCCCCAGGCCTGCTCTCTGTGGGGTTGCTGGCTTCCACACCCTTTGTGGATGTGGCTAAAAGGTTAAAGATGGTCACAGCTTTGAGGATCAAAACACACGGCAAGGACGGGCTAACCTGCCCAGACTCACTGTTTTTATAACGATCTTTGTGTTGCTCTTGATTAAGAATGCCTCAGACTGTTGCAACTCTTTGTTAACCTCAGAGTTCTGGAAAGGCGGATGCTGCCGTTTGTCGGTTGGAGGGCCTTATTCTGCCGTTCCTGCAATACCGCTTGTCTCCTGAATCTTTACAAGGGTGAAAAGCCTCAATAGCTTTTGTTTGAACAAAAATATTCAAACATCTTCAATCATTCTCCCTCTATTATAATTTAAACAATTTTTCCTTGTAGAATTTAATGCTTCAGTTGTTAGACTAATTTTTCAAGTCTTCTCCCACATCATTTGTCATTAAAATGTGTATTTCATGCAGGAAAACAATATATTTATGTAAAATGCAAGATTATCTGTAATTGGCCTTATGTTTGTTAATATATATGTTTATTTTATTCAATGAAAATATTGTAGATATTGGGTAAAACAGTGAATAAATTGCAGTCTTTATCCAAGTAGAGTATATATGGTATATTTTTATATGAGTTGTCAGTAATAGTGAAAAATTCTTCCTTTGTTTTACTATATTTTCTTTACTTCTTAGAAACATGTATACACCTTCATTTTTATTCCTGACATTGAAGTGTTTAAAGGAGAAATCACACATAGTCTCGGTGCTTTAACGTACAGTACACAACTACTAGCGATTGTGTAATCTTATGCCAATATCTCTAACAGTTGAACAGAAAATAACTTCATAAAGCACAGCAAATTATTATGAACACTTGGATTTTAAAATATTTCTTTCAAGTATTAGGTATAAACTAGATTAAAACCTAAATTTTACTTCTTATAAATATGGTTTCTAAGCAGGTATTAAATCAAAACAAATTGACAAATCAAGTATTCGCGGAACTGTACCAACGGTAAAACACTGACTATGGTAGGGATGAGTGTGTGGGCAGCTGAGTTCCCGACAGTTCCTGGGGGTTCCTGTTCCCCACCGTGTGTCCCACCTGGCTTCTGAGTGCCCCAGGGGCGGCAGCTGTATCTTGTGCAATTGTGGGGGCTGCATTTGCACAGCGTGAGCATGGAGGCTTCACTGGGCGTGAAGATATCCCGGGGAGCCTTTCTCATCTCCACCTTAACGTAGGACTACTGACCTCCAAGGCACCCCAACACCAACTTCACCTTCACATCTGTGCTCACCGTTTGTCCAAAATATTAAGACAAATCTGAAAGAGGAACTGCCCTTTTCCAGGCTGGGTTATACTGCGAAGCTTTAAAAAAGGAGCTTAATCTCCATTCATGGACTTGGAAACAAAAGGCATATCGTGATATGAAAGGTCGTATTAAATGACAGCAACTTGTATTTAATACATTACATAATATAAAGTTCAGAAGCATAATATTCTAAATATAGTATGTTATGTATAAGTATGTTACAAATATTAATGTGCATATAAAATAAATACCTGAAAGAGCAAAATCAAAGCTCTTAACTTTTTATGAGTAAGGCATGAAAGCAGGGCAGAGCTGAACTTCTTTTACTTATTATTTTATAGTTTCAAATAATAAAATTATCTACATGAGTCAGAGGCTTGTCCCAAAGATGATAATATGTCTTCAGATAAGAATTCAGTACAATTGTTATAAATGCAAAAGAATCATAAAATTAATCATCAAGTAGTTAAGCAGCACAGAACAGTAATGAGATTGTGTGTAAATCCAACCTGAAGTGTAAAAATATCAAATGTCTAAATGCAACTACATAGCAATCGTAGTGTTATCAATTTCTTAAAAACTAAGCTACAGATAAAATAAGTGAAGCATATTTTAGATTTCTAGCCTCGTACTACAGAGACACATTTTTTGTCCAGAAATATGAACATTTAATCAATTTATGTAAGATAAAGATCATTTCATGAACATAGATTTATTGTTTCTCTAATTCTCACATTAGACTTCACCGTTTTGTCTTATGTGGTAACAAGAGCCAACTCTTTTATAGCTAACAAATAAATACGCAACTCTATTCGTTGTTTTCTTCTCACACCATGGGTTCATTCTGTTAGCGAAGATCTCTTTGTCATAGACAGAGTTCTTAGCAGTGACCAATAACCATGCTAATGAAAACCCAGGTTATCTTAGGGTAACGCAACTTATGTAGAGATAACTGCTCTTTTGTGCTTCCATTCCCAGCGGTATGTTTGTTTTTCCTTGCAAGAATACTCTGCATTTCATCTTTAATCAAATTTATAGTACTTTACAGTAATGTAAAATTTAAATATATGTGAACACAGAAGTGCTACAACATTGGTACTTCACCTGGGCAGCCCACTCGGGCCCCCTCCGTCCCTCTCTCAGACAGAAGCTTTCTTTCCCTCAATAAATATATTCTGCTCTTAAATTTTTTTTTTGTACTTCAAAGGTGATATTTAAATTGAATCATTTTCATAACTTTAACCTTTAAAAAATGACTCATTGTTCTCCTCAGCATACAAAAAGACCTTAATGTATTTTAATGGACCACCATCATAATAGGAAAGAAGGGAAAGGTGTAGAATTCTGGAAAAAAAATGTCACACTTAAGAACTCTTGATTCCCAGCAGAATTCTGTTAGGTAGTTCTTTAGAAGGGAGATGGTTTGCATGTTCGGTGTCACATTTTAGTGATCTTTCTGTGTTTGCTGTTAATTTAATACAAAATTCTCCAGCTTTTACATGAACCAGACACAGCCTACAAGATTACATTCAAAATATACAGAGTAAATCCTTGTGTGATTTAAGGTATCTCTAGGTATAAATTAAATAAAATGTCCAATTTTTATTTCAGTGTTATACCTCATTTTCTAGCATTTCATAATGAAACTTTTCATACAAGTTGAAAGAATACTAGAATAAGCACTACTTATTTACCATGTGCCCAGCTCCGCTCTATTTAATGACAACAGTGCACGTCTTGGTGTACTGACTTCTCAAAATATAAACAGAATAGAAACATGTTGTTGTGCTACTTGAAAGTAATTTTTGTTTTTGTTTTGTTTTTTTTTCCGGTACTGGAAATCGAGTTCACAACCTCGCGCTTGCCAGGCAGGTGCTGTGCCACTGAGCTAAATCCCCTGCCCCCTTGAAAGTAATTTTGGACATCCTCATATTCACCATGATTTCTTCAAGATGTGTTTCTTATGGTTAAGCACAAAATACTCCCCTCCCTGCCCTCTCAGCCATCCACAGAACTTCATATCCAATGTCACCAGTCCAAGGTCATATCATCACCTTAACTCCCCATCAGGCACCTAGCAAGTGTGTTCACAGACATATTCATTTGAAGCAAACACCAGAAAAGTAGAATACAGAGCAGAGCTGACCAATTAAGAAGTGACTACCTAGAACTAGAGGGATTAAACAGCCTTGCAAAATTTTGTATTAATAAGTAAAACAAAATGACCCTTTTATATTTTAATTTTTCCTTAATATATGGTCTTATAAAAAGTTATTTGCATGAGATTGCTTTCAAAATAACACTTAAAATGAAATAAAATTATCTCACTGAACTGGCATCAATGCTTATAAGCTAATAATTTGCAGGAAAAACACATATTAACACTTAGAAAATAATGATAAATTTCTGTGACCTTGTTTGCAAGTTTACTCATCAGTTTCAATGATATTTAAAGATTTCCTGAGTACTTTACTATGTTGCATTACCTTTGGTGAGCATGTAATTACTTATTTAGGTTCAAAATACTCATTTTCCTGAAAGGACATAATTAGGTAAATTAAATGTCTGACTAAACAACAGCAGAAATCTCACTAATTCCACTGATAAATACTACCGTGTGAAGTTATATTTCTTGTTTGCAAGAGATGGGCCAAAGATATAGCTCAGCAGCACAGTGCCTGCCTGGGAAGTGCTAGGTTGTCAGTTCAATTCCCAGTATCAAAACAAAACAAAACAAAACAAAACAAAACAAAACAAAACAAAACAAAACAGTGATATCACAAAAATCATCCCAGAGGGCACACCTGTCATTTCCTTTATAAATTATGAAACCATAGATACATATAAGGTAGTAAAGAATATCATCCTTAGCATGACAGGAATATTAACAATCTTGGAATTCCAGGAAAGATATAAGACATCTTGAACACTTTATAAATTGCAGGCAAAAGGTGGAAAAGTTGGATTCAGCCATTCTTGGTTTCTCATCCTTGCAGAGAAGTTGAACTGAGGACTGAAGTGTGTATAGCCCACTAGAACAAATCATCAGCACTAGGTAGAAGATGTCTAATCTCTAGTTTGGTAAACCTGAAAGCAGAGACTTCTCTCCCAGTCAACACCACTGCACAAGTTTTGGTGCACTGTTTAATATCTCTTACTATACACATGAAAAGAAACCTGGGAAACAAAAATAATCATAATAATATTGAATTCAAAACATCACCATAGCCAGTTCTGTATTCAACTTGTGACTTAAAAGCAGATACTGGATACATTTTTGGATGAGAAAATTAAAGTTGATGTTTTGCTCAGCTCCCGTGAGGAGTTAACCTTTCCCAAGTTGGCCAAGAGTGCTCCATTTTCCAGCTTGGAAAAAAAAAAAAAACATATAAAATACAGTGTTATAACCGTATTCCATCCAGCTATGTAGTTCTAATCCTGGGGACACAGGTGACCAAAGTATTTATTCTATGTTGCTGACTTCCTTATGGGGAAACAGGTAAGCAATCAAACACCGTTGGACTTGGCTTTGCAGGCTGGCCTTGGAAGATGTGTTCCACTCTGAGTAGATATGGAAATTACGTGAAAGAAGGACTGTTCTCCTCCACAGGCAGTGTAACTGTTGTTGAAAGGAATATACTGCCAAATTAAATTTAACGGAGTTTATTCTAGCAAAGAACAGTGAATGCACTTGGCAGACATCTGTTCAGCAGTCTGAGCATGGAGACTTCACCAACTGAACCTAAAGCACTGTGGAGAAACTGTGTCCCCTTGTTGGGAGATGTCTGAGCGTGTGCCACAGGGCGCAGCTGAAGGCCGGTTGCATCTGCCTGGCAGAAACTCAGCCGCTAGGCACTTCTTAAGTTATGCTTCAGCTTAAGTATTAAGTAAGTTGCAGTTCCTTGGGAAGAAATATAAGGTTTGAAGAGCCTTTCAGGCTGGTGGCCTGCTGCTTATTTAACATCGGTTACTTGATAACTCTGAAACTTTGTGATTTTTACCCTTAATACACATACCCTTGTGTGTGCAATGTGATAAGCAAGTCCACTGCACTTCTTTGCAAAGTAAACTTGAGCAAGTGTCTTAGTTACTTTTTTGGTTGCTTGGGTAAAATACCTAGAACTCACAACTAAAAAAAGAAAGGTTTATTTAGCTCACAGTGTGTATCGCTATCAGTCCATAGTTGGCTGGCTCTAAGGCAGGGAGGCATGGCAGAAGGGGCATCAGAGCAGAGAAACAGTCCAGGGCAGGGCAGGCAGGAGGAGGCAGCAGCAAGCCCGCCTTCCCTCTCTCCCTTTATATCCCATCCAGGCTGCAGGCCTCCTGACTGGTGCCACCCACACCCGTGGTGGGGCTCCCATTATCCACTCCCAGAACCGTGCTAATTCCAGTCAGTGGGCTAATCTGGTGCCACACACCCTTAACTCCAGCATCACATGCACTGGATCCAGGCAGCTTTGGAGAGCTGGACTTACGAGTGCTTGAGGCTTGGGGGATCTAGAGTCAAGCCATACCAATAAGTAAACTTTTCTGAAGGCTTTCATCACTGAATCTTGCTTTCAGGCCAGGGTTCTGGTAGATGCTGGAACATGGACTGTTAAGTTGTAGGGTCAAGAGGCAGCCCGTTTACTACAGGACATCTCAGCCCTGATCTCCCCAGCCCAGCCTCCACAGGAGATGCAGTATGAGCGGCATGAGGTCTTACACATGGTGTAGAGCTGGGCACCAAGAGAGAGGTGAGGAAGTTAGGCAACTGGGCCTGAGAAAAGGTGAATGGCACATGGGCCGAGCCACTCTTACACAGCCGCGAACCCCACATGTGAACAGAGAAGGGAGAAGAGGCCTCCCTGCGTGTTCTCCCTGGGGAGACTGGAGGGTCTCCACATGTTTCCAGTGGGAAGCACTGTCTCCAGTTTCCATCTGGGGTGTAGTGAATCAGGTTCCAACGATGTTGGCAATGTTCTCTAATCAGAAATCTGGGGCCACGCAAAAATATTCATGGAACGTTGTCTTCCAATTGCCCAAATAATTCAGTGCTGAAAATGACATAGGAAAATGACTTGACAATGTAAAGGAAGTGAGATTGGCATATTGTCTCAGATTCAAAAGTATTTCATAACTGGCTTTAGTTCCATCCAGATTGTTTTTTCTTTAGATGTAGCATTTAATTCATCATTGTCCTTGTGTTGATTGAGCTCTATATACACTTTGGCATCATAAAGCATGAAGGATGAATACCAGCGATGATGTCTATTCTTCAAATACAAAGAAAATACTAGTAACACTGGATAATTTATACTTAGCAAATTCTTAGCTGCTTAGGAAAGCTCAGTTGAAGCTGACCATATCTAAGAACATATAGGACCTTTTGGTAATAGATAATATATTTTAGATCTTTATCAACTTTTATAATTTCATGATAAAATGATGACTTGGAAATAATCTGTCATTTTTTATTACACTATAATAGGAGAAATAAACAAACAGAATGGTGATGCAACTTTTGTGACACAAATTCTTCTAGTACACTTGTGTCAACAATTGATAAATACAGTTTTACACAGTTCTGGGGCCACATTTAAGCTACTTTCCTGGTGTGGTCTAAGCATCTCTGTTTCCCATCTAAACTTCAAATTGGAGCTATTGGGAAGTGTGCTCTTCTGAGTACTGAGGAGGTCATGAAGGCTGAGTTGTCCTGAATGGGACCAGTACTCATAAGGAGGCCCCAAGAGAGTCCTCTCCCTCTCCGCCATGTGAGTCTCTGGACAGAACCAGGAAGTGGACCTCACCAGACACGAGGTCGCCCTGCACATCCTTCCTGGACTCCCTGCCAAGCACAGCTGTGGGGTGCACTTGTACTGTTTCTAAGGCACCCAGCTTGTGGTGCTCTTGGCAGGACCCACACAGCTTGAGACATTCACTTTTGCCCTCTATGAAAACACCACCTTTTATTTTAGGTCTCACTCCCCTTGTCTGAGTAAGTACATTTCCCAGAGTGTACGTGGGTGTGAATTTATGTAAAATTCCTTAAAGTTAGATAAGGGTTAATCAGCATAATTGTGGCATGAAGAACCCACTGTTAAACACACTGCTGCATGTAAATCAGAACTACGAGGACTTTTTAAAAGTAGTCTCAAGGCAAATTTGCAGCTTTCTTTCAATATTACATGCATAAAAATCTTGCTGAGTGAAATCATGGTTCTTTAGGTTTTTGCATCTGCTTTAAAAGGATAGTAAAGGCTCAAGCAAAAAGGATGTAAGCACTTGAAGTTTCTCACCTGTGAAAGACAAAATTCTGCACTAAGCAAAGTCCTCGTGGGCCACTATAAAAATTTATTTGAAAATAAGCTTCAGTGCATCTGAGAGAACTTTTAAAGTAGAGGAAAATATTTGGTATTTGGATTTTTCTCCTCTTATACCAATTGTGAGAATAAATTATTTTTCATTTGTAGGTATATTTTTGGGCACTCACAATTCTGTGAGGATAACTAATATCTTACAAAATCTCATATCTCAATAAAAGCTATAGGTCAGTTGAAATCAAGATTGAAGAAGAAATGAAAAACTATTTAAGTAAAGAGTGACCGATGAGGAGGTCGTTATTTTGAGTGCTGAATGGAACCACGCTTTCTGACAATTTACCCTTCATTCTCTTACTGCTGCACCTCTGTCTTTACGGTGCATGTTGCTATTCAGTGCTACCTCCAGGTTTTTTTTTGGTACCGGGAATCAAACTCAGGACCTTGGGCTTGCCAGGCAGGTGCTTATGCCACTGAGCTATATCTCCGGCCCAAGTTACTTCCATTTGTTATGTTTGTTCTCTATTCATCCTTCCAATAACTTCCTCTTGCTCTTTTCCAGACTAGTTTTCTCAGACTCCCAAAGTAATTCTAATTACCATTTATATGACTTTTAGCACCTCTTAATTATTTATGGAGACTTACTAACATTTAGTTATTAAATGCATAATTATCAGCTCAAAATGTGCTACTCTCTCAGTAATACAAGTTTCATCAGGTCACGGACCTTCATCTCCACTCTTTTGACATGCCATTTCTTCATAAAGAAAGAATTCCCGAGAAAGCTTCTGTCAACTGTCAGCAGTTACATTATTATACAGGGGCTATTTAATATCAAAAGGTATCAAACAAAGCCTTAACAATCTGTCTGCTTTTGTGTGACTTTAGTAAAGACCATCATGCCTTTAGATAGATTTCACACACTTCTGTGCATGGAACTCAGGAAGTCCCTAGCCAGCATTAATAAAATTAAGGAATAAAAGCCCCTGGTGGCCACTGTCATGGCCATGAAGAGGTCCGTCGTTCAGGGCAGGGCGACCACATTTTCATCCATTATTTTAGTTACTTTTATCTCATTGCTGAGACAAAATACCCAATGTCCAAAGTTAAAGGAGGAAAGGTTCACTTAGCTCAGTTTGTCAAAGTGTCAGACCGTAGGGGGCTGGCTCCAAGGCAAGGTAGTGTGGCACGCAGGTGCCACAGAGGAAATAATTCATAGTGGACAGAAGGTAACAAAGCAAGCAAGCAAGCAAGAGACCTTGTAGCATCTTTCTGCCCCTTTATTTTATCCAGACTTCTTAGGGGGTGTAGTATTCCCATCCCTAATCCAAGGGCATTTAAGCCTAGCTTTGCACCATGAATCAATTCTAGCACCACACTGTAGATCCAGCCACCTCTGAGAAATCCCTACCTAGGACTGCATGAGGCTTTGAGGCACATCTAAACACAAGCCATAGCATCCACAAATCCCGATGCATTAATATTCATGGGTATTAATAATAATTGTGCAATATTCCCTTGCCCATCCTTAAAGTGGTTGACTTTTACCTTTAAACTCAGATTTACTAGGAGTCAGAAAGCTGATTCCTTATAACCAAACATTATTTATTTATTTTAAATGAACAAAATTACACTAAAGTATCTCTATAGACAGGTTTTAAATTTACATTTACTTTTTATTTCAAAGAGAAAAAATGGATAAAAATAATGATACAGAGTTTCAAAACAGGATAATAGGAGATTAACAATGGTTATTATACTGCATATATATTAACCAAACTAGTTGTTCAGATTTCAAGACATAGGTATGAAAGATTAATCAAAAAATTTAGGCACAAACTATTCTTTTTAGTGAATGAATAGAAATTAGTAGTATATTTATTTTAACTATCATATGTAGAGAAGGAAGACTGTATATATTCTTTTCCCTTGCTTCTTTTCTCCTTTCCTCCATTCCAGTTGTTCTTTCCTTTGGAGCAGTTTCTTTCCCTTTCACAATGTCTATTGCATATTTTGGAACTTATTTACTCTTTCAGTTTCCTTCACTAGGGAGACAATCTGATGTTTACACATGGGACTCTGATTTATTTCACTTATAAGTATGGTCTCAAGTTACATCCAAGGCTATCCTGGGCAACAAAGGTAAGGCAGGAGGCATCACAATCCCTGACTTGAAATTATAGCACAAAGCTACTGTGATAAAATCAGCATGGTATGGACAAAAACGAAAAATAAAAACTAAACAAACAAAAACAGACCAGAGGATCTATGGAACAGAGTAGAAGATGCAGACATCTTTGGCATCTTTTCTTTGGCAAAGGGGCCAAATACGTTCACTGGAAGAAAGATAGCCTCTTTAATAAATGATGCTGGAAAAACTGGCTTTCCACATGCCAAAAACTAAAACTAGACCCATGGCTATCACCATGCACTAAACTAAAATGTATCAAACCAGGAAATATTGAAACAGAAATACTCAATCTACTGGAAGGGAAAGTAGGTAGCAATCTTGAAGATGTAGGGGTAGGTAGAGTTCATGAACAAAAACCAAACTTCACAGGAAATACTTCAAAGAATCAACAACTGGGATCTCACCTTACTGAAAAGTTTTTGCACATCAAAAAAATCACCAAAAGAGTAAAAAGAAAATCCACAGATTGAGAACATGTTTTAGACAACTGTCCTTCAGACAAAAGACTTCTATCTAGAACGTAAAAAAGAGAATTGAAAAAATCATCCCCAAAATCAAAGACCAAATCCAAAAATGGGTAGTGAGATAAATATACACTTCTCAGATGAAGAAATACAAATGACAAATAAATATATGAAAAAATGTTCAACATCATTGGTCATTTGAGAAATGCAATTTAAAACATCACTGAGATTCCATCTCACCCCAGAAAGAATGGCTATCATCAAGAAATCAACCAATAACAAATGCTGGAGGGGCTGTGGTGGGAGTGTAGACTGGTGCAGCCACTGTAGTAATCATTGTGAAGTTTCCTCAAAAAATTAAGATTAGAAGTCCCATTTGACCCATCTATGTCCCTTTTGGTTATCTTCGCAGAAGAGTTAAAATAGTCATACCTCGGCAATATATGTGCGCCCATGTTTATAGCAGCACAATTTATCATAGCTAAATCTTGGAGACAACCCAAATGCCCATCAACCAAAGAATGGATACAAAAGATATATTTTATACAATGAAGTGCTACTCAGCTATATAGAACAGGAAGCTCAAGGCTTTTATAGGTAAATAGATGCAACTTGGGACCACACTCTTGTAATTTACATTTAAAATTTGGAAAATAATGAATGTTTTAAAATTAAATTACTTTAGCAGAATTGTTAGAGTTTAAGAGATTAGTTTTATACCAATGAGGAAAGTCATCTCGTTGGCTGGTCTTTTGGAGGGACATATCTTGTACTACTTGTATTTCAAAGTTGGTGATTCATTTTCTAAACTGAGTGACTCTGTCTGGACACACACTGAGAAGTGGTCAGATGTAAGTGTACTAGTTCCTTACAAGCAAACACTCCAAGAGCAGCACGTGAATTATAATTCAAGCATCTGAAAACCTCTGACTGCTGCTTGGCAAGTTACGTCACTGCAGGAAAAAAGCCTATTGCAGTTTGTGTTATTGTGAGGTGCACATGATAAGCCCAGGTACCAGCACAATATCAGGTGGTACTAAGCAGGGCCAGCAAAGGCAGCGTGACAAGGCTGTCCCTCTGGTGGACATGCCTGAGGGGTCATGAGCCACTGATCATGACACTCTGTCATCCACAGGGGAGTAGTAGGCTGACAGGTTACTTCACTCTCAGAAATTCCACTTTTAGGCCTTGTGAATGCCTTCTCATTTTTTAGGCCTTGTGAACACTTTTTCTAACAAAAATTATTTTCCTTTTAAAGGTGTATTCATCTGGTAATAAATGACACAAACTTTGAAATCTGGGGATAGCCTAAATAAACCTTGTGTGTAATCCCAGCACTCAGAACACTGAGGCAGAAGGATTGCTGTGAGTTTGAGACCAGTCTGGACTACAAAATGAGCTCCAGGTCAGCCTGAACTGCATAGCAAAATCCTGTCTCAAGGAGACAAAACCACAAAAAAAAAAAAAAAAAGGTGCCGGTGGAGGATAAAAGAAATCAACAGTAAGTGATTATAGAACCAATGCTTCCAGCAAGGAAACTGTTGCAGTCAGGGTTTGCAAGGGAACAGATTTAATACAGGACATATAATTTATAGGATTACTTTATAATATTCACCCAAAAAGCCAAATGCAGGACAGTGCAGAAGATCTGTCCACTCAGTGGACAGATCAGAGAATCCCCCTGAGTCCCTGGGTCCCAAGGCAACGTCCTGCATGAGTTCCTCTGAAGACACTCAAAGCTCAGAGGTGGAAGTTAGAAAGTCTGCATCCGTGGGATGAAAGATCTGTGCCCCTAGGCTGAGGTCCTCTGGCACAGGGCACGCAAGAGTGGGTTTGGTGAGGTGGACAGGAAGAGTGTGCCCCATGCTGATGAAATACTTCTGATGGAGATTTACTTGCTGAAGTGACCAGGCGTAACAGACCATACTCTAGTTTCCTTGATTAATTTGTGGCTTTCAAACCTGTTCTAGTCAATGATTACAGATTTTGATTTATTTCCCGTTATTGTGTTAGAGGGCTAGTTTCATCTATTTCATGTAACTTTTTCCACATTGCATCATTACAATATAAGCTTTATTCTAATTTATGGGTTCCTTTGTGTCATTACTTGTGTGCTACTGAAAACATCCACAGTTCTTGAGTAAGAAAGTGCACACACACGCGCACACACACACACACACACACACATTTCACAAAGCCACAGAGTTGATACACATGTTTCATCCTGATGTTTTCATTGGACAAATGTTCCTTTACTACGTTTATTTGTTTTCCATCAAATTTGCACAACAATCTGTTATTTCAATATGTCAGCCCTCAATTCTACACCTGTTGATCTCAGTGTAGTGACTGCAGCTCAGACAGTTTAAGAATGAGCTGAATTTTGCTTTCATGTGACGCTTTCTACTTTGCACTTATAACTGGCTCCGTAGTTTTATTATTCAGGCAAAAAGACACTACTATGAATGTAAAGAGAATATTTCCACTTCATTATTCCTATCAAAAGATCAGAATGAAACTTGCCTTTAGTTGGGTATGAATGAAGCGTGCCGTATATTTTGAGCCCTGAACGTGCTACTTTCAGCTCTCAAATGTTGCGGTGACCAATAGCAAGGTCTGCATTCATCTGTCACTGTTGCAGAGTTAGTACTAACACAAAGGTATTTTCCCAGTAATATGTGTCTCTACAGCGTCTGAGTACGGTTGGAATGAAGGGACTGAGCTAACAATGTCTAAACAGTTGCCACTGGATATGAAAACCTCCCCTTCTGAACTCTAGTCAGCAGTCATTATCTTTACTAATTAAAAGAAATACATAATTAATAATCAATAAATTTTGTTTTTTTTTAAATGAGTCAAGTGGTGCATATTATATTACAGATAAATCTAGGCTGTATTTGAAGTCAACCAAAATTGAGCATTTTTACTTTGTTTATATGCAGTAAGTGGCTTACAGAATTTTTTACCTCATCTGGTGAGAATGTACTTATAATTCAGTCTTAGTCTAAGACATATTTTTCCTAAAATGCTGCCATATACAAATCTGTGGTTTATTTTTAAAAACTGCTCCTATTTTAAAATTTACATGTGTCCTTAACTGATAGATATTAATGGAATGATATATGACATCTTGATCTATACATACATTGTGTAATGTTTGAATCAGGGTGAACTTGTCTATCTCCTTGCACATTTACCATTTGTTTAAGGTAAAAAAATTCAAAATCCTTTTACTGAATTTTTTGAAACATGGTTGATCGTGCTTTCCTGCCGCGACCCCCAGTGCAATGGCACGACCGAGCTTCCAGCTGCTCTCTGCCTGAGACCCAGCGCTCACGGACCAGCCTGCACCCGTACTCCTCTCCCTGCCCCTAGTAACCACCTTCCTATTCCGAACCTCAGGACATGAACTTCTGCTGCATTCTACATGAGTGAGATCATGCAGTTCTTGTCTCTCTGTGCATGCAATTAAGTGTATGTCACTTTCTAGTTGGAGCAATTGTACGTATTAATATACTCTTTCATGTTTATAGTGTTAACTAGGCATATGTGTGTATTACTACTAACAACCACTGTAACAAGCATGCATTGAGGGAGAAATAGTATTCGGTATTTTTAATATTTTTTCACCTCACTTTCACTCTAAAAAGGATAGCAAGTTCTTAGTTACTTTTCTCTCATTGCTGAGACAAAATGCACAAAACCCAAAATTAAGGAAGGAAAGGCTTCTTTAGCTCCTGGTCTGTGGAGATTTCAGTCCATAATCAGCTGGCTGCACGGCAGGGTGGCATGGCAGAGGGGCAACAGTCCAAGGCAGCAGAAGACAGCAAAAGCAACAATAGCAAAATGAGTGGGTAACAAGCCTCTTTCTCCCCCTCGTACTGCAAGCAGGTCACCCCCCAGGATGGGTGTAGCAGCCACACTATCTCCCTGCCCTCCTCTTGCAGAGGTTGAGGATGTTCACAAAGTGAGAACCCTGACCCCTGCTGAGTCACTCATTTAAAGTTCTAAATTTCTCAAGTTGAGACAATGACTCAGTCATTGCTACATCCCAGAGTGTAAACAACCTCCCTAGGACACATCCGCTACACCCTAGGATGTAGAACAGCCAAGTTACTTGTTAAGCTTCTAAACTTCTGAAGTTGACACAATATACCAACCTTTGCAGTAAATGAACAACCCTGTTTAAATTTCACAAGAATGTTTTTTCCTTCTGGGAATCTTCATGTTGATTTTCATAGCAGTTGTACGAGTTTAAATTCCCACCAACTCTGTAGCAGAGACCCTCACTAGCATTTTCTGAGTCCTTCATAATAGCTTGTGGGGCATAAGGCAAAATTCAGTGCTGTTTTGATTTGCGCTTTCTTAATGGCCAAGATGCTACACAGCTTTTCACATACTTATTGGCTACTTGCATGTCTTTATCTGAGAAGTGTCTATTCATTGCACTTACCCATTTTTTGAGGATCTTTTATTTTTTAAAGGGTGTCTAATTTTTTGTGTTCTTCATATACTCTAGATATTAGTGCTCTATCCAAAAAGTTCTGAGGGCTGGGGATTTAGCTCAGCCTCACAGCTCCTGCCTGGCAAGTGCAAGGTCGTGAGTTCCATTCCCAGTACCAGAAAAAAAAAAAAGTATTTGGCATATTATTTTTCTGATTTTGTGGGTTGTTTTTTCACTTCTTATTGTCTACTTTGCCATGTAGAATTTTTAATGTGATATAATTCCACTGATTGATTGTTGAGGTTATTTCTTATTCAGCTGGATTTCTGTTCTGCCAGTCTTTGACTGTGAATATATCAAGAGTTTTATCCATTTTATTTTTCAGCAGATTCAGCTTATCTGTTTTATATATAGGTCTCTGATCCACTCTGAGTTGATTTTAGTGCAGGATGAGAAATATGCATCCATATTAACTCTTCTGGGTGTGGATAATGAGTTTTCTGAGTATGAATTCTTACAGAGGCTACACTTCTCCAGAAGTCTCCCTATCTCAAGGGTCAGAGAGCTCAATACGCCTGGGCTCGTTTCTGCATCCTCTGCTCTCTTCTATTGATCCACACGTCTGGGCTTTTCTGCCAGTACCATGCTGTCTTCATCACTGTAGCTCTTTAACATAATTTGCCTTCCAGAACTTGATGCTCCCCACTTTGCTGTTGTTACCCAGAGTATTTTTGGCTATTATTTCAATTTTAGAATTGTTCCTAGCTCTATGAAGAATATTGTTGGCATTTTGATTAGAATTATGTTAAATCTATCTGTCATCTTAGGTAATATGGCCATTTTGACAAAGTTGGTTTAACCTATCCAGGAACAAGGAGTGCCTCGTCATTTCTGATCTTCTCTTCATTCTCTTCTTCAGAAGAGTGTAATTTTCACTGACATGGTAATAACTCTTCTGGATATCTTACCTAAAGAGTTTGACATCATGGTACAGTGGCTCATGCGTACCAGCACAGGTCATAATAGCTGAATCTTAGAGGATGCTTGCATGTCCAGAAACAGACAAATGAAGCATGTGTGGTATTTATACCTGATGAAGTACTACTCAGCCATAAAGAAGGATATAGTTGTGTCATTTGTAAGAAAATAGATGGACCTTGAGATCACAATGTTAAGTAAAATAAATCAAGCACAGAAGTTTAAATATCACATGGTATATTAACTACTTTTCTCATTGCTGAAACAAAGATATATGACACTCAAAGTTAAAGGAGGAAAGGTTTCTTTGGCTCACAGTTTGCAGAGGTTTCAGTCCATAACTGGCTGGCTCCAAGGGATAGCAAAGGAGAAGTAGTTTACGGCAGACAGCAAAGCCAGCAATGAGCCACAAGCAACTACAGTAGCTTCTTTCTGTCTCTTTTGTACTCTATCCAGGATACCTAAGGTGGCCAAACCAATCAGTTGACTAATTTAGTAGTCATCCACCCTTAACCCTAATGCCACAGACTCTAGATCCAGCCACCTCTGAAAAACCCACCTCTGACGCGTGAGGCTTTGGGGGGACATCTAGACACCGGCATGACGTATGGCTTCTCCTATATGAAAAATTAAAAGTATAAATAATTAAATTATAAAACAAAAGACAGATGACAGGAAACACTGAGGTAGACTCTGGGAAGAGGAGCCCTAGAGATGGAGGAAGGAGGGGAGGAAAAGGTTGGTGAAAGGATCCTTGGTTGTGTGGCACCTGTTCCTCAGAATGAAGCATTTCTGTGTGCTACAAATGTGTACTAATCAAATACATAAGCACAATTTTCAAAGTTCACAAGCATGCCTTTATAATGCATGGAAATACACACTACCTTTGCCAAAGTTCCCAACGATATGGGTAGTCTCCTGGGGTCCTGATGCCACCAATTCTGACGGGTCCATCCATGGTCCCACACTGGCTTTCCTTATTCAATGCTATCTGCCAGGCTGTGCAGGTCATTCTGTTCAACACCTGCTGTGGGACCACGGCTTCCATGGACTGGCACTTTCTCCACCCTGTTCACCTAAGGCGTTCCACACCATCTGGCTGACCTGGCTCCACAGCATAGGTTTTTGTCCTGGAAAGCTTGTGTCCCGTGTCCTTGGCTTTTTCAGCAGACAGGGAATATTCTCCCTGGGATGTGAGACCCCCTCTAGGTAAACATTTCTGCCACGGTCTCTGGACACTGGTGCAGTAGGGTTCTCTTTGTCTCCCTGCTGCTCAACTTCATCCTCCCCTTTTAAAGGGGGATGTTGTGTGTCACTGTCATATTCCTGGGGCCTGTGACAGTGTATGAGATAAGTGGGCACCCTTCTTATAACCTAGATGTAATTATGATCAGCAGTTGTCAGTGCTACTTTGCACTGAGTCAGAATAACTAGATTACCACTTTGAGGAGGAACCCAAACAGAGGAGAAGTTAATGCGTGTGCCCGGTGCAGAAGACACTAGTGATTACGTGGCTTTGTCCCACAGCAAACAGGGAGAGAGGAGGGGACTTGCTGCTTTGGAGAACAGACATGGCCCAGGGAACTCAGTGGACCCAAGTAAGGTGAGCAGTGAATACAATTTTGGTTTGCTGAACAAGTAATTATTGTCTGTAGATTTTTGCACAGCATTGGCAAGGCAAAATAGCGGGGAAAGTGAATTTTTTATCTTTATGAATTTGCAGTTAGAAGAGAAAGTGAAATGATTTTTGAAGCATTTTTTTGGTCATTACAAACAGAAAAGACAACATTGTTGATGAACGTTAGGATGGCGAATGCTTTATTAAAGAGCTGGACCCTGAGGACAGGACTCACTGAGCAAAAAAAAACAGCGGCACAGTCCAGAAGCAGGGCCAGCATGCTTGTGAGAAAATACACGTGCACAGATTTTTAAAAAGTAAATAAATTTAGCTGAAGCATGGAAAATATAAAATGGTTTTAGTTCAATAGAAGTTTGAATAGTCTTGTAGGAACTCAAACACTGAGCAAAGGAGTTCCATCGTTTTTCCCTTAGGCAAAATAAAAGAAACGCCATACAATACAAAGATAGAGTTTATAAACAAGAGGATTTGAATGGGTGTTTTATCCGAACAATTTTACATTTCCAAACTACTTATATTTCTTTTCAAAACTTTTGAAACAAAACAGACATGAAAGTACCTTAAATGTAGTTTTACTATTCACAGAATAATAATTCCCACAGAGGTATACTTTTAGGAAATCTAATTGCTTTCGCTTTCATAGACAAATGAGGAAAATACTATATATTTTGACCTTACTAAATTGCTGCTCACAGTTTAAAGTATATATATATATATATATATATATGGTACCTCCATAGTGGATTTCAACTGTAATTAGCCAAATCCTTTGCTGCACAAAGGATCAGTAACACTGAGTTTGGAAAGAAGATAATAAACCTGAAACTGGGGATTTTGCTTTTCTAAACGTCTTCCAAAAGGTAGGGAAAGATCTAAATGTTAGTTTACAGAGTCACATACAGTGATACCTTAGTGGTTGACCTCAACTTGTTCCAAATTTTTTGTATTTTCCCATAACATACAATGGAAAATGAAATGATTGGTTCTGAGGGCTAAAAATTACACTGTAAGTTCATTTTCCCAGGACTTCAGCAAAGTTCACGATGATGTCTTTATTCAACTCTAGTGTGGTTCTCACAGATTTCCTCTTAGCCTTACGGCCAGTGTCACTAACTTTCTTTGGAGCCATGGCTAGCTTATTTTATGCAACTAAAGCACAAAAAAGTGCAATGAGAATGTTTGGAAGCACTGACACCAGCAGTGTGCATTGTCTGGGTGCGAGAGCGCTTACACTGATGCTTCACCACTTTGCGTCCAGGTGAGATGGAACCTGTGACTCACTTTCGGGCTGAACAGGTGTTCTCAAATTGGACTTTTGGTTCAACCACTGAGCAAAGTTACAAACACCCAGCAAAAGTTTTTCAAACTTCACTGTTCAAGTAGTGGGAAGTTCAAGCTCAGAGGCACTCCACAACTGAGAGATCACTGTTTTTCTAATATTCAAGAAATACGAGTTCAAATGCAGTCGATAGAAATTATCATTTAGGTTTTATCTTGCCACCTGTCACTCTTCTCAAGCTAGCTGGTACTGGGTGAAATATGGCCAGGATTAGTTCAGCGAAAGGAGTGTTGAGCTGGGGAGTCCTTACTTTTGATTTAAGGGTGTGAAGTTCTGGGCTCTGAGATTGTTGTTCACTGTCTCCATTTTAGACCTTGCTTTCCAATCTAAAAGGCTGGTTGACTTGGCTTTGTGACACAGAACCAAGAAAAAGCTGCACAAACATAATCTACAGTATCAGGCTTTTGAGTTGTGTGCACAGCACAGAAGGGAAAAAGTTTAGACAAAAGGATCCAGAAATTATTTTGAGAAATGGTTTGAACATGAGATGCATAAATTCTAAGTGGAGCATCTTGGTCACTGATCCTTCGTCAGAATGAGTGTTTTTCCCCGTCTGAGTGCATCTATTACTCACTTTTGCTGCAGTGCAGACGCAGGCACCGGCAGATGGAGGCCCAGAAAGATAAGCAGGCAGTTAACGTGGGACACAGGTGAGGGCCCGTGCAAAACAGAAATCATCGCACTCACAGGTCCAGGTGGCCCGGCGAGCTCTCAGCACTGCAGGAGGGAGTGTGCCCATGTGTCCCTGCCCCGCGCCCTCTTCTCAGTCCACCAGATTCTATTTTAGTGGCTTTGTGCTTTTTCCCCGACAAGTTTGGTGTTCACAAAGGAAACAGGGTGCAAAGTTGCCGCTGGTGTACAAGCGGCTTTGAAAAACAAATACTGTGATGACAAAATTTCTATCCAGGCAGAACATAAATAAATATGGATAGCACTACCATGAACATTTTCATTGCTTCATACATAGTCTCAAATAATAAAGTGCTTTTGAACTTTTGTCATGTTTGTCTTGATTTCAGAATTTTTTTAAACTATTTACCACAGTCATTTTATTTCACAAAAACAAAATCTATATGAAAGGACGTTTCCTAGTTGAAGCCAAGCATATTGTAAGATGGTGAATAACATCAAAGTGTCTAACATTTGCTGACTTCTGTGTATGTTTAGCAGGACTCAGACAGGAAGAGCACAGTTCTGCCGTTACTGGCCCTAGTGCCCCCGCGTGCGCGGCTCACCGCAGTACCTGGCCACGCTCACACTCGGCTCATCTTCCCAGGAAGACTTAGCCCTCCGGGCAGCACTGCCGCAGCCTCCTTCAGCCAAAGTCAGGAGGAGCCGGACGCTCACCGCAAATCCCACTGAGTCGGCCTGCTTCCTCCGCCCTCCACGCGCCACAGGTGACTGGCTTTAGGACTTAGCCTAGAGTCTATTTTTATCCGTGAGAGTTGTTCCTACAGCTTAGTTCCTGAGTCCAACTTTAGATAAGTTCAATCACTCCTATATGTATATACCTGGTCTTAATATAAAATATACAAAATCTAAAAGACCTGCGGAACAAATCGGCCACACTGCAAGCGGTGGCGCCTCCCGGTCCCTTGATTGAAGCAGGAAGGCTCTGATTCCTCAGCACCAAAGGACCAGCGGGCCCACGCCAGGACAGAGGCTTATCCCCAGCTCCTCAGGCTCACGGTCTTATCTGCATAGTCTGACTCATGCTCTGAGGGGCAAACTTTGTACTTGGCCAGCACTCCTTGGACTCTCCACCCCCGGACCACGAGGACCTTGGAGCCTGAGCACTGGACACCGTGTGAATGGTTCTGCTTTGGCCCAGGCTTCCAGCTCCTGGTTCCATGATGGAATTCACTTTCCACAATACGTGGTTGGCATACACCCAGCAATCCCAACACCCCAGGAAGTTACTTTGTGGATAGTGACAAACTGAATGTACAGTTTAGATGGAAATCCAAAAAAAATCTGAAGAAGACAGCACAGTATTTAAAAAGGTTGTCAAGAACTGGCACAGTGCACTTCCAGACTTAAAGTATAGCTACATATCAGAGGACCGTGATGTCAGTGAGAGTGCAGATAGATCGATGACGCAGGACAGACAGCCCAGAAACAGAGCCGCACATATTCAAGTAACTCTCAACACGTCTGCAAAGCGGACGAGTGGAGAAAGTAGAGTTCTTTAAAAATGGTATTGGAACACTGGAAAAGTACATACAAAAATAAAACTATATATAATCTTAGACGTTTCACATATAACACCAAAGGCTTTACTTACCATGAAGGGAATAAAGTATCATTTGAAGCTCTTTAAGCTGGGCACCTTCCTTGTGCTCTGCAAAGGACACCATTAAGGGAAGGAGAAGACAAACCACAAACTGAAAATTGTTTTCAATCACTCCTATATGTATATACATAGTCTTAATATAAAATATACAAAATCTATGAAAAACTCAACAAGAAGAATGAAACAACTATTTAAAACTGGCAAAAATGGGAACAGATACCTTACTGTAAAAGATGTACAGGTGACAAATGTTCATAGGAAGTGATACCCGACATCAGATATCATCAGTGGATTGCAAACTATAAGACTAGTGACATATTCTGCCTGCTTGTTAGGATGCATAAAATTAAAAGACTATGCTGGTTGGAAAATAATATAGCACAGCCACTGTCAGTCTGATCATTTCTTAGAAATCCGTACATACTCTGACCCTTAAATTTAGTAACTGAGCTTGAAAACCTACACATGGAGATCTACAGAAGCTTTACACATGCTTACTAAAACTTGGAAGACATTCCAACATCTGTCAGTGGATGAGTAGATCAACTCTGCTTCATCTGTATGATAGTATTTTGTTGAGCGATAAGACAATAAAGTAACAAGCCAATGAAAACATAGATAAACTATGAAAGCATATATTGCTAAGCGAAAGAAGCCAGTCTACAAAAGTCTTCAAACTGATAATTCTAACTAGAGGATACACTGAAAATGCAAAAATACCAAACTAAAGAAACAGCCCTTCCAGCAAACACCAAAAAACTACAGTAAACGCATCAGAGATTTCCAGACTCTCAGGTGTGGAAGATTAAGCATAAAGTATTGAATCACAGAGAGATTTTCAAGCAGTGAAACTATTCTGTACACTTGTGTAATGATAAATGGCCTCATGCATTTGAGAAAACCCATAGTAACGTGCAACACCGAGTATGAACACTAACGCAAAGAATGGGCTTTAGTTAATAATAGTATGTCAATACTTGTCTTTAAATGATACCAAATGCATATTGCCAGTGTAAGACAAATAGTGAAATTTAATTTCCCAATAAATTTAATATTAGCCTATGAAACAAAACCTATTAATTAAGAAAACATAGTACATGGATAAAATTTCCATGTTTTCCATTCCAGCAAGAATGTTGAGCCGTCATAGGCAATTGTGTCCTACTCATAGGTAGGTAGTCACCAATAGATGAACTTTGAGGTAGTGATGGAATAAATTGGCTTGTGGAAGATTTTAAGCTGTCTGCAAAACAAACAGAACATGGCCAATACTGTACAAATACTGTTCATTACATGAGAATCCGCACTAGGAGCACCTCCATGCCTCGCTGCTGACATGCCTATTGCATGGTGCTGCTGCCCCGAAGAGGCTCCTGCTCACCTCACTTGGGGACAGGTCCGTCAGCCCATCAGTAGTGTAGTTACATCCTTAGCACTCGGGTCTGAAGCTGTGATTACAGAATGTGCAGCACAGCGACACTTTCATGTGTGTTACTCGTACGCATGAATGGGACGTGGTGTTATTCCATCATGTGTGCAATGATGCAGCCCTGCCTGCATTCACCCACCTCCTCTCTCCCCACCTTCCCATTCTGAGGCCACCACTGTTGTACACTCAGTTTCATGCTTTGAGAACCCCACACTGGAGTACGTGTGGTACTTGGCACTTGTTTTCCTGTGCCTGGCTGATTTCACTGAACACAAGTCGGTCCAGTTCCACAGTTATGCTGCAAACAACAGGACTGAATTCTTTGTGGCTGAGCGTTATTCCTCTGTGTGTCTGTAGCATTTTCTTTCTTGCTTCACTTGTGGGTGGACATCTGTGCTGATTCCATGTTTTAACTCTTCTGAAGTCTTGCAACAGGCGTGAAGGAACTTCTTTGGTATGCTGATTTCCTTTGCACAATATTTAACAGTAGTAAGCTATGATATTTTAATATACTCTAGTTTGTAGAACAGAGTTTGGTTTACAGAATCTCTGAGGATATGTATGATTCTCTTATACCCTGTGTAGCACTTCCCCTGCAAGCACCGTGTTCATGTGACCATCACCACTACCTGTTCCTGCTTCAGCACCCTTCCTGCACATGAGGAGCAATTGCCCTGTCTCCTTGTGATCCTCCTGGCTGCAAGCAAAGCTTTCGCAGACTTTCCTAGCTCAGTTCTGATCTTGACATTTTGAAGAGAACTCATTCCTATGTGGGGACTTACTGTAATTTGTTCTGATTTGCTGTACAGTACAGTGCTGTAGTTTTATGTTCTGTCATACATTAGGGTACTGCATGTAAAAGTGATGCAAATAAAAGCAAAGCCATCAAGCTAGAGTTTCCTTGGGTGTTTCTTTTTGTGATATTGTACATACTACATACAATTCCTCTTTTGGCAACCAATTCATTTAATGACCAGGCCACAGGAAATGAACTTGCTTATTAAATGAGGAGTGTCTGTAGCTATGCCAACAGAACTCATGGATAATTACTTTAAAATTTAAATTATAACCCAAAGCTACTTATTCTGTGATCATATTGTCATAGCTTTGACCACTGGAAGCTCTTCCGTTGACTTGGTGTCCCTGTGACACACTTACATGAATATATTTTATGTTTGTTTTTGAGCATTTCCATACTTTCTGACATGATGACATTCCCTAACCCGCTGTATTTCCTGTCCACTGCCAGAATCTGCCACTGCTCCAAGGAGACCCAGATGTTTGCTAGACAATGCTACTGCAAACCAAGATCTGCCTGCAAGCTGTGCTCCTTGTTACTGAGAGGTCTCCTCTTAGACCAAGTGCAAAGATTTACAAAGTAAGATTGCTATAAAAAGTACATAACAGTAGGAGAAAGAATCAAGATTTAAATCCAAACATAAAGATAATAAGGAAGTGGGAAAGAACTAGTTGAAAATTACAACACTATCTAATTAATTGTCTTTATAGGTGACCGGAGACTATTCCTGAGCTCATTGATTACTTCCTAAATGGCTTGGGATCGTGCTGGAGCAGATCCCTGCAGCAAAGCTTGAACACAGTGGCTCAAAGATAACACTCACCTAGAATTAGAAAATCATCATACAGGAAGCTCCAGGGTGACGGATTTTACCAACACTGCTGTCTCTAGAGGGCTGAAAACAGAACTGCAGGCAACTTGTAATCCACAGAGCATGTTACATTGCTTCAATTATGGATTTTCAGTGCTTATTTTTGACCTACTGCATCTGTTTTGAAACAAGAACTGCTTTGTTCTCAGAGATTACTACCCTTAATGATTTTAAGACACAGATAATTAGAATACGATGCATAAATTGACCATGAAAGTATTTAATAAAAGTGTCACATTACACATTAACTTAGAAGATAAAGCAATCGTGGGTGACTTTTAGTGGATTACTTACCACACATAACAATTATTTTCATTTTTAGTGATGATGTTAGAGACTTGCTAAAATTTTATATAAATAAGAAAATGACTGCTGTATTTTATTTTTGAATCTGAAAAACAAAAAAATTCACTAAGAAAAATAAATCCCCAAATTTGGATGGAAAAAGCTAACATAAAATAAAATTGAAAGTTTTTCTAAATTTATGTGTTAAAATTAGTACTTCCTCTAAAAACGAACAGTGAAAGAACAATGAATGATTCTGATAGAACTTATACCTATGAAATGTTATACAGAAATAATAGACTTTTTGAGTAATAGTCCTAAAATAGTACTCATAATGGTAGAAACTAAATCCAAAGGTAAGAATGAAGTAAAACTGCATATAGCAGACTGTATAAAAAAGTGATCTCAGATAACTTTTTCTGAGTAAAGTTATACAAAATATTCATAATTTAAGAAAAACATGATGAATTAGACTTTTAGATGCAAAAGATTATCCTTAATGTTGAAAAATACTTGTATTACTTTGGGAAAAATATTTTCATGTTTTTCATATGACTCCATTAAGGCATTGTGGGGAAACAAAGCAGAAAATTCAATATACCCAATAAGATTAAAGTAACACATTTTGAAACATTCTGCATACACATTTGTGCATAGTTCAATTCAAAATTGGTTAGCATTTAGAATATATGAAGTAATTTTTCACTTTGAATAATGTCTTTCCTTAAAATTTCTTAATGCCATTGGTGTGGTGTGAGTTTTTGTTTTAGAATAGCAGAGTTTAATTTACATGAGACTGTAAGAACATTAAATTGTGCTTCCTTCAGGAATTTAATAGATGCCTGTATTAGTCAACTTCTCAACGCTTTGACAGAATACCTGACACCCACAAGTTAAAGGGATAAAGGGCTGATCTGGGGTCACACTTCAGGTGGTTCAGCCCGGGGTCAGCCGGTTCCAAGACAGAAAGCTCTCTGCAGAAAGGCACAGTGGAGCGAAAGTGCCCACTTCACACATCCAGGAAACAGAACAAGGGAAAAGCCAGGGAAAAAGAGGCCAGGACCCGCACAGCCCCCACGTCACCCCACAGGGCCCACTCAGACACACCCAGCAGTGTGCCTTACTGATCTCCTAGGATTTCTCAAGCTGGTCAAGGTGATGAGCAAGATCAACCATAGCAGTGCACTTAGTGGTCAATATTAGAATACAAGCAAATATAGATGGTGGTGATTCTGTTTCAGTGCTGGGGAGAATAAAATGAAAACGTAGAAGGGCACTGAAACAAGTAATGTAAATCTTAACACTGGGTGAGTTGAAACCAGGGTTGTCAGCTAACTTAACAATCTGAGCACAGTTCTGCTTAATAATATTATATTATTTTATAATATATTATACTACTGTTTTATTATATAGTTCTTAGAAGTCATGGATTTGCTATGTATTTTATTATGCAAATATGTAGAAATACTTAAGAAATTTTTTACTTTTATGCTTTTTATTTTCAAGCAATGGAAAATCAGAAGAAATCATTTCCCAAATGACTAATGTTATCGTATAATTTTCTCAAAGGAGAAAGCAAGCTATTGTTCGCAATGTCCATGACTAGCCATTCGAAACAGTATTCCCCATGAATTTTGAGTAGTTTGTTTATCCTAATTTAATAGGATGCTTTCCTTTTAGCTTGTGAAACAAATCTATGCAAAAATTCCTTAAATGACTGTTTCTACTCATTTTCATTTTAAATATTTATTCACCCATTTTGTGGAGAGTGCAGCTTCTTTCCTTCTACAGACCCTTACACCATGTGAAGTACACAGCCTGTGGGTGTGCTCTTCACAGCAAGGTGGAGGAGGGTGAGCGTTTGCTTAAACTGCTTCCAGAGGAAAGAGAGTTATTTTCAGAGGGCTGAGAGCAGCTGGCCTCGTGGTGAAGACAATGCAGGTGGTGTTCTTCACTGTCTGTGGTTCCAGGGGATGGGTGGATAGCTTTGTTTTGTTCTTGGTTTCATGGCTTTTGTTTTCCCTTCCCCTTCAGGGCGCCTTAAATGTCTTCCTCAGAATATTTCAAGCACCCTTAAGTCTAATGGGCTATGGTGAAACTAAGACAATAACTAACAGTTTTCTTACCTCGGAATGGGGGGAATTGTGAAATACCGTGCATGTAACTCTGTGTGTGTGTGTGTGTGTGTGTGTGTGTGTGTGTGTGTGTTTGTGATGTAATGAATCTATAACCATGCTTATGTATTAGCTGTTTGCTTTTCCTTGGCTATTATAATATATCTAGCCCTGAATTTTCTCTTGTTCTTTTACTAACTCTCTCAGAAAAGGGAAAAAGCAATCCACAGGCTATATAAATTCTGACATTGTAACTTTTCAAACATATACTGTATACCCACTGTGAAACTCGACATTCTCGGAATACAAAGTAAATCCTTGACATTTATTTTAATATTTAACTCATTTTCAATGGAGATTTTAGTAAACATGCAGTATAAAGCTACAAAGGAAGTGGCCTAAAACAATGTACATTTAATCATCTTGACAATATAAGGTGGAATTTCACGATCAAATCCTTCCTAGATCAATCATTTTGAAGCAAGTTCTGTAAATTTTTGTTCCACTGCACTCCTTCTCCTTCTCTAATTTTACCAATCTCAACATAGTACAGGGTTTCATAAAGTTGCTAGTAGCATAATAGTAAATGCCAAACAACACACATTTGCTGTGCTTACAATTTAAATGACACGGAAAATAAAAGGACGACATTAATTTCTTAGACTGAAAACTGGGACCATTTCTATCAACCTCACACTGAAATCAGTGTGACACTTGTCTGTCATTCTTGCCAACTTTTAATTTGTTCTTATTCCCACCTAGTCCAAGGATCGGGGAATTGCCATTTAATTGACCCCAGTTTCAGTAAATTCTTGGAGTCTAATATTCCCACAGGTGCTGCAGTTTCCACAACTGTGGGGACTTGATCCCAAAGCCCAGACACCTCTCCTCTCTGTCCTCCTCAGCCTTGGGAGTGGCCTTTCTCAAGCTCCAGAGGACCTTATATTCCATATAAACCACAGGTAGCATTAACATACTGTACGCCTTGTAGAGCTAGATATGACAAATATATAGGTAAATTCAAACACAGATTTGAAATTAACCAGTGTGCACCTGCATTAAAACATCATGTTATTCCCTAAATATGTATAATTTTCATGTTTTATGTATTTGTTTAAAAAATTAATAGAACATTCAAATAAAATAAAACTAATCAGTGATTAAAGAAGACAAAGGAAATCCAGCCATGTCAAGAAAACTGTGAGTGTGACACACATCCCTGATTATTTTACACACCTGATACAGCTGTGCATCCAAAGGCCCTCTGCATTTCCCCTGGTCAGGAAAAACAACAGCAGAAATACAAAGTGGTTTGGCTGTTCAGTAATTATTTCACTGATTTAAGAAGTGTGCAGGCACACCTTCTGAGGAAGACACTTTACCAGACTTGGAGTGCTCAGCTGTATTAACAGAACAGCAGTCTCTTTCTTTGAAACCTTCCGTAGTCTGCTAAGAGTACACTGATAATTTTCTGTGATTCTAAGTTATCCTGCAGAGATGTCCTCTATCCAAATGACCTTCTTTTACACCAGGCAAATACAATAAGTTGCAACAACCAGACAGCTTTATTTTGTCACAAATGCTGTGAAGAAGGAAGTGTTGATGATTTTGGTCATTCGTTGATTTGAGTTTCCTCACACTTACAAACCAATTTATTGAGAGTACTGTCCAAATGAATACTAAAAATTCAGTTGTTAATATTTTCCCTGTAGTCTTTTTCTGATTACTAATTGAAGATAGATTTCTAAAATGAGGTAATGTGTTATATCTGCCATTTAATACTACTTTGCCATAAAATGATTTTTAAACTTATATTGTCACTAACTTGCATGTATCCCTTCCAGTCTCTTTGTGAAATCATATGTAGAAATTTTGCTAATTTGAGGGACAAAAAGGACAATCTTATTTTGATTTTTAAATTGAGAATTATTTGATTAATTGTATGGATAACCGTATTTTATGTAGTATACAATTTATTCTTTGGTGTATTATCTCTTACTCTTCTTATTATGTAATATGTTTACTTGATTTAAAAGAAAAATAAAAAGGTTTTAAGAAACAGCAGTCACTTCCTACCACTTTCATGCAATAAATCCTATTATCTCTTCAATGCAAGCCCTCCACTCTTTCAGGTCATTCTTCAGTTAGTCTCCATGGTATGTTAAATTATAATAAGGAACAATTTTACAGATTATTTTCCTTTAAAGCTTTGCTCCTCTCGTCCTCCCATCTTGTTTTAATGCTTGTACTTCTCCACCTGTTGCCTTATTTTTAAGTGATTGGTTACATTTATATTTCATTTTACGTTTTATTTCTTCTCTCATCACGATCACTTGACCCCTAGTTTGAAGGAGAAGAGCGTGGTGAACGTTACCCCTTTTAAGCATTCTTCTACCTCTGAACGTGTCCACTCCATCTATTAGTGTTATATTTTTCAAGTTCGTGATTTACACTCTGCCCTTAAAACATGGCAAAACAATGTTTTTGTTGTCCTCTAAAAGTAAAACATATCAGGCAGAGCTTACAGATTCTATCTATGTAAAATGTTCCCTGTGGATCCTGGCAAAACGTATTGAAGTGCATGTTTTCTCTTCCCTCCCTTCCCTCCCCCTGTCTTCCCTTTCTCTTTCTTTTCCTCTGATCCAGGGCCCCACTCTGAGTCTGGCCTGGCCTGGGATTGTCATGCACCTCCGTCTGGCTTCAGATTCAGCATCCTCTTGTGTCAGCTTCCCGAGTCCTGGGATCCGACACATTTGCCACCACTTTGGTTATTACATTATTTTAAGAAAATTAACAATTGGGTTTTTTCCAAAATGCATGCTTTCATTTCAGCCATTCATTTCCCCAAACCTTCCAAAGAAGCTGTCATTTTGAGTCTCCCTCATTGTCTGAGATTTCCGTTCCCCACTTCCTGTTTCCTGGTGCAATATGCTTTCACTCTCTCCGCAACCAGCGGCCACTTCGAGATGCTTTCTGCTTTTGGCTCCAATTTTTGGATCGCAGTCTCCTTTCTGGTTTCATCCATACGTGTCTGTGAGATGTAAATGTCTGGATCCTCGTAAATCAGGAAAACTACCTAACTACCCATTCGATTGGCTGAGAAGTTAGCCGTGTGTAACAATTTAACATAGAGTAATGACAATAACGTCAACCACCTTTTCAGCACCTGCTATTTTCTAGGCATTGTTCTCATTGCTTTACAACATGTTGACTTATTTAATCTTTGAACACCTTTAAGGAGACACTACTACTAGTATCAAGTACGAGAAGGTTAGACAGAAAACTTCAAGAGCTCAGTGAAAGCGGCACAGCTCATAAACGATCCAAGCGCTGGCAGTATAATTCCAACAATATCTCTCTTAAACTTAGAATGCTTCTTTCTCCAATTTTAGATGTTTAGTGCCCACCTGCCCCACAACTCCAGGCCAAGATGGGTTTAGGGGTATTAATGAGTTCCTCACATGCAGTGTTTTCATTGATAATGTGATAATGTTCATAAAAATGTATTCACAAGATTAAATATCTTTACATTATTTGAAAAAATATTCATCTAAATTCATTTAAGACATGTTTTTCTAGTCTCTTAATTTTATTTATGACATTTTAAAATTCATTGTAAATTTAACTGCAGAAAATGTGTGCTCTCCTAGGCATGGTGATGCACACCTATAATTCCAGTACTCAGGAGGCTGAGGCAGGAGGATTGTTGCGAGTTTGAGATCAGCTTGGGCTACAAAGTGAGCTCCAGCTCCATATGAAAACCCTGTCTCAAAAAGACAAAAAGAAAAAGAAAAAAAAAGAAAATGTGTGCTCTCCAAAAAAAAAGATCCAATGCCAATGGCCAACGAACAAGCTCCATAATGAGAGAATCAAGCCTCTGAGGAAAGTATTAGATTGCAAATAAAGCAATCTAAACCAAAGCATAACCAAATATGCCATAAATTTTGATATTATCTGACAGAAAGCAAAAAGCCACATAAGGATTTATGCTGTTAAACTGAATTGTCAAATCTTTCATTGAGAAAACTCATTTCAAAAGCAAAATAAGAGAGTATGGAAAGAAAAGTAAATTATGGGAAAATATTTACAGGTTATTGAAACAGATTGAAAACTTGCCAGAAACAAGTAAGAGTGCAAAGGGAGGGAGGGGGAGAGAGAGAGAGACTAGAGAAGGTAACAGTTTGAAGTCTTATTACGTAGGTAAGCCGGAACAACTGATGACAGATTTAACAATGGCAAATAAAGGCATAGGGAAATTCAGCAAGTTACACAGCTTGATTAAAGAAATGAACAGTTGTCTTATTTTACAAGAAATGTAACACAGGAGAAGCAACTTGGGAAGGTAATGGAGCAGACCCCATTTCCGAATGGGGACTCTAAGACTGGCAGAGTGGAGCAATGTCTGATCCTCTGCGTTCTCTGTCTACCACTCCCTTGTTGATAGGGAGACCCAGAGTGTTGGACTTGGTAGAGCAGACCAACTTACTCTGCATCAGCATAGCTACATACACGTGATTTCTGAGCCAAGATCAAGAAATTTCTTAAAAGTGTGCAGTACAATCTTACCAGAACAAGGGGCTGGGGATTTAGCTCAGCGGCACAGTGCCTGCCTGGCAAGCGCAAAGTTATGAGTTTAATTCCCGGTACCGGAAAAAAAAGCCAACACACACACACACAATATATATATATATATATATATATATATATATATATATATATATATATATCTTACCAGAACAGATACGATTTGGGAGGAAAAAATGCATTTCTCCCAGGTCTGCTTAGCTATGTTCTCTCTGCATGCTTCCTCCTACTAATGCTTCCAAGTCAAATATATGTTTCTCTCCAATATTTAGCATCCATATCCAAGGACATAAAGAACAAAAGAGCCAAAATGACTTGCTGTTGGGATGATACTGATTTCTCCCTCTCTAGCAAGCTGTCATGATTCACAATGAAGGAAAACACAGCATAATTGTACTCTTAATTATGTGAGTGTATTCCAGATAAATGCTGTACAACTTCTACTCTTATTATTTTGTATCTTAAATTAAGTATTGCTGATACACTTGCTCATGATTATCATACTTCATTTGCATATTTAAGCATTGTTAAAGGGAGCTTTTACAAGGAAAAGTGAAGCAACTGCAGCTTTTGCTGAAGATTTCCTTCTGCATCACCTCTACCCTGCACCTGTGTGGTTGCTCAGGAGGTTCATGTCTGGTCAATGGTCCACATGACCGCGTGATCAGAATGGGGAGTCATCTGGTCTGTGGAAAGCAAGTCTGTTGATTAAACTGAGAATTTCAATGTTTTCCTTTTCTTTTTTGTTTTAAGAAAACTGTGAAGGTGGTATCACCAACAGAAACATATACAGTGGACCCTTGAGCTACAACCGGCCAAACGTGTGAGCAACTTGGCTTATGACTGGAATGTTAGGTTTGTCATACGACCAAAGTCTTGAGTTATGCCCCAAATGCTGACCACTTGTGTGGTTGTAAACAAAGATTCTCTATGCCAGAGAAGTATATGCAAACCTACAAAAGCATCAGTCTGATTCCAGATGGCATGTCCGTGGACATGATTTTGGCCAGTGCTTTATATTATGGCTACAATTATAGCTGTCAAAATGGCCCCCATAAAACTGTAAAAGAAGCTAAGAAAGGAGGGGAAGGTGAAGAAAGCAATCACAGTTGAAGAGAACAGTGGTAAAGAAAAGACAGAAATAGACAACCTCACACCAGTTTTTAGTTCTGAAAAGATTGAGAGCTAGTGAGCCAGAAGCAGGTCCCAGTGGGATACAGACTCTCCCGAGGAAAGGACCCCAAGAGCCGGATTCCTGATGTTCTCACGGAAGGGGACTCTCCTTCCCAACAGTGACCATCGCCCACTTCATCCTCCCTCCTGCCGGCCGAACAGGTCACCTTGAGTGGTGAGTACAGCATAAAATTATTGTTTCTGGCAAACTAGGCACATTTTATACCTTTTTGGTGAATACAGTATGAAAATTACTGGTGTTTCCGGTAAATTACATACATTATACAACCCTATTTTATTATGAAAAGTGAGTTAAGGGGTGCTTTGGGAGGTTCAAAATGCATTAGAGGTATTTCCATTATTTCTGATGTGAAAAATAATCTTGACAGTCAGCTTGAGTTACAAGCAGCCCTCACCAATGCACTGAGTGTGTAAGTCAAGGCCCAGCAGACTGTGCTCAGTCACAGAGTTCAAAGGGCTGAGAGGAGCTGAGCCGCCTCGGGTGCCACGACTCCTCCTCGAACATTCTCCCATGGTCATGTCACCTGCCAGGTTACAAGATTTCCACATTTTTTAAATTGAAAAATATCCTTTCATTTTTGCTCGACAAATTACACTTATGAAGTGCAGTGTGATATCTTCATATATTAGCACGTGCATTGCTGCACTTGTCTACCACTTGTATGTTGAGACATTTGGAATTCACTCTTATTTTGGAAGATACGATGCATTATTATGGACTATACCATTACGATGTGCAGGAGAGCTCAAATCCACTTCTCCTGTCTATTTGAAACTTGGTGTCCTCTAATGCCCAGTTATTTTTCCCACTGCCCAGCCTGGGCCTCTGTAACCATCATTCTGCCTTTAGTTATGTGAGTTCACTTTATTTTACTCCATATATCAGGGATAGCATGTAATATTTGCCTATTTGTGTTTGGTTTGCTTTCACATAGTATAATGTCCTCCAGGTATAGCTATGTTTACACAAAGAGCAAGATTTCTTAAAGGTAAACTGCATTTTATTTATTATCTGTCCTTATGCATTTAAGTTTATTATTTATATGTCAAATTTGTACTAATTTACAGTCCCTCACACACAAAAAAACTTGATTCAAAATGAGCAAAGGACCTTAGATAATTTTTTCTGGAAAATACATGCAAATGACCAACTGTTGTATGCACTGGGGAAATGCAAATCAAGTAACACTGTTATCCCTTCATACTTTTAGAATGGCTATTGTCAAAAAGTCAAAAATGATAAGAAATTGTGAGAAAGATGTGGAAACTGCATGGAGGTTCCTCATAAGACCTTAGAAAAGCTGATGGCAGGACCCATTAGAGCCATATTTGGGTAACTGAATCGCTCCTCCAAGGAGCTCTCTGTACTTCTATATTTATGGAGTGCTATGGCTACAGTCAAGATATGGAAATAATCTAAATGTTGATAGATGAATGGATAAAGATTACCTGTCTCCCTCTCCTCTATCTACCTACCTATCATCTAACCATATATACAATGGGACACTATCACCTTGAATATGAAGAAAATCCAATCATTTTAAATAATATGAATAAACCTGAAGGCCATTATTCTACGTGAAACACGCCAGACACAGAAAGCCAAATGCTCACTTATACTAGGAACTGACAAGCACTGAACTCACTGAGGTAGAGAATGGAAAGATGGTCTCGTGGGGATGGAAGGTGAGGAAAGGGAGATGTTTACCAGGTGCACAAACGTGCTGTCCTAACATGAGCCCGCTCTGGAGAGCTAATGACAGCACAGGGAGCACCATCAACGGCAGCACCCTGTGTACTCGGAGATCTCCGAGAGCTAGAACTCAAGTGTTCTCACCACATGCGCGCGCACACACGCGTGCACACACCTGCACACACACACACACACATCAGTCAGGTGCGCCTATGGTAGTCGTTCCACAGTGTAACCTCACAACATCCCCTAATTCACTTTACACGCATTTTTCAATCATACCCAAATGAAGCTGAGTTTTGAAAGATATCATTGTTCCTTTTTTAGCGAGAAGGAAATCAGGCACAAGCAGATTTTAATGTCCCAAGTCTTGCTGCGTTCAGTTGGAGCCTGGCGTCCCAGCACACGCTCCTAGCCTGCCTGTTATCTTTCTGGGCACCTCCTTCGGTGTATTTCCACGGTGCTGACTGGTGATAAATTGCGATCACTGTTCCTTTTGTTATTTATAAATGGAATTAGATTGAGCTGTTTCTCCCAGTGGAAACCTAATTGCAATGCAGTTTTCTATTCTCTCAAGATGACCTGGAGGCTCTGTTTTTTCCTTAATTGAAGACTTTAAGCAGCCTGACCTCATCACATAGTTATTGAAGCTGTGTGCTCAGATAGCCATGGCTATTAGATCACAAAACAATCATCTGTTGTTTATTGTGCAGTAAATCTTCATTTAGTACATACAAAAGGCACTTCTTATAACCCGATACTGATTTCTCTTATTCTATTCATTCCACCAATGCAATGAAAATTCATCACATTTATATCTTGTGTTATAATCTTTGAGGAGAACTACTTCAACCTAAAAAGTTCTAAATACAAACCCAGAATAAAGTAATGAACTTCATTTATGCTACATTGTTCTTTTATCTTCTGTAAAATTAACTCAGATCAAGCTTGATACTTGCATTCATCAATAGGATTTTTACTCAATACATGTTTCAAAGACAACTGGAGCAGGTGGAATGGAGAGGAGAAAAGAATACTTCACTAATAGAGGAATGACACACAACATTTAGAAGCTGGGGAGTAAAGAGAAAAATTTAAATCTAGCTGAAAATAACAAACTGGTAAGTCTAAATAATGTGCTCAAAATGTGCTTGAAAGTTAGTCTGAAATTATTTCCAATATTTCATTATGAAAAGATGAAACACTTGCAAAGTATATATAAATTCATTCTAGAAGGCTCTGTCCTCTTAAATCACTCTGTATTTCCCATAGTTGAGTGATGGAATCTGTATCTCTGTAATCATTATGTGCATCTACTGAGATCTCATGTATATCGGTGAGTAGACATCATAGATTTGTCCATGCAAAATTATATATTTCAAATTATACAAAGGATAATTTATGAACATTTGCAACATTCCAAATAATTGGAAACCACTGGTTCTCTAAATTAATAAGTACAGAATGTCTGCAGAGTTTTCTGTTTGTCTTGCATTCACTGTAACTTTAGAGATGTCTAGTTTCTCTATACTTTCTCCCCAGATAACCTAATCTAGAAATATTTTGGGGCTGGAAATGTGGTTCCGTAGTAGCATGCTTGTCTGCCATGCATCAATCCCTAGGTTCAATGGCCAGCAAATAAACCAAAGACATGTATCTTTGACAGGGATGGTTCTATAGTCTGTATTGGGAATGCCCCGCCAAAGGCCCCTGCAGTCAGCTCTGTCCCCAGGTTGGCAAGATAGCCAGGTAGTGGAGGCTTTAAAAAGTGGACCCTGCCAGGAGCTCTTAGGTCCTGGATCATCATCTGGAAGGTGACTGCAGGACGCAGGTTCCTAATTTTTGCTCTCTGGCTTCGTGGCCATGAGGAGACCAGCACTGCCTCACCAGCCACTCCCCCTGTGGTGGGCACCGGAGCCCTGGAGCTACCTACCATGGACAGAAACTGCGAAGACTAGGAGCAAATTTTCTCTTTATAAGTTGATTATCTCAGTCATTTGGCTTAGTGACACAAAGCTGAGTAACACAGGCCAACAACTAAAACCACAATAACATCAGATCTAAGCCCAACCCTGTCCTTCAGGCTTCTCCATGGAGAGGTCCTACTCAAAACTAAAAGGAAGACTAAACGTGTCTGATTGATGGGGCTCTGCTTCCCAAAGGTCTAAGCTTTCTCTCTGTTTGCCCTGTTCACAAACTGCCCTTCGTCACCTGAGAAGCATCGGAACCCTGTCTTCTCCTTGCTAGCCCCTCCCCTGCTCATGGCCGTCTCCTGTGGTTCCCCCTCATCAGTGAGTCTTGTGTTCTTCATCGTCTCCCCTTCTCTGTCATCACCAGTTCTCTTGATCTCCTCTCTGTTCTGCCTAAATGCCCAGATTTTATCCTTAAATCACGGTTCTTGCTCTTATTTTCATGATTGCTTAACAGTCCTCCCAAATAATTTCTCTGAAATGCAAAGATGCCATAGCAGTGCACCATCACAGTTTTAAACTGCCTAGCTCAGAACTTAAAGCCTCTGGTAATGGCCAAGCGCCTGCCTGCTGTGTCCCTCTCCCCTCCTTCGGTCTCCGCCCTCCCTCCTCTCCTCCTGCCCACTTGCGGACAGCGCCCGTTGCCGTGCGCTCTGCTCTGCTGGAGCGCTCACTCCTGCCTTCTCCATCCCAAGAGCTGAGAGCAGTGGGATGCAGAGCACAGTGTAAGCGTTCCTTTGTGCAGTCAGTGACTGCGACCCGTGCACTTGGACCTCTGCTCCCTTCCTGAGCACACACCGCGGTGTGGACTCTTGTCACCCTGGACACACCTGCAGGCAGGTAGTCACCGACAAGCCGTCTGTCCCACTCAGTGAGAGGCACTGTTCTCTACGCCAAGACTTACCTTAAACTTCGCATCCGTCTAGAACAGCAGAGCACCCAGAATGCAAGGGTTTTTAAGCAAATGCTGTGGTTTATAAATTGTTTTTCCTACTTTTTATATTTAAAAATGAATCTCACAGAAGCCAACAATGTGGCAAGGCCACACTAGGAATATATCAAAGAACCAGGTTAAAGTCCAGGTTTTTAGGGTCATTCCATACAATTCTTGCCTGCATTTTTACAAAGCAAGTATTAAAAATCATAAGTCTGATTCAAATGAACATTCTCCATGTAGTTATAGATTTAAATATTGAAGAATTAAAATTTAGCTTTTTTTTCTATATTGAGAAAGTTCACATTCACCTGGATGTGTCGTTATTAGTGGCTATTTCTCTACTGTGTTAGTCATTTCCTCCTCTCTGGACAAACTAACCGACGTCCACAGAGAAAACGAGGAGAGGAGATGGGCTCACAGTGTGGAGGGTTTAGTTCCTAGCAGCTCCAGGCTGCAGGCAGGGCGGGCGTGGTGCAGAGGTCTGGGGAGGAAAGCCGCTCATTTCATGGAAGCCAGGAAGGAGAGAGAAAGGGAGGGGCGGGGTCGAGGTTGAAGACTCGCCTTCTGAGTCACAGCCCTGTGACCCACCTCCTCCGCCGGACTCCACCTCCTCAAGGGACATTCAGCTCTGCTGCTCAGGGAGTGACCCGCCGACGCGTGCAGTGTCTGTGATCCAGCCACTTCCAAGGCCCAGCGCTGAACACATGTGGCTTTGGGGGCACTGAAGACCAAAACCACAAGTACCATAGTCTTTCAGTGCGGCCTGTGAGATCCAGATATTCCTCATCACTTTGTTTTCAGTTTGTGAGCTTATTAGATTTAATGTTGCCACAAAAATTAGACGGAGATTCATGCATGTTTTCTCAGATGCCTTACGATGCTGGCGACACTGGTATTCCAGCCTCCTGGTGCCAGGACAGAGGTGTGGTGGTGGGAGAGCTGCTGGCGTTTGGGTGCGCTCTCGTTCTGGGCACTGAAGTGCTCTGTAAGTCACTGCACGAGCAGAGGCTCGGTAAACTTCTTTCACCTAATAGTTTGATATAAAAACAAATGTTTTAGGGCACAAAATCCTTTTCCCTTTTTTAATTTTTAATTTTGGCAATTGGTATCTGTAAATAAGGTGGTCCACTTAAGTTTTTTTACACTTAAAAACCTGGCCTCATAAACCTTTCCATGTGTTTTTAATAATTATCTGTGACTACGTATGTTACTTTTAAACACTATTCCTTTTCCTGCCTCTATTGCATTTTCACTCATTTAGAAATGTACTGTAACCGTCCTGGCTGATTTATTATGAGTGCCACTGGCTTCAATACATCCACTTATGTGTAATTTTTATTTCAGCAAAGATTTAGCATTGTTATGAGTTGGTAGAAAATATTTTCTAATTTCATTAATTTTTAAAATACACCATCACCGTTGTTTTGATCAACAGATAAGAAAGCATATAAATCATTTTCTGAGGTATTCTAGATTTTATGTAATTCAGAACATATACTCATCATTAGATATGTTTAGAGACAGCAAATAGTTTTCTTAGAAATATTAATCATAAAAACATAGTTCTGTGAACATAGCAAACACAATATTTCTGGTGTCAGTTTCAAAGCTAAGTTTGAACTGTTCAAAAAGATTTAAGAAAATATGCATTAATTTGATATTTTCTTCCATCATTATTAACTGATTAAAACCGTGGATGCTTGGTGAGAATTCAAAGCAACCTTAGTAGAAAGACTAGATCTGGGGAAAGAGAAGGCAAAGATGTTTTCTGAAAGGAGGAAGCGATTTTCTTTTCCCTACTGTGGGGTGGAAGTGAGCCTGAGGTGGACCGGAAGCAACAATGACAAACAGAGTCAGCACTGGGGGATCCCTGACTCTGTCTCCCCATTTCTCTTGCAGTTAGACATGGTCATAGTAATTAATTCTGCCCAGAAGAATCTGAATATAGTGTTGTGTGCTCTTTTCAGGTCAGTTGAGGAGAAAATCCCATCCTTCATTCCTGACCTTAGTCAAGGGTGAGTTCGCGGATGTACCCCGAAGTGCTGAGAGGGCAGTCCCTCTGCATCCTGAACCCGTGACCAACCAGCGAGCTTAGGCTTCCAGACTGTGGAAGTGAGGAAGAGGAAGCACAGCAACGCCTTCAAGGCTGCTCAAGTCCGACCTCCTTTCCAAGGCCCTGCGCTTGTCAGAATGCCACACCTGGTGGGCAGGACATGTAGTCTCCCATTTGGTGTTTACACTGCCATATAAACTCAGGCATCCCACAAACAAGAAAGGAAAATAAAATCAGATTGTGGCGCATGGAAGTCAGCTAATGGTTGTCGAAGTATTCCTACACACCGTTCTCCTCGGTACTGTGACTCACGCCCACGTAGGGGAAGACGCTCTCCAGTGGGTCTCAGCCGTTGTCCAGCCTCTTGGTGATGTGTAGAAAGTGCCCGTGCCAGGCAGGTCCCCTGTGGCTACCTCTACTCTCACTTTGCAGCATCAAATAAACACATCTGTCTTTCCACAAACAGTAAACAGCTGCAGAGCAAAATCAGAATAATCCTTATATGATTTCCATTTGGAAAAAGAATGATTCCTATAAAAATTATAAGAACTTAGCTCATTTTAATAAAAGGTCCCAAAATGCATGACGTAGCCTTCCTACATCTTGCAGCATGAAGACAGTCTACACTCCCACAAACTGAGATGCTCTGCTATCTAATGTCTGAACTAAAAGCTGCTCTGAGATAAGCCCCTCAGTGAGGCAACAGGGGGAAGAGCCGGAAGGACACTGGAACTTTCCATGGCCAAGCTTAGGTCCTGTCTGCTCCTAGTTCACTGGGGGGTACTCAGTCACAGGCAGTTTTTGGCTGGAAAGCAGCCAGCGGAGAGACACCCATCCCCTTGGACGCAATAGAAGAATCAGAACACGAACTTTGATACTCTGCTCCAGCATTCTCTGCCTGCGTGGAAAGATACATAACAGGCAGTCTAAAATTTTGCTAATGATAAAAAGTTGTGACAGAGCCTGCCTGGCAAGTTCAAGGCCATGAGTTTGATTTCCAGTACAAAAAAAAAAAAAAAAAGATAAGTTGTAAATCACAGCCTGAGAGGGGCGTGAATTCCTGGTAACCCGTCTGCCTGGCACTGGTTTGCTCTCAGAGATAACTCTCGTCTCCACCTGCCTGGCATGTTACACAGGTCCATAGACAGTGTCACTAGTGCAGGTTTGGTGGCCCTAAAGAAGATGTCAAGATGAGCATTTGGGTCCAGAGGATGTAGGAAGCTAGGCTTAAAAATCCAGATGGAAAAGGGAATGAGTGAAGAAAGTAGGAGAGGTTAGGTACCTGAGCAGGGCAGCGCTGCGAGCCCCTGAGACGCACTTCCATAGTGCTTTGCAGAAACCTCGCGGACTGGCTGAGCTGCCCTGCAGAGGACTGGCTCCACGCAGTGCCTTTGCTCAAGCAGCTCCAGAAGTCCTCAGCACTGTACCCTGAGTATTCAGACCCTGAGCTGCATCTCAAGCCCTGTTGCTGGATTCGGGCTCCCAGAAAAGTGAGTTTCCATCAGCAGGGAGCCTGATGTGCCCCAGAAGGAGGCCGCGGAGGCTAGTGGGGTCGCATGGGAACAGGGGAGCTCAGAGGTGGGTGTGCAGGGGCTCCACCTGCTGCCAGATGTGGGAATCTCAGCTTGTGATTCCTTGGGAGTCATTTCCTAAAATATTTTTCCCATTTTAAATTTTTTTTTTTTCAGAAATACTTCTCAAGTTTCCTTTTGAGTTGCTTGTAACAACCTTTAAAAGAAAGTAACCGCACCCAAACTTGCTACATACATTTCTGACTAGAGAGGCCTCTATCAGCCCAGGTCTGTAGCTATTTAACACCAGCATCCGCTGTGCTGGGTCCTTTTGCTGACCAAGGAAGAGGTTCAATCCAGACTCCTGTGACGCTATTCCACCGTGAGCTGCCTGCTGATTTCAGTATGGGCAGGTCGTGACAGCTAATGGTCAGCCTCGAGTTCTTACTCCCTCAGGTTCACAGCGATTGCAACCTGCCAGATGCTTCGTTTGCTTTACCAGCATAACTGGGGGTTTGCCCTGATTTCTGCGTGAATCGAAATTGAGAAATATGGAAAAAGAGATGGAATGTGTTCTCTAAGCAGTTGGACCCGCACACTTCGTCCATGTTTCTATGCAGACGGCAGCGCTGCGAAGTCACCGCATAATTCAGAGGAATGATCAAGCCTCGTGGTCTCTTCCGCCGATGCCAGGACTGCATCGAGCCTGCCACCGAGGCCGAGACGCGCAGCCACACTCTGTGGTCTTCTGAAAGCCACCGCTCTGCTGATTTTAATTTCTTAACGGCAGTAGCAGTGATTTAGGCCCTTTTACTTAATGGTGACTGATCGTATTTAATACAAATCTAAGGACGCCACATCACAAAAGCACGCTCCTTCCTCTCAGGGTCAGTACTAACTCCACTTGCGAATAAGGAGAAGATGACAGCATGAAAGGAACAGAACACTGGACAGGAAATTAAAAAGAAGAGAGGTTGCATAATTGTTTCTGCCTCAGATGGTTAATACGCGCATTTTATGTTAATCTTCGTCTTTTCTTGACTTTTCTCAAGTGGGTTTTCATTACCTGTCTTGGATTCTGGATCACCGAAGAGGGGGTGATTAACATCTTAGGCCGATTTCTTTCATCATCTCCTTTCAATTATCTACCATCAAATTTCTGTTATGGTATTTGACAAATCTGAATATTGACTGTTTGGCGCATATTTTATCTCATTTAATAGTACGGAATTTAGGAACAGGGTTTGGTTGGCTCTGGGTGTCATGTATACTTTTCTGTATGCAGTGCCTTAGCATCAGCGGTGTGATAATCTATGTGACACTAACCTTCTAGGCTTTTGTAAAGTGCACTTAGTGTTCGGAATTTTGAGAGCCTAAGGGGATGACCGTAGTGGAGAGAGGGAGATGGGAGAGTGTGAGCAGAAGCAGCGTTCCTCAGGCTGAGCACCTCACTTCCCAAACCTGCTCAACACACACAAGCTAGCGCTTACGTTCGCCATTTACAGGTGTTTCTCTCAGTATTTTTTGCAAGCGGTTGTAAGAGGACTCCGTCTATGATTAAAGTAAATATCTTCAGTGATGAAAACAATCAGCCGAGGGTCCATGGGAAAAGTTCCCAAGGCTGCGCTCCAGCCCTTAGCCGCGGATGAGCAGCGGAGCAGCGACTACAGCCCAGTGTCACATAACCGGAGACTTTGCGCCCTGGAAGGTCTCTGCTGTGTGGTGTGTTTAATAATTATTGGGATATTTTCTCTCTAATATAAATCTGATGTTACATGTGAAATAAAAGTTACATTTGTACAAATTTAAATGTTAAATTATAACCAGAATAATTTCTTTAATTGGGGCTGGGGATTTAGCTCAAAGGCACAGCGCCTGCCTGGCAAGAGGAAGGTCGTGAGTTCGATTCCTAGTACCGGAAGAAAAACAAAAACAACAACAGAATAATTTCTTTAGCAATGAATATCTTTGCAGGCAATCTGAAAAGTAAACAAGTGATGTGCGTTAGAATGAGCTAATACTGTTTATTTTAAATGTGAGCACTGCTGTATATTTGGGGAAACGGGCGATAATATAGCACAAACTACATCGGACACGTAGAGCGGGTGGATCGTGTCAGCGTGAGAGACCCCAGCCTCCATCGCCTCCGACCCTGCCCGTCTGCAGCCAGAGGCTCACAACCCCCCTGGTCCTGCACTTATTTCCTACTAAACCCACCTGAAGCGCAGTCACGCTGGCGTCTGGACTGTCCTCCTCCCTCAGCACACCTGAGTTTCTCTCTCCTCTTTCAGCAACAAATGAATGATGGCTGCCCGTAAGTCAAATACTGAAAATACTGAGTTTCGCTTACATTATTGACCGATGCAGTACCCAAGGTTCTCTGTATAGCATGTAATTTATGCTGTGAAAAAAGTAGAATGATGTCTGTATAAAATATCTTAAACAATAATCTATGAACATGTAAAGACAAATTGATTTCAAAAATTATATTAACTCATGTCCACAATGTGCTCAGATTTTCTTGGTTTTACCTAATGTCCTTTTCTGGCCCAAGGGCTCTTCGATAACACCGGCTGCACTCCCTGTCCCCTTGCGCCCCTGGCTCTGGAGCCCTGGAGCCCTTCTTTCCCTTTTTCCTTTTGTTAGTCGGTGTTTGCGGTACATACCACTCACGTGGGGGGGGGAGGTGTCGGCACAGTGTGCAGCGCTTTTTATTTAAAAAAAAAAAAATTGGCGCCGTTTGTTTTCTAAATCTCTACTGTGTTTCTCTTTGCAAAAAAGAATTAAAACATGCCTGCAATATAAAATAACCCGCAAGAAAAACACCTAGCTTAACTTTTAACTCTCTATTTAGCTACGGAGTGGAATATTTTAAAAGGATCTAAGTATGTAGTGTGCAGTTGGGGATGTCTGCAGGGAAACAGCATTTTACATGGATTTGCTGGACCTCCAACCGTGCGTGCTGGGCTCTTAGAAATCCTCGAATAAATGATCACTATTATATTTTTGAAAATCAGTACCAATGATATTTACAACTCCCAGTTAATAAATAAAACCAGTAGAATGTAATGTGTTCATAATGAAAAGACAAAACAACATGTCTGAGATATTAGAGAATAATAGCTCTTCTTTCTCCAAAACAAAGAGCTATTCACAGAGAAGGAGTAAATCAACCATCACCACCACATTACAGATTGTGATGCAGATTTGAATACATTGTTGGTATGTGCAAAATACTTTCCTGTAAATTAACATACCTGCATGATTTTATACTTTTATGCAGCATAACATTGGGCATTATTAAGAATACATAAGGGAAAAATCACAACAAAGTCAATTTAGCAGAGTACAAGCTATATTAATAAAAAATAAATCCCACTAAGCTATCGTAATGATACTAGCCGATTTTCTAATAGACATTAAGGTTTTCCATTATTTCATTTTGCTCAATTCAAATACATGTAAAATTCATTGTTTTCTAATTTCATTTTTTCCGCAGACTCACAAATGATATTCAGAATACTCATTTCCTCCTTTCTTTGTCTTTGCTCTTTATTTTAATCTTGCTGTGTTGCCGAAGCACACATTATCTGCATGGAATACAATTTGTTTTGTCAGTATGATGTACTGTGGTTTAAATAGAAACTCTACCGCTAGCGTAAGAAAATTGCACATATAAACACTCAAAACCACATTCACATATTTCCTGTTCTTACTCTCTTTACGGCTTATGCGAATCCTCAGAGAGTGTGGTGTATCCACACTTTGGGGACTCGTCCTCCTTACCACCAGGTGTTTGCAGCACTCTTGGCGAAAGTGCCAGATACCACCACTCCTTCAAAGCAACCAGCCGGCTGCCGTGCCTCCTTCACACTGCCGCGGCTAGCTCTGTGTTCAAAGTTCTTTGTCCATGTACCGTCAAATAGGCACAAAGCTGCTACCGGTTGAGGAGGTGGGGTGGAAAGCCAAGTGGGACAATTTCTCTGTGACTGCCCCTCAAGTCTTAGAAACGCTGCATCTTGGAAGAAACTTTCTGCCAGATTTAGGAAGTGACACTGTTCCCCAGTCTTGAAGTTTGGAGAAAAAGTGCAATATCCTTACGCAGTCCCCAAGTAGGGGAGGAAGTAATGCTTTTCATGTTTAACTGATGCTGTATTGCTCACGTTTTCCATAACCTCGCTGCTGGTGGCCCCTGACCCTGATTGTGGCAGCCCTGACCTGAGCGTCCCAATAGTGGGTCCTGCTTCATTTTATGCTGTGAAATTATTAGACTTACTACATAATTTAAATATTTGTATGAAATATATCATAAATATGTCATTTTAATTTTTTATCTACTCAGTATGTAATTGCAATGCTTTGTTTTATGATAACACTAACAATTTTAACATGGTAGATATTATGATTCAATTTCGGAGTCAGGATACTGAGATGGGAGCCAGTGATTATAATACTAACACCATGATGAGCCAACGTAGCTGATAAACAGGGCTAGACCTCTGTGTTCTGTCATGGTAAATGCAAGGACACATAAACTGGATTAGGAGGTAGTAACCAGGACAGGCGTCCTGATGATCTGCCCAAAACTCTGGCGCCTGGGCCGGCGGGAGTAGAGGGCACCAGGGCACATGTGGGGAGGCACGTGTCACTGCCAGAGTGAGCAGAGAATCTTCATCTCCCAAGCTGGTCCCAACAATGTACTGAAAATATTGGATGCTAAATTACCTTGGCTCTGCCACAGAAAAAACACACCTTTATTCTGTTGCTCCCTTGATTGAGCTAACAAACAAAGCCAACAATTTTCTGAGTCAGAAGTTACTATGAGATGCTCTGTGGGCAAATGCAAGGGTGCCCTTAATCCTGGATCCTCCAACCTCGGTGTACTGCTGACGGTGGGGACCCTACTATCGCCAGGTTCACTGCAGTTTATCAAGTTTGTTAAATCGTGCCTGGAGACCTCAACCTTACAAAAACAGCAAAGAGAAACCTCCTTATATGCATGCTCACTACATGGTCACCCTGCTGCTGTCTATAGGGAAGAATTTATAATCCCGGAGTGTCAGAAATACATGTTTTCAAAGTATGTGAAAATAGAAGGTCCTCCTTTAGTGTGGAGATACGATGAAGGTGGATGGGAAAAGCCAGTAGGGTGGGACAGAAACTTACACTGCTGCAATCTCAAGACTGGGTGGTAAAGGTGAAATGAAATCATTACATTAGAGAGTTACCTGCTCACTCGTGTTTCCTGCAGCACTATTCACAATACCTGCATGAGTGAGGATGCTCATCGACAGATGAGTGGGGTAAAAGAAGGGTGGCCCATGCGTGCAGTGGACGATCCACTCAGCAGATGAAATCTGGCCACTGGTGGGAGCGTGGATGGAACCACAAGCTATTATGGTAAGTGAAGTCTTCCCAGCACGGAAACGTACACACTGTCTGTTCTCACTTATTAGTAGAAGGTAAAGTTATAGAAACAGCGTAGAGCAGAGGTCCTGCGGCTGGGGCTGGATATTGCGAAGGCAGGTACCTGCTGCCAAAGCATTGGTGCCGGGCGATCTAATGGTTCTGAAGGGGAAGTTGATCTAACGTTATGTCGCGCAGCAGGGCAGTTGCATCTATGATAGTTAATCGTGCTTTCAAAATAACTGAGAACAGTTGAAGGCTCTGAACAAACAGAAATAACATTTAGGAAGTAGAAATGTTAATTATCCCGTTCTGATAATTACACATTTTAAGCGTATATTGAGTTATAATGCTGCACTTCACAAATAAGTACATTAGTGTAGTCTATTTAAAACATTAAGATAAAAAAAGGTCCAGACTCCTTTCTGGGTTTATGAGAGACCCTTTTAGCATCCCTTTCTTATAGCCAAGACCTGAACATCCAGGATTTGGGGCTGCTACAATAGAAATCTTGGTGAAGTTATTTGTGTAGCCAAACTGTTATTTAACATTTGAGCAATTTTATTAAATAATGTGTGTGCGTGTGTGTGTGTGTATATATATATATATATATATATATATATATATACATGTGGTATACCATATATGATATATACAGATAGATTAGATAGATGATAGATATATAGATAGTAGGATAATATGTTCTTAAAATTGTTTAAATATGAGCTATGTGTTAGTTTAGTGCAGGAATATTCACTGCCTGTGAGGACACATAAGATATACATTAGTATATTTTATAGATTTTATTTCCAGATATGCTTTATTGTATAATGCAGAACACATTTATATTCACAGTCCTAGAAAAAAGTATATGGGTATATATATGCATATGTGCTATATTTATACACACACATATGCACACATATATCCCATGTATGTACACACATGTGCACACATATAAAATGTATTGTTTTTTACCTTATTGTGGTCAAAATACCCACAAAAACATGCAAGAGAATACATTAAATGACATTATGCTATAATACCAATTGTTTCATTTGGGAATTTAGTTGCGGTGTCTAGAAGTATATTGTGAAGCTACATGTATTGATTATGATTGTGATTTTGGTCATATTTATGATGTGTTTATTCTCACAGGCTGAGGAATGGGCTCAGGCAAATATTGCCATGATCACCTTTCTCGGGTAGAGTTTGAGAGAGAAGCACCCCCACAGTGTTCACAACTAAGCAATCGGGGCTCTGGTCCCAGAGTGTGATCCTTCCTTCCTACCCAGCAGACACCTTCCTCCACCACATGTACGACCACCAAGCTGGAGGGTAGCTGCAGCACTGCCTGAAATGAGAGTTGTCCATGTTGTGCCAGTGGCTTGCCCTTCATCCACAGAACAGAGCCAAGGTGTGCAGAGAAGTTAGAAAAAGCACGGCATTGGTCCTCAACAGCCTCTATGCCCCAAACCTCTAGGAGAATCCAAGCATTGATGCCGGGTTTTTCCACTGGACTGTGGCTTGCAACTCCTCTGGAAGCCGTCAGTCAGTGCTGCGATGAGCAACTCTAACTGTGATTCTGGCACTTTCCACTGAGCCAATGAGACAGCAATCACGGCTCAGTCCAAGAAAAATTTCATATTTAAAATAAAAATTAACATACTGACCTTTGCAGATTTCTCACTCCAGAGGATGACTTTCCTATCTCCTAGGTGATAACTTCTACAAACTAACCACTCTGCTGCTATAGTCACTGAAACGTCCCATCTGTACAAACATTCCACTTCTATTTTAGGCTTACTTTTTCTCAGTTCTCTAGTTTCCCAGCATCTCTGTCCCAGATACTCTGGCAGTCTTTCAAAAGAAACCGTTCCACCGTAGGATTCAAATAGGAAACTTCCCCAGTCTTATTTAGTTTCTTTGAACTTTCTTATGTATTGTTCTAGGCTCACTGGTTTCCATGTGCTTTTGTCATAAGAGAAACCCTACCAAGCTCCCAGGGAGCAGGACCCTGAAGAAGAGTGTGGGCACGTGGCTCCGTGTTCAAGGATGCAGGGCTCATCACCAGTCTGAGGTGCGGGTGCAGCTCAGTGACAGAGGATTTGCCTCGCGTGACCCAGCTGGGGTTTGCTCACCAGCGCAGACAACAGTCACAACTCAGCGTGAGTTGTGGGGAACACAGCCTTCATGTAATAGGAAACTGAAGAATTTAGCTGACCTTGGACAGTCAAAGCAATTAAATACATTCACCATAAAATGATAAGTATTAAATAATTGATAAGCTAATTATCCTGATTTGATTATGATGCAGTGTATAGATAAATGACATCACATTTTACCTCATAAGGATGTATGGCCATGTGTTGTTACATCAACTTTAATGGACTGAGAAACACCCAGCGTGGCAGGGAGGCACAGCTCTGGGCGTCTCTGTGGGTAGTGACCTGCAGCTGCACGCTGAGGAGGGCAGCCCCACCCTGGCTGTGGGAGGCTTCTGGCCTGGGTGGGATGAGAAGGGAAGGAAGGAGGAAGTCTCCCTTTGGCTTGTTCAGAGACGTGTCTGTCTTCACGATTGCCTTCACACACGCAGCTCTGGTTCCTTCACACCGCAGCACGGAGTCTTCCGCCCATGAACACAGACCCTCCAGCTTTCCGCCTCACACCAGTGCTTGCAGTGAGCTCCAGCCCTCGACTTTTGACTGGATAATCCCGAGTTTCCAAGATAAAGATGGCCGTAGTGTGTCCTTTAAATCATATACATACAATATCTATTGGTTCCTGCACCCTGATACATTAGTCAGTCAAAATAATAAAGGCAAAAGTCAGATATACCCTGCTCTCATCCACTAAACTGTCCAAACAGCTTTGCGCAGTGGCAGTATCGTAGCCAATGAGGTTTATCCGAGGCGCGATTATTGCTAATTGAAAACTGTCCAAACATAAGCAACCACTGGGGAAGGAAACATTTTCCATTTGATCTGAAGTCTTTTCCGTTCAGTAGCCTTTAAGATTTATCTAGAGGATTCTCAAGGACTAGTAAGATGCCGCCTAGCAGAGCTGTTAAACGTATCCCAGAGAAATCAGAGAAAACTCCAGTAAAGAGTAAAAAAGGAAGTAGTGGGAGAGTAAACAGAATAATCTTGGATGACACATTTCAATATGGAGTCCTACATTTGCAGTCTGGCTAATGGAAAATTATACTAATACACAAATCACTATGATGTTCAGGTACAGTAATACCTCAATAATTGGCAAAATTTTTCTTTTATTCACAAATTCCCCATTGGGAGGTAAATATGACCACAACCATCTTCCTCATATGAGCACAACTGCAGCCATCTTCCCCAAAGTCATAAAACAAATTATGCTCATAAACTGAGGTACATCTATGTTCAATAAGTGTTACAATGTGAATATCACAGTGCTAAAGCTTTTCTTTCAAAGCAGCCTTTAACAATTTAAAATAATATTGAATATATCAAAACTTTTAAATCAGATTACTATAGGGTATTGACATGTTCCCATTATCATTTGCAAAAATAAAAATAGCTAATGGAAATTAAATAATGATATACACGATATACCTGTGATGCATAATGAAATAATTTCCTTTTGTACGGAACTGAGTCACGAATGTCATCTTTCACTCCCTTTAAGCAAGAATATAATTAATCATTGAGTGTCCGTAGTAGAACTTACTGTGATGCGACTGACTGAAAGTGTTACTATTTTATAATGACACCATGAAAAATCATAGCACCAGGGCTAGAAAACCTGGGATCTTCTACCTAAAATGCAAAGTTGAGGCATTTTTTTCATCCACATAAATGAATCATGCATTTAAAATAATCTGCACTGCAATTTATTCTCTGAATGATAGACCCATCAAGGGATTATGCTTGCTTTAAAAACAAAAAAATGAATACAGTATTCTGGCCTTTCATACATGGCTATGCTCGCCTCTGATTTCTTCATCTGTTGTGGTCCTGCCAGGGGAAAATATCGCCCTGCCTGTTAGACATCAGGTGTGCCGAGCTCGGGCCCCAAATATCAAGCAGAGTTTCTAGAACAAAGAAAAGACAGCTCCTGAGAGACGACAGGGGCCCCTTTCCCAAGGACACTTTATACGTCAGTGTCACAAGGAGGGTGCAGTGTGGGCAAAACTACAGTCTACCTGTAAGGTCAGGATTACAGTCGCTGAGCTGGTACTGACCCAGTAGGGAAAGCGTTGGAGCACCGGCCCAGATCTTCCTGGATGTCTGAGCTGGATCTGGGCCGTATGGACAGTGGTGCTGATGGCGGGGCCACCTCAAGCTGCTGTTTATCTCGAGGGAGACTCTCAGGCCTGGCTGTCGTCTTCACCTAGAGGCCTGGCCTCCTTCAGATTCTGCTCCTGCCACAGCTGTGATGTCTCCGTCTACCCTAGCTCGCTCCTGGGCCCAATCAGATCCATGCTGAAGTGAAAGAAATAGATCAACGAATGTGTTTGTATTTTTAGATTATTACTTCATGCAGTTATAGAAGATTTGAAAAGTGAAAGCATTCTTTCTATCTCTCATTTCACTTAACTTTCATTTTGTGTTATTTTCCTCTATCAGCAATGATACAGTAGATCTAAGTAAATACATAGTGGCTACAAGCAAGAATTATACCATAATCACTAGTAATTGCAAGGAACTTCTTACAACTCTTTTACTTTTTTCCTCTGTAAATGTGCCTTTTCCAGGTTTAATTATGAGGATTAATTATGAGGATTAATTATGAGGATTAATTACGAGGATTTAATTCCTCAGGATTAATTATGAGGAAAGAGTTGGATTTGCATTATTGTCATTAAGAGAGAGATCGGAAGGACTGACAGCAACGGCAGAGGCCACCTGTGGTTGGTGGAGCCCTGCGTCCACGTTCTCGGAAGCCAGCCACTCTCTCTACACTGACTTCTGATGTTGGCAGGCTCTAAGCAGGAGCTCTCAACCGAGTAAGAAGGAGGCGTACCAAGGAGGATTCAATCCTTCGTTCTAGAAACAGAATTGGAGGATGTATCCTTAGAATACTTACAGGTTAATTGCTCGATTTTATATAGCTCACTGCTAGAAAGTAGGATATAAAATTGTGAGATCTAGCTAAGTACATCCGGAATTCATTGAGCTAGTGGTTTAGTTTTGTTTTGTGAGAAAAAACTCATGACAAAATATAGGAGAATAGCAATATACTTTGTATCGTAATCTTAAAACTGGAGTATAAGACAGACATAAAGGAGTCATTTACAAAGAAGAAACAAACAGATAACATCAGAGAACTTTATTTTCAGTGAAATAAGATAAACTAGTAGCATAACTGAAACAGATCAGCATATATATTAAAATATATGTGAAACAATGGAACACATTATTTGGGGAATTATAGCATTTCAACTGCCCACTTCCTACTTTCTATGTTTAATTTTGCTCTTGAGTAAGTGTCTTGACTAGAATTCTCTTCTTACTCTTTGTATGTGATACTCTTTCAGAATATGAGCCTGGGGTTTGCTTTCTATGACCATTACTTCTCCAAAGATGTGTGTCTAGAGTTTCATGCTATTTCCCACAAAACAAAAACAAAACAAAAAACGTTAGGACTAGGTTACATAAAAGCTGTTAAAAAAGTACGGCAATTTTACTAACCTGGATTCTTACAAAAAAAAAAAAAAAACCAAAAACACAGTAGATAGTTTGTAGTTTCAGGCTTCTGATGTGCTTAGCATTTCTACTGGAACCATAAGAGTGGGAAGTCATAATTGCATGTTGTAGGACCCCGCGAAATACCTCTCAGAGTAGAGATAAAAGTGACAGCTCATGCTAGCAGGAGCAATTCTTGAAAACATAAATCTGACTTATGTGTTGGACCCAGGTAGGGGGCTTTGTGATTATATCATAAACTTTAGAATATAATAGACATGGTCTCAAGGAACAAATCGTCTTCACATTGGTTTTCTGACCATAAAAAAGTCATTTGACCTTGGTGATTTTCTGTTCCCTTATTGTCAAATAAAAAGCAACAATGCCTATATTAAAAATTTCCTGAAAACTGAATGGAATATTTTTCATTCATATTCTGTGCCCAACAGGTAATGGAAGTAAACATTAAATCAGAATTTTATTATAACATGCCTTAAAATGTAAGCCATCAGTTCTCATTGTGACCACTTGAATGGGTCCCTCTACTGGACAGGACAGTCCAGTAGGGGGACAGGACAGTCCTTGCCTGACAGCAGAAAACGGGACATGGGCAGGAACACTGTCCCATGGAAAAAAGTAGGCTTTAGAATTTGGGTGCAAATTAATGAAAAGCACAATTTGCCCACGTCGTTTAATTTCCCAGGACTTCTGCTCTTTGCATATATATGATGTAGATAGCAGTGGACAGTCATGCCTCCCTTAAGAACAAGGACATACGCTGCGGCATGTGGCACGCACAGGGCAATGTAGGATGTCCCCAGCCGAGGACTGTGCAGCTTCAGAGCCCAGTTTACTTCCTGGGACGGCCAGAGTGTCTGTACTCTGTGCCGGTGGCCCATGGCTGAAAGGCTCGACTGTTACGAAGTTTACGCAGAATGATCACGGACAGCAACCGTGTCACTATCTATGCATCTGGATTTAAAGTTTTTTATGTTATTTTCTTTCACTATTACAAAAGTCACTAGAAGTTGGTGGTGATACTCTTCTGTTCTAAACCTGAGGGGCTGAGGGGATGGCACTTTCGATGAAGTGAGAAACTTGCCTGAGCTCATAGATGCTAGCTCGAATTTGAATCCCATCTGAGTCCAAAGCGCGTGCATGCCACCCACCACTAACATTTGTGGTTTTTTGCTTTGTTTTTGTTTTGTGGGAAACAGCATTGCATTGGTATTTGGTGAGCTGCTAGCCCTCGGTAAACACTCAATTATTTTTATTAGCTTTTTTGTCTTTCCCTAATTAAATCCATGTCTAGGAAGCAACTCTTGTCGGCTGTTTGGAAGAGACTAGCTCTCTCATTATTTTGAGCAAAGAACAGCATTGAAAGACGATTTCTCTGTGACTGGATAAACATTCTCCTCATCACCAGCTTTGTATGAGGCACAGGTCAGAATTAAAGGAGTTATTCTAAATCATCTATTTCTTCTACATAAAGACAAATATTTTTTTAGGTTTACTCTCTACCTTAGCTGGTCAAAAGGCAGCCCATCTCATGATAAAAGATCTTACCTCAGTGATCTCCAGGAATAGAGCGTTGGAAGACCCTCTAGGGCTAAGTAGGCACAATTATTCAATGATGCCTACTGAACAATGGTCACTGCCTCCCAGTAAACTTCCTTATTCTCAACACATCCCACATTAACAAACCAAAGAAATGCAAAGCATGAATCAGCGTGAGATAGATTTAAAACTCATTCAAGGTAAATATATTTTTGTTCTTTAATATATTTCTAGAAGCCAACATAAACAAATTTCCATGTTCTATGCTAACACAGGGCATCTTTTTAGGCTGCAGTTATATAGTTAAACTAACTTGTTTTTATATATTTCATGGCGCATTACCAAGAGCAGTGACCAAACAGACAAAAAATAAGCAATTAGGCAGTAACTGACTTCAGCCCTTGCTTTAGATTTTACAGCTGTTCTGTTGACCAAAGAAAATCTTTGATGGTCGTAGCTTTAAAAAAATAAGGCCCTGATTATTTTTTTTGGTGTTTTACTTTTGATTTATTTTAACACCAACAGTGGCTCCCTCAAGGGATTTTAAGATTGAGTGTAAGGACATGGTGGGAATCAGGATGTAACCCCAGAAGTTCATGGGGATACATGTGCTTGTGCCATGGCTATTAAAATGTAAAACAGAATATCTCAGTGGCAGGCTATTTATATGCAACTCTATAAGGAGGCCAAAGCGAATGGATGTCTCTGAGGCTCTAGATCTCCACACTGCTCTAGATATAGAATGATATCCATAATGGCATGAAAAGACTCCTCTGAGATTTCAGTATTTTAAAACTCTGCTAACAAGTCACATTTGGCAAGTTTTAGCAAAAATATAAGTTGTGACATTTATGAGATGATACATTTGAATACTGTGATATAGACTAAAATCAACTTTCTCCTGTGAAAACCCCAAGAAATTATCTATTTTACATTTGTAGTTTCATAACACTTCAGTTTTGTCTGTATGGAGTTGGATTATATATATTTTCCAAATCTGGCATGCTTAGGGGTAGAGTATATCACATCACACTTTTATGTTATTAAAAACCAAACCCCAAAGAAATAACATTGTGCATGAATGTCTATTTAGTACAATATATTCTCAGAAATGTTATGGTTGGGAGGTATTTACGGATTTCAAAATATGTTTAAAGTTTCTGGCTATAGAGAAGAGATGAAGACAAAAGCTACCTGATTTTCCTTAATGACAATATTGTGTAGTTTAGATTGTACACAAATCAAACATTTATGTAGTACCTCACCGTCTCAGAGGCTTTTAATGTTACTGCCTAAAGTAGTTACTACAATAATCTGTGTTTCAAATTATGAAAATGAAAGACTGGAATTCTCGGTAAATGTATAAAATTACAAGGCAAATAATGTGTGAAACTTATTTTTCAAAGCTTAAATTAATTTTTAGTTGACACAAGATGCATAAAGATTGTTTTTTATTTATTGGAAGCCAGTGTGATGGCTTGATGCATGCACATTGTCATGTTTCAATGGAGTTACACATATCTATCCTTTTAAATATTTATAATCCTCCAGAGTTAAACACAAACCCTGCCTTTGTCAGGGGCCGGTGCTTCTCCACCGTCCTTCCCGCAGCCAGTCACCTCTGTGTGCAGTAGGGTACATGGCAGTTACTTCACTAAGGTCCATGTCCCTGTCATTCATTTTTTAGAAACAATTCCTCTTCAACATGTGGAGCCTACTCCCTCTGATTTCTATACAGAAGGTCCAGAGGACCAGGCTGTGTCTAAGTTTTGACATATTTGCAGTGGGAAAGGGTTTCTCTCTTCCTTCAGGATGAAAACTTGTAAGATATTATTTCCCTAGCTATATGAAATGTCCATTATAGAACAAAAAGAACAGCATGAAAAATAAAGCAGAGTTAACAGATGGCAAAATGAAAGTGTGAACAAAAATATGAGTCTGCAGGTTCAGGAGTAACTAACAGCAGGGTGAAGATGTCCCCAGAAAGGTTCGCTGTGTCTGGTGCGTGATTGTTAATGGGATTTGCAGAAGTGATTGGATCCTGAGATTCTAGTTACAGCTGCTGATGAGATCAGAAAGCCATGGACACTGGGAGATCATAGGAGCAGGGATGTTCCAGGGAAGGGAGTGGATCCTGGGAGTGTCACTTTGGGGACAGGGCTGGTCCCTTTCCTCCGGGGCTCCTTTGTTTCTTGTCTGCCATGAGAACAGCAGTTCTCCTTCCCCTCCTGACCTACCCCACGACACTTCTGCAGCTCTGTAGTTCCAAGTAATGGAACCAGCAGAGCATGGGCTGAAACCTACAAAACCATGAGCAAAATAAACCTGCTCTGCTCTGAGGTTTGTTTTGTGTATTTGTCATGTCAGGAATAAGCTGATGAAAGCATCAAACTATTCTATGTTTCTGTTTCTTGAACACTGAATTGCCTATTTTGCTTAAACTTACCAGCCACATTGACAGTGTCAGATTTCCTTCGTGTGGATGAGATGGCCCGAGCTCCATGCTGTGAGGGCAGGGTGTGTCCTGTCCCCTCCTGATATACGTGCACACGAAGACGCACAAAAGCACTGCTTGAGGGAGGGGCAGGCAGGACTCAAGGCCACTAATCACCAGTGTCTTGCAGCCAAAGTGAAGTCACAGCTAGCCCTGACCTGCTTGATTATTACGATACATTTGCTCGACACTGACAAAATTTATATGGAAGTTTTATTCTCATATCTTTAAAATATTTGAGGATAATTTACATACAGTGAGACTATGATATACTAAGAACAAACACTGACAACTTCAACAAACATAAACATCTATATATCTCACATCATGTTTTAGCATATTCTTTTTTATTTTATGGAAAAAATAAAATTTCCAAACAAAATAATAGAAGAATAACAATGTTAATACATTGTGTATTGCATTTTTTACTTCTAAAGAGACAGTAAAAGAAGAACAACAGCAAAATACCAACATCACAGACATAAACAAAACAAAGCAAGAGCATTAAAAGTGGTACAGGGTTTCAAAACAAAATGATAGGATTTAAGAGTGGTTGTGTATTATGTATTGTTATCTTCAGTGAAGTTGCTCAGATTACCAGATGTAAGAATGAAAGACTGATCAAACCATTAAAAAGAATAAGAAAATAGTAATTTTTAAAAAAACATTAGAGATGATACAGAGATTCACTAGACAAGATGGTAGGAATTCACCAATGGTTGTTATATTGCATATTGTCTTCAAATCAGTTACTCAGATTACAGATATAAGTATGCAAAATTGGTCAAAATATAAGAAAATTTAAGCATTGACTTTCCCTTTCATTACACCACCAGACATCAGCAGTCGTTATCCCAGTTATCCATATGTCTATGTGGCCTTCCTTGTTTCTTTCCTTTTCTTCTTTCCCTCATCCCAGTTGTTCCTTCTTTTGAGCAATTTCTTTCCCTTTCATAGTATCTACTGTACATTTTGAGTTTGACTTACTCTTTCAGGTTCTTACACTAGGGAGACAATATGATGCTTACACATGTGGGTCTGATTTATCTCACTTATGAATGTGGTCTCTGGTTGCACCCATTTACCAACAGTGCATTGCACGTTTATGGTGACACAAACAGCTTCTCATCTCCAGATCTTCCTACTGCCCATCCTCAGTCCGTCCTTGTCACCAGAGATGGCTGAGGATCTCCACTCTGGATTTGCTTGGCCCTTTCTAAAATGCTGTATAATTGGGATCGTGTAATATAAACTCTACCTTCTTGCTAATTAAGTCCTATTAATATCCTTTCACAAAAACAAAGTGAAATAATGAGAATAGATAATTAGCAACTAATTGCTATTAGCTGAAGGTCATTCAGATGGCATGTGTCTGAGTCCAGCAAATTGGTTCTGCAGTTCATGCCAGGGACCTCCGAGAGTTTCGATCAATGCCCACTTGCTAGGATCTCTATGTATTTAAATTTAATAGCCGAATACATTATCAAAGTCTTAGTGTTTGAATTTCATTGTAGAATGTATATGATTTTTTTAGAATGTTTATGATTAAGTTACCTACAATTAAATCCGTTTTCCCTTGTGTTACTTTTATACATATGAAGCACATTTTATGTTAATGAAGATTATATACAGATATAGTAGCTTTATTAACACACACAAATATATATATATATATATATATTTATTTATTTATTATAGGCCATGGTATAATTTCAAATTTTAAACAATAAAATAGCTATTGATTAAATGATCTCTTTTAGGAATTGTTTTTACCAAAGTATTTTAAACTAACCTCTAGATATTTCATTTCATGTTGCATATATAGAGCTAGCTTTAATGAGTCAAAGTACCATACTACAAATAAAAAGCAAGCCTTGTAAGATAAGCATATATCAACACATCACAATACAAATTTACAATGAAATGAATAGGCTTGTTGATTTAATTGATTTGGCTGGAGGAGTGATTAAGTGAAATTATTAAAATTAACATTGTTGATTCAACAGCATAACAGCATTGTGCTAAGAGGGTTTTTTTCCTAGGCTTGTATTAATGATACTATAAAGATCAATAAGACTGTTTACAGAAATATTTTTTACTGAATTCTTTGGATGAAATTACTTAGTGAACATTTAGGTCTAATGATGCCATAAAATATTGTTGGAGAGTGAACTGCTACAAACCCCTCAAGAGTTCCCAAAAGGAACAACATTCTTTATTTAAATTTAAAGCCTTTCATTAAGAACTTGGAAGAAAATTATTGACACGCCATGGGACTTTCCCGTGAGAAGGAAAAATTATCTGTTTTGCTTCAACATCATGAAAAAAGACATATAGAATGGAACAGATGTAAACAGGGATAATAATGAATGCACACAGCTGCATTTTAAAGGGATTAATTACTCCTCTCAATACTTTCTCATGCCTTTTAACTGTTTTTATTACGGTCACTGGTAATTTCATGTAGGCTCCTTTTCATCATATTTTCTTGGCATAAACACAAAAATTTCATCTTCCCCACTGTGATCTGAATTTCAGCTCCTCCTCTGCAGTGCACCTCACTGCTTCTTCCCGACCCCAGGGAAGTAAAAGACGCCTACGTTGATGGAAGTAATGAAGTCGGCATAACACACATACCAATTAACTGACGAGATCGATTTTATACTGCTGTCTGGTAAGGAATAACACATTTTATACCTTATTAGAAATTACTTAAAAAGACTTCCTCAAAAGTGATATGGAGAAATCACCAAATTCTTTTTCAAGTTATGGAAGCATAAAAAATTTACATATATATTTATAAACCTTGATTTGCAAAAACACACAATGTTTTATTTTTGAGTGGATATATTTGAAATTATTTTGTTAAAATTTACTTAGTCAATTGCCATGATCATGTAAGTATGTATGGAGTACACCGACTGAATCAGAGGTTAAAATAACTCCTACATGAAGTGCAGTTTGTGTTGTAAGATTTCTTGTAATTGTTTTGTTTGTTTTTCTTTAAGGTTTTCTTTTTTATTTTTTGTACTTTAGAGAGAATAGTAAATGAGAAACAAACAAAGAATTAGAACAGGAGCAGCAGACCAGTATCACAAACATAAACAAATCAAAGCAAGAACATTCAAAGTGATACAGAGTCTCAAGACAAAATAATACAAATTTGTTTTGTTGTCTTCCTTTAATGTTTTTAGGTATAAAATTATCATGGAAGTGTTGGTTTTGTTTAAAAGATATTGGCAATTCTTGGGCATTGGTGAGATGGCAAATGTGGCTACAGCTTCTCTCAAATCCAAAGAAATAAATGTCTAAGAAAAATGGTGAAGGTAAATGGGCTAAGAGGACTGTACTGTAGATCTGCAGTGGGGCCAGGGGGTGGTAGACTGAACTCAGCTGCTCTGAGCCGACTTGCTTGAAGACTCCATTTCAGAGGGAAGGCTCCCAAGACCTTGAAGAGGACAGCCTGATAGCAAACTGGCCGGAGAGTGGAGGAAGGCGTGAGCCTGGGAAAGGATCTACACTTCCTCAGTAAACTCTGTGAGAAAAAGTGGTCAAGAACGAACCAGCAGGAGCACAGCTGTCCACAGTTCAGCCAAACGCAGGGCAACATCAAGCCTGCTTAGGTCAGAGCAGTGCTGAGATCAGGGTCCATGGTACACTAGCCCTGAGATTCTGCTCAGGGATAGAGAAGAGCCAGAGTTCAGTCTCCTTGTGGTCTTCACTCTCCTACACAGAACGTGTTTATTCATTTATTTCAATCTATTAGGACTGACCTGAGGGCTTTCCTGGATTTGTTCTTTGTCTTGGGTTTTATTTGCTTATTTCATCTCGTTTTCCTTCAGGATCCTCACTGACTGCCAAGCACTGCTTCATGGTGTCATGATAATATTTTTTTCTTTTCCCATTAAGTTTTAGATACTTTTTTTTTTTTTTTTACTTTGCCTTTTCTCTGAGATAGTGAGTTCTGTATTTCTCAAAATTGCCGAGGTCCTAGTGGAATGGCACCACGCCTTTCAGATCGTCATGAGGAGAAACAGGGGCAGCTATTATAAAGATTCATGGGGAGGTTCTTCAAGTTACAAAGAAAAGCAAATTGGCAGGAAGGGATGGCAGGGACATTTGGGTGGATTTTTGTACAGGGTTAAGCAAGACAAACCACAGAGCTTTGTGACTCCGCTCGGCTTCGCTCTGGTGCTGGGAGAAGCTGGAAGAACCTTCCCGCAGCCGTTCCCAGGGGGACTGCAGATCCCGCAAGGCGCCCCTTACCCACATTGAAGTCAGGAGTTTTCACAGACACTGAGGGGCTGCGTTAGGCAACTCTTAGATGGGAAGAAATCACCAGCAGCTCAGGTATCCGCCAGAGTTACCGGTGGCCCAGTGCAGCGCGCTCGCCAGCAGAAAGTACTCCCGGCCCTCCCCGCCTTCAATGCAGAGTTGGATGAAAGCCAAAAATGGTGCCAACAGTTTATTTGAGAAGTGAGGGGTGAAGGGATAAGCGAAGAACAGAACAAACTTGGGCCAAACGAAGAGAGAAAAGACAAAAGCAAGAGTAGACGCTTCTAGACACGCTGTATCTAGAAGTCAGAGGATGGGCGCCGTGAGGAGCCTCCACAGCGGCTCCCCGGGGCATCTCCTCTCTTTCATCTTGTGGGCGCCCCGAGACGTTTCCGTCCGGGGTGCAGGGGATTGCTGGGTGCTGTCCTGGAATCTTGTAGCCCACAGATCCCGCCTATTTCCCACCAGCTTTGCCAGCCCTCCTCCTGCAGCAGGGCTCTGAAAGCAAATAAAGCCAAACAGCTTCTGTTTTAAAACAGCTTCTGTTTTAAACCCACTTACAAACATAGGACATGATTCCAAATGACCTCTGTTTTCAGTAGTTATATTTTTAACCAAGTAATGGGGTCTCAGTGCGGAATAAACAGATATAAAACATTGTGTTTATGACTGACCCATATAGTGATTAGAATGGTTCAACATCAGTCAAACGAATTTAAAACTTCCTTGCATTTTTGTTACCCATATTTCTGAGATGGTCCTTGTTTTATAAAGGAAGCCACTGCGCTTACTCCGCGGTTGCCCGCATTGTGACTTGCGGTGTGGCAACCTGTCGGGCCGCACTTCCCAAGCGCACATCCTTGGGGTTACCTCGGTTTCCGCGGGAGTCAGCGTGGACTGAGGTTGCAGACAGGAGTGGGGTGCCGGCAGTTCTCCTGTGTGGAGAGTGAGGAATTCCCGGGAGGAGACAGTTATCTTCTCAGGAGGGCTCGGGGAGTTCAGCACACACTGCGAAAATATTCCCTCAAGTACCACCTAGTAACCGCTCAATCATGCACCTACCTTAGCAGGGCTCAGGGAAATTTTCCTTCTCCTGATCGTCCTGCTTAACTCATCCCAGCTCTTGTTAACTCGCCTGCTCACCAGGCCTTTCCCTCGGGGGTCCCGGTTCTTTCTTAGCAGAAGTGTCGGGAATGTTCAGGGTTCTAGAGGGATTATTTTTTAACCTTACAGAGCTTCACTAAAGAAGATAGTAGGAATTCAACAATGACTGCTTATTGCATGCTATTGTCTTCAAATTAGTTGTTCCAATTACCAGATATACACATGCAAAAGTGTTCAAAAAATAAGCATTAACTGTTCCTTTTAATAAACCAATAGACACCAGCAATACACTTATCCCAGATACCCTTGTATATACATATGTATATTTTTCCCTTTTGTATTTAGAGAGAAAAGAACAAAAACAAAATAACAAAAGCAAAGACATAAACAGAACAACATTGGACTATCTGCCAGGCGTTTTCCCTAATCCCTTGGCAGCTGTAGCCCGGATGGAAGAGCGGTGCGGGCGGTGCAGACCCTTGACACAGGGAAGCACTGGAGGGCGGCGCCACTCCGTACAAACTCGGTTAAGGTGAGAAGAGGAAAATAGACTTGTTTTCTTTGGGTACCTGGTTTGAATTTACCGTGACAAAAAGAAAAGCAGGATTTTGAGCATCTCCACTAAGAGCGTTACAGTTACAAAAACCATCCATATCCTTAAGACGAGTGTTAACGAAGAAAAAAGCAGGTTTCAGGGGTAAGGTGGGTGCTGGACGGGGAGTGAGAGGGGTTAATCTGTTGTTTCTGGTTTTGTGTTTATATTTCAATTTCTATAGCTGCCCCTGAAGATCTAAACTGTCAGGTAATCTTTTCTATTTGTATTTTGCTTCACAGACTTTCAATAAGGATACTTTTAACTCCTTGGGTTTCCTCTTTTGGCTCACATGGTAAGATTTCTCTGTTTCACGTGTTTCTTGCAGTGCAGGGCTTCTCCTTTGCGTCAGTCAGCCTTCCACCCCTCTCCAAGGTCACCGGTCACTCTTGGACTCTTCACCCAACATGCCTATTTTGAGCAACCTATTTTTACCTTGTTTCTAATAAGTTTTAAAAATTTATTTTATTTCATTAGTACATATTTGCAATTCATGCAGTTTACAGTCATCTTGGGGAGGGATTACATGAACATATTATGGTTGGTTTGTTTTCTTTTTCCTAGGAAGCAGCCTGTATATCCTTCATCAGGTAATTGGATAAAGTAAATGTGGTGTCTATATACAATGGAGTACTACTCTGCTATAACGAATGACACGTCTGAGGCATTGGTAGGAAAATGGATGCACCCAGAAAATATAATATGAAGTGAAATGAATCAGACACACAAGTTTAAATACCACATGGTGTTTGTCATTTGAGTGAGGCACGGTACAAAAAAAGACAGCGATAAAGACAGGGACAAGTGGGGAGATGTAATCAGTTTTTGTCTGTTTAGCATGACTGATATATTTCTATCAGCTCTTCATTCACCCATCCATGCGGGGTGTGTGTGTGTGTGTGTGTGTGTGTGTGTGTGTGTGTGTGTGTGTACTGTCTTGCCTTAAGAGTGCTCACATCCACACGGAAACCCCATTCCAGATCAGACCAAGTTCTACCAGAGTGCATCTTAATACCAGTACTTGTTTCTTTCACTCCTCCTCCTTCACAGAGAAGAAGAGACATAAATCCTTGTTTGTTTGATACCTGGGCTCTCAGGTAAACCGTGGGAGCAGGGGGTCTGGGAGTCTTGCTGGCCACTCTGTCCTTACAGCTCCCCGTCACAGTGACCAGAGCAAAATCTCAGCATGGAGCTGGTAAATAAGCAATTACACGAATAAGAGATTTTTAACTTTCACAGGTGTCTGCCTTCCTCAGAAAAGAAAAGAGTAACTATAATACATAGATGTAACAATGAGAGTTTAAATTTGCAGTTCTTAGCATTTATGTCTGTTTTTAAGCCTTAGAAGGCTTTGTTTTTAGAAAACAATGAGATTGTACTGTGAGTCATTGCTTTATCGATGCAAGCAAAAGAGAACTAACATGTTGAGCTTGTTTCTGAGGAACCACAGAAGACATTTATAAAATTTACTCTTCATTTAAAGAATTTAATACATGTGTAGAGTCCATGATGTTTACATTCCTTGTGTGGAGTTGGTGCATGTAGATAATGCATCTTAATTTCTTTTTTCATCCTCTTTTCCTCCCCTCCTTCCTTCATCTCTTGATCCCTTTTTTACTGGAGAAACATCTGTCTCCTTACTTCCTATACCTTATTTTGCTTTTTGTTTATATGTTGAGTTTCTCATATGAGAGAGACCATGCAACATTTAAGCTTGCGTGTCTATTATTCCTCATTTTAATTTTCATTACAAATTTAGGAAACAGTATTATCCTCTTACTATGTTTGAGTCTGAGCATAAACACATCACCGTGCTTTGCCTTCTCCAATTTTAAAATATCTTGTAGGCCCAGCTAGGTGGATACATTGACAAAACATGGACAAAGTCAAACAAGTGAAGCATAAATGTTAAGAGAAAGTCTTTTACCCAAAGCTGATGATGCACACTTTGAACTTCCAAGGGAAATTTCACCTGAGAAAAAGCAGCAAAATGTAAAAATGAATAGGATTGCAGCAGGGAATTCTGCCTTTCCACATCATGCTTGTCCCTCCAGACTCAATTTCCAAACTGCTCAGTTATTCCTGCACAGGTTTTTCTCATCCCAGCCCATTCCCTGGTTACACAGAGACCCTGGAAATGAAACAAAGGAGGAGCTCTGTTCTTGTCACAGAGTCCAGATGCTCAGGTAATTATCCCTGGCCTTCAAGAAGTGTACTGGAAACCAGAAGGACTTCAGAGGCAGGCTTGTTTATTTACATCTTCTCCATACTAATAATAAAAAACAAAGGGGCCAAGGGGAGAGATCAAGTTCGCAGGAAACGTCTGACTTTACAAACATTTGAATAAAGATTTCCGAAGTGATGTATGTAACCGCTGTGTATTTACAAAGTACAGGGTGCCCGCACACTTGTGCCAGTCATCTTCATATAACTTGCAAAGTGCTGCCTGTTTGGAATGTTGTGCACTCTTCTTCATGTACAACATAAAATTTATGGTCGGTATCCTTTAAAAGTTTATCTAAAAGTATTCATTACTATAAAGTAATGAATTTGTGATGAGACCATGATTTGTAATGAGGCTGAGTATTGCACCTTCATTTTTAATTACCTTTCGCTTGAAGACGAACTGAGGAAAACATCAAAGTAAAATGTGTCCTTTCACAAAATACACCGGATGACTTGCCTGCTGTATTAAATATCCTGCATATTAAGACTTGGAATTATTCATCTACTAAATAATTACACTGGCCTGAATGCGGTCTCTTTTGTGCAGGTGGTTATTGAATGTATATTCTTTTGCTCATTATGCCATGATGTAGTATTCCACAAGACAGAAGCATTTGTAGGATTTACAATACACCCTCTGAGTTCTGAGAGATTCTCTCATGTATTTTCTATTGTCTTTCATGACAATTATGTTCATATATTTTAAGACACTAAATGATTCATAACTCTGCTATTCTAAGATATTTTATTTTGTGTCATAAAATGTGGACTGGTGTGAAATACAACTTAGCAGAGTAGTCATCTTATGAAAATGAACCTTTCTATTTAAATTTTACAGCAGCAACTTTATGAATAACGTGCAATATCAGCAAGTTTGTAATGAAATAGTGTTCAGAAAATATGTAGAAAACACAATACATAGGAGAGAGCAGAGTGGTAAGTGCGGGTGTTTAGTTTATTCTGTGGTCTGTTTACAAACTATGGTGGAAGTCAGGGATGGATCATGCAAGGCACACACACCATATTGTGGAAAGAGGGTGGTCCTGTCATTGTCCTGTGCCAGCCCCAAGTCAGCTCTCTCTGACTTCTCCTTTTACCCCATCTTTTTAGGCTCAGAAAATGTTACCCAAATCATAAGGGCTTATGTTTTCTTCTAGTCAATAATTGAAAAACACAGCCTGCTCCATAGCGGCAAATCCACACCATGGCAGTGGAGAAGGAAGGAAGTAAAGTCATAGCAACCTTTTGATTCCTTAGATGTACTGGCCACACAGAAGAAATCCCATGTACAAATGACTACAGATTCAGGACAGCAAACGTGAAATAGGATGGAGATTGGATGTTAAATCTTGCCAAATTTTATGATCTTGAAAAACACTTTAGACCCTCTACAGATACTTTCCAAACAGTGTTAAAATCTATGTAGCAATTAGAAAGCACACCAGAGAAAATAAGCACAGGTCAGAGGAAGTTACCATAGTTTAGGTTCTCAGTCATGTCTCACCAAGTACGTTCAGTACCAAATAACTTTACAAACTAGACAGGCATGATAAAAGCCATCTCTGGCAAACCGTTTGCTAACATTATACTAATTGGTCAAAAACTGAAAGCTTTCACTCTAAAATCAGAAACAAAACAAGACTGTCCACTATCATCACTTCTATTCAGTATAGTTCTGGAGACACTAGCCAGAGCAATTAGACAAGAGAGAAATAAAAGGAAGGAAGATAAGAAAGGAAGAAGTTACATTATCACTATTTGAAGATGACATAACACTTTTCATAGGAGACCCCAAAATTCCACCAAAAGACTTCTAGACTTAATAAACAAATTCAGTTGGGTAGCTAGATACAAAGTCAACATTCAAAAATCAATAGTATTTCTGTACACAAACAACAAACTCACTGAAAGAGAAATTAGGGACACAACACCTTACACATTAGCATCCAAAATAATGAAATATTTAGGAATCAGTCTAACAAAGGAAATGAAAGACACATACATTAAAAACTACAGTGCTCTAAAAATGGAGATCAGAGAGGATATTAGAACATGGAAAGATATACCTTGCTCTTGGGTAGAAAGAAATAACATAGTAAAAATGATCATACTCTCAAAATTGTTATACAGATTTAATGCAATCTCCATCAAGATACCATTAGCATACCACACAGAACTAGAAAAAACATTTCTAAAATTTATTTAGAGTGAGAAGAGACCTACAATAGCAAAAACTATTCTGGGCAACAACGGCAAGGCAGGGAGCATTACAATCCCTGACTTGAAATTATACTACTGAGCTCCTATGCTAAAAATAGCATGGTACTGGCAAAAGAACAGACCAAGGATTAATAGAATAGGCTAGAAGATGCAGGCACAATTCCAGACACACCCAACCACCTCATCTTTAACAAAGGGGCTAAACATGTCCACTGGAGAAAAGATAGCCTCTTTAATGAATGGTGCTGGAGAAACTGGCTTTCTACATGCAGAAGACTAAAACTAGACCCATGTCTCTCACCACGCACTAAACTAAAATAATAGTGACTCAAAGATCTAAATATTTAAGCAGAAACACTAAATCTGTTGGAAGAGAGAACAGCTAGAACTCTTGAAGAGATAAATGTAGGCAAAGACTTCATGAACAAAACTCTGATTGCATGGGAAATAGTACAAAGAATCAACAACTGGGATTTCATCTTATTTAAACACTTCTGCACAGCAAAAGAAATCATAAACAGAATGAAAATACAACTCACAGAGTGGTAAAAATCTTAGCCAGTTCCTAAGACAAAGGACTAATATAAAAAATTAAAAAAATCAGACCCCCCAAATTTAAAGACCCAGTCCATAAACAGGCAACCTGAGATGACTACTACATACTTCTCAGATGAAGAAGTACAAATAGCTTACAAATGGACAGTGAGCGCAATCTGAGATAGGTCAGCTGGTTATGACAAAAATACATACACTGAGTTTAGAGCTAACTCAAGCCATGCAGCTATTTAGGCTAAGAAACGTGCAAACAAACACAGGAAAAAAATGATCAACAGTTACAACAAGAACTCTAAGTTTCAGGAAAAAGCTTCTTAGGTAGAATACACCTAGTGAACTACTCCTCCCTACCTCCAGGCTGGACTTCGAGAAACGTAGAAAGGCAGGATAACTGGTTTCCTTGGAACTCTGTTTCCTTTGAACTTGGCCAGCTGGGTAACTGACTTCGCTGCACTGAACACCGCCAAGTCTAAACCCAGCTGACTATGCCAGCCCCACAGACACCTGCGTGGTGGTACGTGTCACTGAACGTGTTGCTTATCCGTAATGGACCAAGACCAAAGAAGCACCTTAGAGACCCACGAGGGAGCGTTCACACCTGGGAGATGATGTTCTTCTTATAGTTCCAATAAATATTTCCCCTTTACTCTCCTTTCTACACATGATTTCATTCTTTGACACTATGAGACAATGGGCTTGTTTTATATGAGGATCGCTGTTTTAGTATTATACTTAACAGTGGTTGTGAAGTAATATCACACAGACTTGCTATTGTGAAATTATCTGAAAAACATTCATGTTTATCACTTTTAAAACAAAGATTTCTGACATTGAAAAGTTTTACATATGTTTACTTTGAGAAACTCATATAATCTAATGTGTAATCAAGTATAAAAACTACAAAGCTAAATGACCTTCCTTGTCTCCTTGGGCTCTTATTTTTTGACTTGCTGAATAAAGTAATTAATTTAACACTTAGTATTTGCTGTTTTACTTCCAGTATAATATATCTTTAAGGACTTTTCTTGCACTTAAGAACATGCCATTACAGCACTGTTTAAACAGCCTTGTTATGAACTTGGGTATTTAATGACCTTTTCATTGAAATGCTTCATCTTAACACCTCTTCCCTATAAATGTCTCCTTAAAGGGAGAATGCCCCCAGGAGCTCACTGAAATCCTGAATTTACAGTGTTACAACCATAAATGATAAATAGCAATCAGGGAGCTACAACAAAATAAATATTCAGAAACTTAAGTTACAACCTAGTTTTCAAAATCAAATACTGTGATTGTCAACACATACTAAAGGAATTACAGTGATAGCAATAATTGCAAAATTATAGACTTTTACATAATGATTTAGGGCCAAGAATGCTGTCCATTTATCATTTCTTTCTTTTTATTTTCTAAAGCAGCTGCCGATAGGATACTACCTAGCAGCACATTATCTGTTCCAAAAATTGATTTTCAATTAATCTGCATCTCCCTTTCTCACCTTAGCCATTATATCTCCAGGAAATCATGCTAGCTGAGAGCATTAATTCACAAAATTTGATTAGATGACATTTAATGGGCTGCAACTGACACACACTTTACCTCCTGTAGACAAGTTAATTCCACATTTAGTTTCTATACACAAATGTAACTCTTAAAACTCTTTCACACCTCACTGGAAACCAGGTCAGGACCATTGACACCATGAATGGAGATGGAACACCTCACTGGAAATGTGCGTGGTACACGATCAGAGTAAGTCTAGTTGCTTTTCTAGGGACCTTTGCAGATGTTACATTTTCTCATACACAATTTTGTAAATGGTAAAAGAGTTTAAGCAATAAAATCTGCTCCAGAGAAAAACAAGCACGGAATTAGGGGGAAAATTATAAAGGCCAAAATACCATGCTCCACCTCTATTGTTCTGCACCCCATGCCATGCATAAGACAGCGGGGCACGCCGTGCTGCTGTCCACCTTGCAATGCCACCCGGCCTCCCCCAGTGTGAAGAGAAGGTGCGCACCGCGCATTCTCACTGTCACGCGGAAGAGGGCATCGCAGGCTTCAGCAGCCAACACGGACAAGTCTCTCCGTCCACTGCCTTGCTTCCGATCTACCTGTAAAAAGCGCTGGGCCCTGCAGCTCCGGAGTCACTTTCGCCCGATTCCCTTTGCAGTAGCTTTTCAAACTGTTTTAAGGAAAGGAATCCAAGGAGATACATACTCTGAACTTCCTTTCATAAAACCCTTTAACATGACAAACTGCAAAAGGATAAAACACAATTTCTTCATTTAACTCGATAATGTAATAGTTAATTTAATTCTCAAGTAAGCATAATTTACATTTTAATATATCAGTTAGAAGATGTAGAAAATATGTGCACAGTGGCATATGCCAATAGTAGCAACTACTCAAGAGGCTGAGGCAGGAGAATCAACTGCATCTAGAAATTTGGGTCAGCCCGGGAAACGTAGTTAGATTCTGTCTTAAGACAAAATTAGTCAATAACCAAGTAATTTAACTTTTGAGAACTAATCTTGCTGATTTAGATTTTTATGCTCTCAGGATAATAGTTTTGGGGATTTAGAGCTTGCAAATCTTCTAGTAAATAGGTCTCTTTTAAGCTTGGTATTATTTTTATCGTATATTTTCCTTTGACATTACTTCTCAGCCTGAAAATAATCATCGCTTCTGCTTTACGTAGTCAGTTATAATCCCAAATGGCCCGAAACTGTGAAATGAGTACAGACTGGAAGAGTTTCTAATTTATTCTGAAGAAAGAAGAGTTCTTTGAGGGGGATTGAGGGCTCGGAGACAGAGACGCTGTAGAATCGCTTCCCTTTTCCTAGGATGGAGGGAATGAACTATGACGAAGGCCGGGAGGAACGCGGCCACTGCGGTGAGCGCCCACGCGGAAGCGAGGGGCGTGCTCTCAGACCGAGGAAAAGGGTCTGCGGTGGACGGCGACAGGGAAGGGCGAGCCGGAGAGGCAGCGCCCGGGGTGATGCACCTGGAGACTCAGCGGAGCAGATTTCCGGCGAAGGAGGAGGAGACTGGCTTCTGTTAACTTCTTACAGTAAAACACGAGAACAGGGAAGTCCAGTGAAGAGGGAATTTTTAAGCGAAAGAAAGGAGAATTTAAAGATTTGGGGACTTGTCAGCCTGCTCCTGTTGCAAAACAGGAGAGAGCGTCCTCCGCGGACATCGTGACCTGGCAGTATAAGCGCGTGGGTAGTCAGAGCCCTGGGCCTAACGTTTCCTCTGCAGGAATGCTCCGAATACAGACAGTGTTCTGTCTCTGGGACTGTACACTGCTTTTCTGAATTAAAGGAGAAGAAGGAGTGAGCATGGAGGGCCAAGGAGATAAAGACTGTCAGACGTTTTAGACCTACATAAACAGACTGGGGACAGTCAGCGGTGAGCACGCGCGAGTCCTGCCAGCAGTACAGATTCTTCAGATAACCATATCCTCCACACTCATAGCAAGCCCGTCTCTCATTCTTACTTTGCATTTCCGCTCTTGGAAATTCCTGAGCTGTGCGCCTGGGCAGCATGTTCTGATCTAAATAAACTCTGTTATTTTCTACATTGGGAGGTTAGAGCGTGCAAGCCTACTACTAAATAGGTCTCTTTAAACTTTGTATTATTTTTACCATATATTTTCCTCTGACATTACTTCTAAACCTGAAAATAAATCGTTTTTGCTTTACAACCATTGCCTATTGATAAATTCTTTTATCGCCTTCCTCATCTGCCTTCCGAACATGCACTATCAGGCTCACCTGGTCAAGGGGACACTTACCTTGCCCTGGAAAACGGACTGCCAGTGAAAGTGACATGTAATCTTCATGCGTGTAATTCACTCTTCCCAAATTTGAGTGAAGACGTTCATTTGAATCAAACTTCCTCAGGGCCTGGGTGGAGCATTTTTACTCTGTGAAGTTAGTGGAAACAAAGCCTGACAGAGACTTGATTTTGTGTGTTCAGCAACTACGACTTGAAGGTTATCAGTTATTGCAGCATAGCCTACCACATCCTGACAGGTACACACACACACTCATAAGTTTGTTTTCACTAACTGGAGATAGTGCATATTAAATCACTGCAATTACAAAATAGGATATTGATTTTATTTAGGACAAATATTTTATATGTGCTAATTTATTTAAATATTTTATTTATGATAAATATTGTATATGTGCTGATTTAAGTTTTAAAAAATATACTGAATTTGAAAAAATCTGCACAAATTGTATTTTACATTTCATATAGTATATTTTGAAAAACACTTTGGGTTCCAGAAGATATTCTAATTGCACTTGGAAGAACCACTGCAGGTTATTAGATCAGATACCGGCTGGTCCCTAAGCTTGTTATGTTGTTTAAACCACACATTTCACAGTTGTGTTGTGTTGTGTTGTTTTGTTTTGTTAGCTGTGGTTATGTGTGCACATTTTGAAATCTACTTTCTGGTCAAGTGCTTAGATAATTTCTCTTGCTTTCCAGTTGACAAGCTTGCTTTTCTTTTTCCCTATGGCAATTTGTGAAGTCAAATGCTGGAGGAAATCAAGTCTTCGGCACACTTTCCTGTCCGTTTTGAGTGTTCTTCTGAACCCCACCTCAGTGATCTCTCCTCAGAGGAGTCCTTATTCTAATCACTTATTTACCATCATCCTAATATTCAACTCAGGGATTCAGTTGTTTATTAGTATTTATCACACTTATTTTATTTGCTGGTTTTAACTTTGGTTCTGATTCTGAAGCAGAAAACAGGCTACTGAGGTAAATCATGATGCTTTCTTGGTTTATTAGTGAAGGTAAACTGCTTAGCTTTGGAAGATAAGTCTTAGGGTCATTTTTAACTAGTATTCAAAATGGACTGCTCAGGAGTACAGCACCAAGCTAAATGCAGACAGCAGAAAGAAAATTATCACAGATGAAAAATACGTGGATGTTTAACATTGCCTTAAATAAGTAGGAATGAGAGATAAATTCAAATAATCCCTATTAGCTGAAATTGAACAGAAATCAAAATAATGAGTGAGGACCATCCATGGGTGAAATTTTGAATAATCAGACAGGAAAAAACACAGTGACTAGTGATTATTGAAATAGCAGAAATGTTATTTAATTCCATTATTCCATTATATTATTCCTCTCTTGACAAGAAATAATTCTTTTTTATCAGCTCTATTTATTATGAATAGAATCCTGAAATTATTCAGTAAATGAGGCCAGAGTTTCTGGTATTAATCCAAGAACTAAAAATAAAATAATCAGAATAGAAAAATTGTACACCTTTATGAAGAAAGAGTAATAAAGTTTGTGAGCACAGGAACTTGAGTTCAGGAGGTGCTCATGGCTCAGGACAGCCACTCTGGCAGGGAGACACATGGTGGCCCAGCCAGGGGCTCATCAGACAGGGAAACGCACCCAGGACATGAACCCCAGGAGCTCAGGAAGAAGCTGATGTCTACAAGTGGTGTAAACCAAGAGTGCGACAACCTGTAAACCCCACTCTGATGTAATGGATTCTGAGTGAGTGTAACACTCGTTTCCAGCACTCTTTCAATAGGGAAGTTGAGTACTGTTATGACCCAGGACAGTCCTGGGGACATGTCAGGATATGGCTATGCACTTTAATGTCTTGCCTCTTCATTGGTAAACTTAACCAATGAAGATATATTTATATACATATATTTTATTCATGGACATTTGCAGTATATAGCTATCACATACATCGTGGGGAGTTGGCACATATAGAGAACACATTTTAATTTTTCCCCTTCCTCTCCCCTCACCCTCCACCCCCATCTTTAGATCCCTTTCCCATATGCACAAGACCTGCTTCTAATTCCAACTATCAACTCTTTACTTTGCTCTTTAAATTATTTATACTTTGGGTTTATTACATAAGAGGAAGCATGTGGTATTTAAACTTTTGTGTCAGATTTATTTCACTTGACTTTATGGTCTCAAGATGCATTCAGTTTCCTGCAAATGACTCAGATTTATCCTTCTTTATGGCCTATAAACACCACATTGTTTTATCCAATCATATGTTGGTGGCCATATAGTTCTCACCCAAAATTTAGCTGCTATGAATTGTGCTGCTATAAACACAGATGAGCATATGTCACCGTAAACTGATGTCATTAACACTTTCAGTAAAATACCTAGAAGGGATACAGCTGGGTCAAATGAAATTTCTTCCTTTTAGATTTTTGAAGAATTTTCCATACTGGTTTCCTCAGTGGTTTTACTAGTTTACATTCCACCAGCAAGGTACAAGTATTTCTTTTCCTCTGTAGCCCTTCCAGCTTATTATTGGTTTATTGATCATAGTCACTTTTTCTACTGGAGTAAGATGGAATCTAAGTGCTATTTTAATTTTGATTGGATTGCATTAAATCTGTATGTTAGCTTTGGTAGTATTGCCATTTTGACCATAATCATTATGCCTGGCTAGGAGTAAGGGACGTCTTTCCATGTTCTGATGTGCTCATTGGTTTCTTTTATGACAGTTTTTCTTTTTACAGAGATCTTTCACCTCTTTGGTTAAGTGAATCTGTAAGTATTTAATTTTTCTGGAAGCTATTGTGAATGGTATTGTTTTCCTAATTTTTTCTCAGTGGGTTCATTTTTGGTGTAAAAGAATTCTACTTTTGTTGTTAATTTTTGTACTCTGCTACATGGCTGAATTTGTTTACTAGTTTCAGGAATCGTAGGGTAGAATTTTTGGGTCTTCTAGTGTAAGGCCCACATATTATCTATGAATAAGGGTGATTTGACTCTTTCCTTCCTTTTTTCATACCTCTCTACTTCTTTCACTTGCCTGATTCCTCTGGCTAATGTTTCAGTTCCTCGAATGAGCAGGAGTGGTGATAGTCAGCATCCTTGTCTTGCTCCTGATTCTGTAGGGAAAGCTTTCAGTTTTTCCCATTTTACATGACATTGGCACTAGATTTGCTGCAAATGGCTTTTATTAGATTAAGATGAGGTCATTCTCTACTTATTTTCCTCTGGGTTTTTATCAGGGATGAATGTTGGATCTTGTCAAAGGCTTTATCTGCATCTGTTGAGATGATCATGTGATTTTTGTCATTACTTTTTTAATGTGATGTGTAAAACTTATTGCTTTGCATATGTTGAACAATTCCCGTATCCCTGGGTAAAAGCCTCCTTAGTCACGATGTGTGCTCTTTTCAATGATTTGTCACATTCCATTTGATAGTTTCCCATTTCTTTAATTGTGTGGACATTTTAAAATAATTTAGGCTTGGGCAAATGGTCATATCTACGTGAAGCACCTCTCCAGGGTAGTTTTGGAGAAATAACTCAGCGCTTTGAAGACGAGCGAGGCGTCACAGGCCGCCGTCCCCACGGTCCGTGCTCCGCCATTTTTGCGCCTCTTGTGCCCTGGTTGTGGCGCTGGCTTCTGCGGCTGTGGCCCTCCAGCCGCTTTTCCAGCTCTCTGTAAGCCAGAAGAATGACCAGATTGATTTGTCAAGGTAACAACGCTTTATTTTATATTTAAATGGAAACTACTAGCTCTCAAATTGTAAACCTCAAACGAGAGTCTCAAACCCTGGTAACTGAATCTGGGGACAGTGCAGGACAGAGGTGAAGTTCAGGCTCCAGCCGTGGCCCCAGTGTACCCAGAGGCTCACAGGAGCACCTCCCTTCCGAAGCAGCTCGGTGCCAAACGGCAGAGCACGATGGGTCCTCAGTAAGGTTCACTTCACGTGAAGAAATGCTTCGTGTTACAGGAGAAGGACCAAAGGCAGCAGTACAATGAAATGCACGACTTAGCTATTACAGATTGTGCTGCTATAAGCATGGGTGCACATATATCGCTGTGATTTGATGTTTTCAGATCTTCTGGGAAAATACCCAGCAGGGGGATAGCTGGGTTGAATGGGACCTCTAGACCTAGTTTGCTGAGGAATCTCCAAACTGATTTCCACAGTGGTCTCACCAGTCTGCATTCCCACCAGCAGTGGAGAAGAGTTCCCTGTCACCTCGTTTGTAGTTCTGTGTTGCTTATACTGTTCTTGTGCTACTTTGTAAATGGCTGTCTGTTTGTTAATATATTTCCGTTCTTCTATTTTTAAAATAAATAAATAAATAAAAGAAAGGAGACAGTGAAAGACAAAGGACTGCTTGTCAAATAACCGGAAAGCATGAACTACCCTAATAATTGTGAGATAAAGAATAGACACAATCCTTTCTTATGTATAAATATATTGATTGAACAGTTTTGTGTATAAATTATGTATTTTAATATATTTGGTGGCATTGTCGTTGTGAAGTATGTCTTTTCTTTTTCTTCTTTTTCTTTTTCTTGAAAAACACTCCAATTAAAGTAACTTAGCCAACTATTTTTTAATAAAATTAATTTATTGTATGGCAAATATTGCTAAACATGCTTGTCTGAGCTGCTAAATAAGGGAAATTTTGGAACTGATTGGGTTCACTTTACTGCCCCTAAGAAATACAGGTATTTGGAAAGTAGATGATTTTCTGTTTATTTTGAAATTAAGCGCACCAAAGACACTGAGGCCTGGACACCTCTGCCCACCCCTGGTCACCGCTGAGCTGGAGGAAACCTCAACCAGAACCCGGAGGATCCAGAACCCAGCACCGGGGCCCCGACGCCTGGGCTCCCCACAGCACAGAGAAACAGCTGATGACCAACAGACTGACCGAACTGAGGAAGAGACAAGTACTCACCAGCACTCAGGAGAACAGTCCAGCTTCTGAGTGCAGTCAGACCTCCCACTGAGACAGGGCATAGAGCCTGGGGAGACAGGCTCAGGGAGGGGAGAGCTAAGCAGGGATCAGTGGGAGCACAAGAAGGCTGGGTTCAGCAGGACCACAGGCCTGTATTCTATGCTTCATAGGTTCACAGGAGCATCGTCTGGCCTCCCTGAAGGAAAAAGCATTTAACCTGGTGGTTACAACATCGTGCAGGAACCAGTGATCTGAGTACTGTAGGAAGGGAAAAGAAAGAAAATGCGAAAAGAAGATAAAATGGAAACAAAGCTTTGTAAATCAGGAGGAGAGGAGGGGTTGAAGGCAAGGGGTTGGGAAGAAAGAGGAATGAAGATATATCCTGTACAGGTACAAATTCCCTATGGTGAATGTTGTCACTAAGTATATCTAAACTGTACCAATAAACTTAATGAAAAAAACCTATCGGCCAATAAACGGGGGCCCTAACTGTCCTCACTAAAGTCAGAGTTCTCCGTGTTGTGGTGAAGGGCCGTTCATCACAGGTCCTAGGCTTTGTCAGCATCCAGTTCGTACTTGATGTCATCTTTGTCACCAAATTTACTCCTATAGACAAGGTAGACAAGGAATGGCTGCCAGTCGGCTTTCTCTCTATGCCGATATTTCAGGAGCCTCAGGGGCAGCCGCAGACAACACTGCAGCTCACTCCTGAAGAAGTGGCACTGTGCGAAAGAATCTGCAAATGGCAGCACAACAGCAACAAAACCCAAACACACTGAAACCAGAAAAATAAGGCAACAAATGTCTCCCCAAACTCACAGCTCCTAGAAACTGGTATGAGGGCAATGGGAGGAGGAAATCGTAAGCTACACAGCAGACAGGACTGAAAGGATAGCAACGGAGGTGAACCAGTTCTACGTGGTACTTGTTAGTTTAAAGAAGGTATAATTAATCACATAATGGCTCTAATGAAACAAAGGATCAGTGAGTCCACAGAACTCTCTAGTAAACAACTAGGAGAGCTAGATAAATAGATGCGAAACGTGAATCCCCAGCACAGAAATGAATGGGAGTTGGTGAGCAAGTTCTGCCAAGTAACTGGAAAACTCAGAAGAAATGAACAGATTCCTAGATACATATGAGTTGTCAGAACTGAACCAAGAAGACTTAAAAATCTTGAATAATCCCATAGTGGGAAATGGAATTGAAGCAGTAATAAAAATGTACCAACTAAGAAAAGCACAAAACATGATGACTTCACAGTCGAATTGTACAGGAACTTCAGGGAAGATTTAACACCAGCACTCCTCAGACTTTTTAATGAAATTAAGAGGGAAGGAATGCCTCTAAAATATTCTCAGAAGCTAATGTTATCTTCATCCTCAAATGACACAAGGATCCAATGAAAAAAACTATAGATCAATTTCTCAAATGAAAACTGATACAAAAATCCTTAACAAGATATTGGCAAAGAGAATGCAACAAATCATCAAAAACTTATGTACCATGACCAAGCAGGCTCCATGCCAAGAATGCAAGGATGGTTCAATGCACACAAATCAATAAATTTAATTCATCAGTAGAAAGAGGCAAAGGCTGGCGATATAGCTCAGCCACACAAGTGCCTACCTGGCAAGTGCAAAGTCCTGAGTTCGATTCCTGATGCAAAAACAAACAAAGTAAAAAGAGGCAAGGGTAAAAATCACATCATGGTCTCAATAGACGCAGAAAACTCCGTTGAGAAAAATCCAACATAGATTCACAAAAAGTCTGAAAAAATAGTTATGTAAGGACCTTATCTTACTATGATGAAAGCCATTTGTTACCAACCTACTGCCAACACCATATTAAGTGGGGGAAAATAAGGAACAAGACAAAGATATCTACTTTCACCACTCCTATTCAACATAATCCTCAAAACATTAGCTAGAACAAAAAGGCAAGAGAAAAAAGAAAAGGTGACATGTGTATTAAAGATGAAGCAAAAATATTACTATTTGCATAAGACATGATTATTTACTTTTAAGACCTAAAAATCTTTACCAAAAGACCCTAGAATTAATAGAAAAATTCAGCACTGTAACAGGATATAATATAAACATAAAAAATTAAAGCATTCCTATACACTAACAATGAACTCCCTGAAAATGCAATTAGAAAAACAATACCATTCACAATTGCATCAATAAATTGAACAGTTAGGTATTCAACTAAATAAAATAGTGAAAAACTTCTGCAATGAAAATTATATCATACTGAGAAAAGGACATCAAGAAGATACCAGAAAATAGAAAATATGTCCCCTGTTCTTGGCTAGGCAGAACCAATATACTAAAAATAACTATACTTTCAAAAGTGATGTACAGATTTAATCCAATCCCAGTCAAAATACTAACATCATTTCTCACAAACAGCAAAAGCAATTCTGGATAACAAAAGCAGAGCAGGTGGCATTTCAACCCCAGACTATAAAACTGCAGTTACTATAATGGTATAATACTGGCACAAAAATGGGCATGAAGATCAACAGAACAGAACAAAACAAGCAGAAATAACTGGAGGCTCATGCTGCTATTTGATCTTTGACAAAGGAACCAAAAACATACACCAGTGGGAAGATAGCCTCTCCCATAAATAGTGCTGAGAAAATTGGTTATTCACATGCAGAACGTTGAGTGTAGACCCATGCATCTCACCATGTACTAACCTAAAATCAAAATGGGTCAAAGATCTAACTGTTAAAACACAATCTGCTTGGTGATAAGATATGTACAGCTCTTGAAGATATAGGGGTAGGCAAGGACTTTCTACACAAAACTCCAATGGCACAAGTAATAATTCTGAGAACTAACCAGTAGGACCAGATCAAACTGAAAAACTTCTGTACAGTGAAGGACAAAACAAAGAGAGTGAAGAGACAATCTACAGAACAGAAGAAAAAAATTCCCAGCTACTCTATGACAGAGGAATAACATCAGTAATATATAAAAAACTCAAAAAATTAGACCCACCAAAATAGATGATGAGGTCAAATAAAAAATGCGGCCATCAGAAATGAACAGGAAAATTCTCAGAGGAAGAAATACAAACAGCCAATAAGAACATGAAAAAATGCTCATTATTGCTGGCCATCAGAGAAATTAAAATAAAAACTGCTCTCAGATACCCTTTTACGGCCCAGCTTTGAACTCACTCTGTAGCCCAGATTGGCTTTGTACTCATGGTGAGCCTCCTGCCTCAGCCTCCTAAGTGCTGGGATTACAGGCATGTGCCACCACACCCAGCTTCAAAAATCTGTAAGTAGCATTTGCATTTGATCCACCTATCCCCTCCATGGTATCTTCTCAAGAGCTGAAATCATATTATAGGGATACATGTGTGCTCATGTCAATAGTAGCACAATTCATAATTGCTCGGTCTTGAAGAGCATACATGTCCATGAACAGATGAGTGGATAAGAACATCTGGTATTTATACACAGTGAAGTACTATGCTGCCACAAGGAAAGATAAACTAGAAGCACTCAGAGGTACACAGATGCAAGTTGGGAACATGTTAAGTGAAATAAGTCAAACACACAAGTTCAAATATGTCATGGTTTGTATATGGATACCAACGAAGAGAAAAATAGACCAATAAATGGGAAGTATGGTAAAGTTCAAATACATTCCCAAAATACAAATTTCATTGTTTTAAAAATATTTCAATAGATATGCTAATTTGATTCATTTAGCTAGTTTATCCTAGTCTGTTGGAAAGAAAGTCTCATATCACGTTTCTCTTTTGTAAGACATTTTGGTTTATGTCTGGTACTCTGAGAAACTACTTTGAAGATAACAATACACAACCTAATAATTATTGTTATTTCCTTCTTATGGGACTAGAAAATTTTATTTAAATTTTTTCCATAAAATGAGATAAAATCAGATGTGAATATATTCATGGTTATCAATGGAGAATGGTTATGTATTTTTAATTAACCATGTGGCAAGATTTATATACCAGATTTGTAAATTTTATAATAGAATGAATCAAAACCATAATAAACAGAATAAGCCTAAAGAATGTTCTCCTCTATCCATGAAGAAGTAACTATAGATCACTGTACAGATCATATGTTGATCATAGATCAAAGTAGATGACTATATATAGATCACTATATCATATATAGTTATCTATGAACTATATAAAAATCATATATACATCATAGATTATTATATGAAATATTAGAGACTGCAGAATGTTCAATGGTATATTTAATTAACTGAAATGTCTTATTTTGACCTTAAATTTATACATTAGTGGAGACCTGGACTAATGTCCTTTTCTAAAACCAGGGCTCCTGTCTGCCATACCTGGAGAGTTTGTTTCATATGTGAATTTGCAGAAATCATGTCTGGTGTCTTTGTTCTAATATTATTGTAGCAACAAATCCCGATTTCAGTAACCTTAAGATGTTACTCTGAGTCAGACTAAAGAATCTACATACCTAACATAATGTCACTCAGCAGAAGACTGCATGTAATAATTGACCGATCTAAGATACTTGTCATATTTTTTACTCCAATTAAACACTTGAGAAGAAGGGTGGTAAAGACAGCTTGATTAAATAATAAGCCATATGTCTAGAATGAATCTGGTAGATGAGTAGTTTTTAATACTAATGATTTCAAAGTTACACAGTTCTTTAGTTTTCATTGACATATTTCTCTAATCTCTGTTCAGATTGAGGGCCCTGCTACTCCTTTCAATGACAGTGATGTGATACACTATAGAATTATTCACTTAAATGATAAAACTGTGAGTGCTGAATGTTTGTGCTATTTTTTCAAACTGCTTTAAAAGAAAACAATTTTATGATATAATTTATAATAACTTGCAAATTTGTGTTATGAATACCAGTTGTGAATACATTTTAATTCCATGGCTGTGAGAAACAAAGTAGAAAAACCTTTCCATCATTGTTTATTTGGAATATATTCTACAAGTACACACACACACACACACACGCACACACACACACACACACACACACAAGATACAAGGTGAATTCCAACACCAAAACAACTTTGTTAGGATGAGCCCACTTATTCTGAGACAGTGATTTACATTTGAACGCAAGAAAATATTTTCCTAAACTCTATTTCAAGAAGATGTGTTCTCACAGTATGAGCCCTTTCCTGATTGGAATGAATTCTTTAATTGGTTTCTCAAACCTAATTTCACCTTCTTTAACACAATAAAAGTGGAAGGCAGAGGGAATTTGTTTGGAGTAGGTAAGTCTATGTTTTTAAATATTCACATTTCTTATATTCATTCTGGAAAAATTAGAGCTTTTATCCCTCCTAATATAGCCTGTAATTCAAATTGGCCGCTGTCAGACTTTCCCACAATGCCTGACACCCAGAATGTAAAGGAAGAGAAGTTTATTTTGGTTCACAATTTCATGGTTGGAAGGTTCCAGATCAAAAAGCGTTGGCAGATGGGCGTGGTGGATGAAGATACGCTCAATACGTGGTGCTCTGTAAACCAAGAGAGGAGAGGATAACCAGGGAGGGAGACACAGCTTCAGGTTGCTTAGACTGGGCTCCACTTCCTAACAGGACATTCGGCTCTGAACGCATCAGTGAATTAATACAGCATAAGCATTAATTGTTCTTTTCAATGAACTAATAAAAAATAATAGTGCAATTAACTTATCTATATTGTGTGTGTGTATACATACATATATATATATATATATATATATATATATATATATATATACATATTTTTTCCCCTTCCTTCTTTTCTCTTTTCTCCAATCCCAGTTTTTCTTTCTTTTTGAGCACTTTCTTTCCCTTTCACAATATCTATTATACCTTTGGGACCTTATTTACTCTTTCAGTTTATTACCCTAGGGAGACAATATGATGTTTACACATGCGATTCTGATTTATTTCACTTATGAATATGGCATTCTTTTTATAGAAGTAGAATTGAAGAAGTCCCTCAAGAGAATTTGGATGAATGCTCTCAGCATGGTATATAATCACGAACTTTAGACTAAATCATCCTTTATCTGTCCTTTTTGAATAAAGCCTACTACAGCAGTGTCTTAGGAGTGAAACTGGAGTACTTCAACTTCTCTCTTTGAGGCTAATTTGGTAAATTCGTTGCCAGAGGACATATTAAATAGTCCATGTAAGATTACAGATCAAATCCACAGTTGAAGTTATTTCTGTCAGTCTTCACACTGATATTATGTTCAGAGTGAGCATGTCATTGTTTGTCCATTGTTTGAGATTTGAAGAAATTATAAGCCCTTGCACCTAAACTAGGAAGTGTACACCTGTGACCCTGCAGGGTAGCCTCACAGTAAAGCAGTGCCACAGACTAACCAAAGGGGACAAGGTGTATGTGAGAGAAGGCGAAGGGAAATAAAACGCCAAAGGAATATGAAATCATTAGAGCAAGTTGAAAAGTAAACAATGAGTTAAAGTGGTTTTATTCCCTTTCATAGACTGCCAACACAATCTGTTAATAGGAACACGATGGGGTACAGAAGAGCAGGGAAAATGTCTATGGAGGGGTCAGGTGCACAATGAGATGAGTTCTTCACCATGTTTCTTATGCAGTTTTGTTTTGAATCATACAAATGCAAAATATGATAAAATAATATTGCATGTATGTCAAAAAAAATAAAACACTTTAAACATGTCAAAGTGTTCTAGATAGATAACAGTGAATGTTCCCCATTTGTAGTCAAGCTCATTTAATTCCCTTGCATTTACATATTATCTGCAAAACTTGCTTATGCTTTTAATTCTCCTACTTTCTCTATACTTTAAATCATTTCTTGGAAGACTTGATTGCTTATCAGAAAGCAATGCACATTTAATTATTTCCATAATAGTTATTTTTAAATTATTTTATTATGTTCACAATATAAGATGATTTGCATTGTACTTGTTATACTAAAGATTTCTCATTTGTAACATCCTTTTCCTAAAGTAAATCATAATTAAGAGTATTTTGTTGTGCTTTGGACATTTTAGAATTTTTAATTTAAAGAATGTTTAATGAATGCAGGAGGTGTATTAGAGAAACAGAAGGAGCAATCAGTTGGGATTGATTTTAAAACTACAGAGAACCCCAAGTCCAAGCAACCTCCGCAATCACAGCTAGAACATAGCTTGGCTTTGTTACTTATTCTGCATATTACACAAGTTTCTCAGAGCAATGCTTGCATAATTACTTTTCAAAGTATATTTCTTCAATCTCATACTTTCTTTCAAAATATTTTTCCATCAAAGAGGCTGCTATAAAATTCTTTTTGAAATTGTTGTAGGAATGTTAACCATATTTTAATATTATTTAGAAAGCTCATTCAGGCATTGAAGTGATTTTCCCCCACTTCCACATAATTTGGTCAAGATTATCTCTTTTTAAATATATTCATTTTTACACTTTGCAGAAACCAAGATTAAATCAAAGCTGCCGGTAACTGACAGAACTCGAGCACACGAGTGTGGTCTTGTGCGCATAATCTGGGGGTGGTTTGTCAAAATGTAGGCGCAATTACAGTTCAACTGTAAGGAACATGATTGTTAGGGTCACTGGCAGCCGGACCCACTTCTTTAAAGTAAATGTTAGCATTTTTATTTTGCTAATGTAGTTTTTTAAATTTTGTGTTATGTGATTTATACAAGGAAAACTTCATTCTAAAAATAACAATGTATTTAACAGGTAATTGTCAACCAGTGGCAGCTTGTGTAGTAGTATTGATACTGAGTTTTTAACTTGGTACTGGTGGTTTTGTATGTTTTCTCTTTCCAAATGTGTGTGGAGTGCTGGGGACATATCTCAGCACCTGCCCGGCAAGTGCAAGGTCCTGGACTTGATTCCCGGTATCAACACAAAGAAACAAACAAACAAAAATGTGTATGTGAAAGTTTATCTTCTATAGTTAGGCATTACAGAGCTGCAAAATTAATTTACCTGTGGTGTTTAGAGGTGGGACTCAGGAGTCAGTCAGGGTTAGACGATGCCATCAACATGGAGCTCTTGACCGAGTACTGGTGACTTTATAAGAGTGAGAAAAGCAGGAAGAGGAGCGCGCATGTCCCCAGGCTCTTGCCAAGTGTCCTCCGGTCCATACTCCTCACCCGAAGGAGGACATCACTAGAGTCTGTGCCTAGACTTTGGGCTGCAATAATGACCCAAACTAACGCTCTATGGTGTTAGAGATGGAAACAGCCAAACGCTAAATTTGATTACTTCCACATTTAGATCTTGTGCTGGTGAGGGAGAGCATTACACATACCCAGCGTCTTTACTGAAGTCTGACAGGGGTAGTGTGTTATTTTCAGTTCGCTGTTGTTAAGGTGAACCAGGAGCTTGAATGTTTCTCTGAGTAGTAAGTGCCAGTTGCCCCTTTGTTAAGTGTGGTTGTGACGTGGCTCATTGGAGATAGGGCGGCATTTATGTGCATAGACACACACACAGAAGAGACACAAGCTTAGAGTGTGTGAAAATGTTATGTCCATTTCTCTCTCTGTTATGTCAGTTCTTATTTTAACCAATCATTTTATTTTATAGGAAAGTAATCTTAAAAATCTCTGAGATTTTAAAACCTTATATTACACAGAAATTTTAAAATATTCCATTACACAGACATAGTATATTAGCTAAAACTCAATTTTGTACCACAGTTAAACTTTGGCAATTACACAGAAGTGACTGAGACATAGAGCTGAGAAAGTTGAGCAGGCAATGAAAGAAGCAAATCAAAGCAATATGAGATTATCTGCATCATGAGCAATATTCCACTTGCCATGGCTGCTAAGAAATAAAATAAGTTTGTTATGTAATATCCACTATATTTACTTATACCCATAACAGTCAAAGCACCATTAACATATTGTTTGCACTAAATAAATGTTTGTATTAAAGTCTCCTTTATGTCTTATTAGAAACTCAAGTTTGGTTCTTAACTAACTGATTATATGACATTTTTACCCTATGGCCCCTACTCTATATTTTGTATATTGTTTTGTAGATGAAAGTTCAGGACTCTTAAATCAGATTTAAGGTCAAGACATGTTTTGGTGGAAAATCATCAAAAATGTTTCAAATAAAATTGATGAATATTACTCTCACAGTTTTGCATGTTATGAAATATTACTCTATAAAGTGCATTATAAATTTACAGTGTTCAGGAAACCATGAGCGGTCACACAAAGATTCCTAGATTCATGAAGCCCAAAGAACACAGAGTGAGCCAGGTGTGGTGGTGCATGCCTGTAATCCCAGCAGTTGGGAGGCTGAGGCAGGAGGATCATTGAGAGTTTGAGACCAGTCTGGGCTGCAAAGTGAGCTCAAGGCCAGCCTGAATTGCATAATGAGAGCTTCTCTGAAGAAGACAACAATAACAAAAAACCCACAGTGTGATAAGCCTAAGTAAGTCTACACCAGGTGATACTATAATCAAATTGTCAAAAATCAAAGACAATGAGAAAATTCTAAAGTTGTAAGAGAAAAGTCATGCGTTATATGCAAGGGGGATGCCATAACACTATCGGCATATTTTTCTGTAGAAACATTATCAATTACATGCAGGAGTCAAGGAATAAAACGTGTTGTGACCTTTTCTCATGACATTTAAGGCAGAGTGGAAACTTCCATCTCAGAAAGCTCACGTCCAGGAAAGACCTGAAACCCAGGGTTACTCCATCTTTTTGGACAGGCTTTGGGTGACAGGCATAAATATTTCTAGACACCAAGTGAAACTTTCTTGTGGAATAAAGCAGCTTTTCCTTGTTAGGTGATAAACTTATTTCTTTCTAGTTTGAATATACTTCACTCCTTTTCATTACACTTTGGAATTTTTCTTGGCATGGAAAGTCACCATCATCCTGTGACCCCCGGACATTGACAAAACAGTATATGAACTCCTTTTATCTGGAGACTCATTCTAAGAAGATATTTTCACATGCTCTATTCACATCTATATTTGTAAAATACATTTCATAAACAATCACACTTTTAAGTTTTACTGAAGAATTTACGTTTTCATCTCTGTGTGTACATGCATGTGAATGCGTGTGTGTATGCGTGTGAATGCATGTACTTTGTGTGTGTCAGTGCCGTGGCTCTATCTAGGCCCTTGGCACCATTCCATACCCATTTAAAGCTTCTGGTTTTCATAACGTTGTAATATAATCAATCAGATAGGCTGGATTACTTCCTGTATGACATCACTGAGTACGTCACTTCCTATGTACATCACTTCCTGTATGACGGTGGATTACAAAAGTCATTGAAACCATGCTTTGTTATGCAACAGTAAAACAGTCATATTGGGCAGTGGAGCAGAACCTAGTTCCCACACAGTCCTTTTCTCTGCTGGATCATTTGATAGGAGGAGGCTGCTCACAGCTATAATATAAATTGCTTTTGAGTTGTTCAGATAAAGCCAAATTGATCCTTAGTGATTTGCCTTAGTCACTGTAGACTAAATAAGATGGAGCATTTAGAATCCTAGGGGATATCAGACAATTACTTTTAGCAAAGTAATTCCACAGCTTTCAGAATACCATTAAGGCGTAATGGTAAAATTGAGACTTGATGAAGTGCCCAGGCAGTGGAATTTTGTGTTTGTTTCATTTTGTTTATCTTATCTCTCCTGCACTTAACACAGTGTTTTAATTTTGCCTATGAGTGATTTTTCTTCATCTTGATAAATTAAAAAGTGTGTTTTTAGAAAGAATTCATGCAGGGACACATTTTGATATTATGCAGGGCTTTGGACAGCTCTCAATTCAGCAAAGTAACGCATTGTCTCTAATGTGTTAATGCCATTCTTGAGAGTAAAAAATGCTACACACACAAGATAGTTAGGAAGACGCATATTTGGCAGGCGATGAATGCAAATATCATGTCAATACAGGAGCCTACTATGTTGTGTAGTTTGGGGAATTTTGTGGCTACGTTTGTTGTAACACCTCTAAAGCAAAGAATACAAAGCTGAACTCTACTCTCCCCCATAGTAATATAGAGAGAATTTAAAGGATGTCTTTGGATTATGGAGACAAACGGTTTCACATTTGGCCATTCAGCTATGCTGTTTTCACTCATTTCTGGCATATGCCTAGACCTGTTACTTTCACATAATGCTGCGATCAAAAGAGGGTTTTGCCCAGAAGTGTCAAGGAGACAGTGGTTCTGTTAGGTCTTTGTGATTATCCAAGGAATTAAACTGCCTATGAAATTCTTTAGGAACCTTAGGAAATCACAAAAGAATAATCAAAGCCAAGACTTCTCAGTTTTGGCAGCAAAGACATTTCTATTCAAAAATAAAAAGGACTTCTTTTTAAGAAGAACTTTTGTTACTACTTTCTGAAGAAGAGTGAAAAATTGGCTACAGTTTTCAGGAAATTCAGAAGACATGACCTGCCTTTCACAAATTAACAGCATCTGATGAGTGATCATTAGATCACGTGTGCCTGGCAGCATTCTATGTCAGTTTAAGAGTCATGTAAAAGGACCAAATAGACTTGGAAATTTCAACTGAATTTGAAGAACAAATTTCTCACTTTCCAACATATCTTTACAACCATTCTGCTGTCTCTGCTTCATGTAACCTACATCTATGATTTCATGTGAGGTTTTACTTTTATTCTGTGATAAGCAACAGACAGAAAGAATCGAAAGTCTGGCATAGCATCAGACCTGGATTACTGTGTTCCTGTGTGATTGTAGGGAAGGAATATTTCACAGTAGGTAGAATTTCAGCTCTTCATATTATTGTGTTTCTTACTTTGCCTGACAGGAGAAATAACTAGAAGAATACATCTTTTCCATTTTATAATGAGTTTAAAGCTTTATTCTGAAATGTCGAAAGCATATTGTCCATTTAAAGGTTCGTTTGTGGCCAGAAATATAGCTCAGTGGCACAGAGCCTGATTCCAAGTACCAAAGAAAACAAAACAAAACAAAACAAAGCAAAACAAAGCAAAAACAGATAAAGGCTCACTTGTAAAGGCTCATCTGTAGGAGACATTTTACAATTGGGAAAATAAATATAGGGTATATCTATCTATCTATCTATCTATCTATCTATCTATCTATATATAATCAGCCCATTCACCAAATGCCTTTGCAATAGCTTCAGAAAGTGGAGACAGCGACAATGCTGTTGTCAGTGCATTTCAATATGCATTAAATATGCAGTGCTTTAATGTGAATTGAAATACATATTCTTCACCTGTCAAGACTGACCTGGTTCCACACTCTGCTGAGGACTAAGGTTGCTAGCCCTTGGCCACCTGCTGTTTAAAACATGAGTAAGTAGGGCCAGGAAAGAAACACAGCTTTCCTTAGCAACTGATTCAACAAAAAGGGAGTTTCAGTACTAATCGTAAACTTGCTTTTTCTTGTTGGAGTGAAGGCTCAATGCTCTGTTTTAGAAGTTAGGGTTAGGGACCTTAGCAAGCTGGGTCTCAGGAGGCCTGGGCCACTGCCTGCATCCTCCAGAGGCCCCGTTGGGGGACCCCAGGCCTGATCTCCTGGCTCACCTGATCTCACCTTCTCCTGATCTCACCCTAGGTGTAGGGTGAGCCTTGCTTTGCTGCTCTGCCAAGCCAGGGGCTCCCAGCCCTGGGCGAGCGGGTCACAGCCTGCAAGCCCCAAACTGGGAGGCAAAATGCACTTTCTGAATCCATTATCCTGTCTGACTGCCACACCGACCACCGCCTCCGCCTTCCCGAGAGCCCCACTGTGACGAAGGGTCGGGGAGGACATCACTCGTATTCCACGTACCATTTTATCCCTGGGAACCAAATTTCGGCTTGAACTACAAAATTGAATAGGCTCTTAGTTTGCTTCTTTTTGCTGTGTTCCCACTGCAACTGGAGCTCAGTTTCCTCAGGGGCCGGCTCCTGAGCTCAGGAGAACTGGGCCTAGCAGGAGAGCACCGTGCCCAGCCTGGACTCCAGCTCACTGCCCATTGTGGAACTGTAGCGCATTTCTTCATTATTTGTATCATTTGGGTTACTGTGTATTTTATTGAAAATTTCCACCTTACACACTCTCCAATTTCTCAACAATGCTGTTTAATTCTATAAAACCTGTGCAGGTGCTGCCAGTCTTTAATGGATTTTCTCAGATGTGTAAGAATTTCCGATAAGCCTCCTGCTGGCCCCTTTTCATGTTGAGGAAGTAGTAGGTGTGCTTATTATCTCTGGACTCTTTATACTGAAAAGCAATTATGCAGCAAGTCCAATTTTCCCAATTGTATGCTTACAAAATGAATTTTTAATTCTAAAAAAGTATGTCTCATTAGTTTATCCAATAGATTTTTAAGTACCTTTTATTTGGGATGTTCTAGACTCTAAGACTACCTTCAAAGGTGGGAGAGATATGTACTTCTGTGTGCCATAGAAAGATAAATTTTCGAAAATTAAGGAGAGAAATAATGCAAGATTGAAGTGTCATGCAGTTATGACAGCTTGGCTTGAACCATCTATTGAAATGTTTTTCTAGTGTGACTCCAAGCCTTTGGAGGGCAGAAGGATGTAGCAGAGATTTCCTCCACTCATTTTCAGCTGATGATGTGAATCCCATGAAACCTGAAATCTGAACTGCAATCAATGGGATAAGGGCCATATATTTTATCAGTGCAGACTAAGCAAGTGTAGCATGGTTCTGGGACAGAAGTCTGGGTCCAAGCCTGCCTGGGTTAGCAGGACCGGCCTGCAGGTAGCAGAAGCTGCATCCTGGTGCTGGGTCCACTGCAGTCTCCCGAGGCTGAGGCAGTGTTCCCAGTTAGAGAACAATGGTGCTGCTTAAAAACAGTAAAGCTCCTAAATTAACGGTTCAGTGTGGAGGCGATTCTGACATTTAGACACTTAAAAATGCCTCTCAATCTGACCAGCAGCTTTCTGATGGTTTCTGGAGAAGCAACTCCTTGGCAGTCCGGCGCTACAGTGTGGACTTGAGAGAAACTCCTGGAATATGTCCCTGACTTTCTTAGTACACCCTCACAGTTCTGCAAGCACTGGACAGGCTGTACTAAGTCCGTTTCTACTCTAGTCACAGAGCGTAGATCCTGTCCTTTGCATCAGAATCTTAGTCGTAAAGCACTCACAAGAGAGTACACAAACACGGAAAAGGATAATTTTTAAACCCTGTCTTTATAATAAACCAAAATTGTGCTGGATAATAACTGACATTTGTAATAGGTGTTTTCTTTTTCTCATTTCCAGTTAGCTTTGCCTCCCTGCCGTAACTGCCCATCTGCTGCTTTGCAGTCTAGAGCGAAGGTGAGAACGGCTGGGACACTCTGCACACACCTCTAGGAAGCTTCTTCTGAATAACGTTATCATTTTTCTAACTTGCGAAGTTTGACCTCAAACATTATGCTACAATGATCTCAAGTCAAATGAAAATCGGCAGATTCTTCTGATTCAACTTTTTTCTACTTAAAAATAGTACTACACTATTTTTTACTTCACTCCTTTCTTTGAAAAATTGTATTTTTAATGTTTTTGTGCTTGCAAATAGTAATATGTTTTGATATACATTTTCTCTAGTTTTATAAGGTGAAGCATGAGTAAAGAGTTTAAGATATTTTCTAAATTCCTCTGTTTAGACAATTTTTTGCGTGCTTATTTCTTTTCAATGCATTATGCATATAACTCCTCAGATTATTGAAATAACTTCTTAATAAAACTAAATCATTTTTAATGTTTTCACTGAGACATTTTTAAGGAATAAAATAGATGTATAGTGTATGTATGGCAATGATTAATATTTAAGCTCTTATTCGTATTTGAAATTTGGGCAAAGTTAACTACTGATAATATTAATTCATTGTGGGTTACTGTATGAATTACAGTAATATACACACAAAATATATGGGAATGTTATAAGATGTGAATAATTTTAAGAAAAAATTTACTAACAGACATGGAGGTTATTCCAGTATGTAACTCCTTTAGTCATAGGAATTCTGGAAGGAAAAAAAAAACAGGTAGAGGTGTAAAATATTAGTGATGGCCTCTTTTATATAGGCAAAAAAATGAAAAATTTATGCATAATGACAAGAATCAAAGTATGTTAAACAGAGAACAAAAGAAAAATCCATATCTAGACTCAAAGAAATATCAAGTAACTTGGGCCAAAATTCACTAAGGAGGAACAAACCTCCTAATGGAAACACTGTTTGTGAAAAAATAATAGTAGAGGAAATTTCTCAAAGGATTAAGATTTGACTCTTAAATTGTCATGAAATAAAAGCCACAACAATGTTATTATCATAGTAATGAACATAAATTATTTCAATCTTTTACTGAAAGACTGTTTGAAGGGAATTGTGTAGTCAGGTTGAAAACTGAAGGAATAATGCACATAAGAATGGGGGCTGCAGGCTCATTGAAGGTATTTTGCCCACGAAGAGTCAAATGTAAAGAAAAATGCATATCAGTAAAACACCACATAAACTTATAGAAATACCAATATAGTACCAAGGAAGTAGAAAGAGCATTTAAAATGATAAACCACATTAAAGCTCTTGTCTTCGCTTGAAAACATGTATGTATTGATAAGTTTTACCCCTCACCATGAGTGTAAATAGCTCAAATACAGGCCTGAATCTTAACCTAATCACCAAAGAATTATACAATATGTAAATGTTTATTTGGCAGGAAGAAATTTGATGTAGAGGAATACAAATATATATATATAGCTATTAAAGACAGACAAAAAAATAAAATACATAAATGGAAAAATAAGCTAATGTTCCCAGATACATCTGTAAATGATGCTGGCTGTGCTGCATGGGACTCCCTGAAAGACACCCACGAAAGAATAGAAACTTTCCAGGTCACAAAATAATGAGTCATTAGTTTGATATTTCTGAGATGTTTAAAATAGTATGAATAAGCTATGAAAATAATATCTAGAAAACATAGAAACATAGAAATATAGAAGCACAGAAACAGAAACGAGAAATACTTTCGTCTGAGCCTGCAGCTCAGCAGGAGGGTCTGGGTGAGATCTTGCTGTGCCCTGGCCGACTCTGTGCTCTTCGGGGCCCTGGCCTGCCCTTCGCCTGGTCATCCGGGCGCCCTGATGTCACCTCGCCAGACCCTGCACCCTGCGATCCCGGCCGCCCGGGAGCCCCAGCGCTCTTTTGCCTGGTCTCCCAGCCGCGTCTTCCCTAGGGTCCAGGCTGGAGTTCTGGACCAGGATTTGGTCTCTGGGTGAGCAGAGTGGAGGCATCCGGGGCTTTGTGCTGTCCTCGGCCTCGTGGGCTCCTGCTCCGTGCTCGCTGAGTTCGATTCCCTATAACAAAAAGAAAAAAAAGAAGAAAAGTACACTTTTCTGAGGCCATGTATATGGAGTTTATGAATATATAGCTGTATGTGGAGTTTATGAATATATAGTTTTACTATACATATATGTGGCCTCAGCAATATATATAGTTATAGTTATATATGTAATAAATGTATGTTATTATACTATATATAACATTATATATATCTATAGCAAATATATATAAATTGTGTATATCTGTATATATATTTCTGAGGCCATGTATAGTCTTATATTTTTATTCTATTATATATAGCTTCAATCTTTTATATATGTAGTTGTATATGTATGCATTATATATAACATTATTTATAAATTATACCTAATATAATTTTATTAGATATAGTAAAAATAACTATTGTAAAATATATGAATTTTATAGTACATAGAATAAAACATATATACAGTATTTCTGAGGTCATATGTGATCTCAGATATACAGCTTCTGTCTTTCTGTATATCTATATGTAAAAAAGGTGCTGAGGTCTCTCTGTATATGGCCTTAGACCCTTTTTTAGATATAGGAACTAAAACACGTGGTACACTGTGAAGCCAGAATCATTCTGGAGCTGCCTTTCCCTCTTGCCAAAGGGAAAGGGAATTCTCATTTTCTGGCACAGTTTGTGTGGGGTTAAACTTGGTAGGTGGTGAAACCACCCAGCATTCCATTAAAGTAAGGCTTCCTTTCTAGTAAGCTTGCCCAGTACTTTGGGAGGGGGAAATTGGCCTCACTCTGAAACTGTAGAAAATGAATGTTAAAAAATAATTGTTCTGTGGACCAGCTGCTTTTGAGGATCCTCAGGGTTTTCAAAGGAAACCCACAGGTTAAGAAGTGTTAATTAGCAATTTAAACTGAGCTGTGGAAGTGAAGGTGAGGAACTTCTTACCTCCACAATGTTCAGAGCATCAGCTGAGGATCTAATTATGGAGGATGAGAAGCACTCTAAAATCACGAGGATTAAGTTGTGTTAAAGTCAGGTTCCTGACCAGCCAGGAAAAGCTGAGCAATAGAAGCCGTCAGGTCCCTGTGGAAGGCCATGTCTGCGGTACCACCCGCTGCCCTTGCAAGAGAGCAGAGTGCTTTTCTGCTCTGGGGATCACTTAGGGAAGATCTACAAAAGAGCGTGTACTGTCCTCATACGAATCCTGAGGCCAGAGCACCACATCGCCGGATTTGGCTAAAAATAAGTCTCCTCCCCACAATTGAAACAGTGGCTTATTAGATCTGTACTGCAAATAACTTAGATAACGTGTATGGAGACCTACCTCTGTGGGTTAGAGCAGGGCAGGAGTAATAACATGTGAGAAGGCGGATTTAGAGGAGTCATCTTTGATTAAAGGTCAGTGCTCCACCACGGCCTGACCCTAACACCCTAAAGCACTGCTGCATTCACACGTTAACCCACACCACAGTGACACCCATGTAAGTGAGACTAAGATGCCGCCAGAGCATCATCGCAAACATCTGGGAGCAGGGAAGGTAGAGTGGACATACCGTGCCAGAAGCCGAGAGATGCCCCCTTTTTGTAATAGGCTAATACTTCATTGTTTCTGTCTATGACCACTCATCTACCGACAGACGTGGGGCTGTTTGCTTGTCTTGGCTGTTGGGGTTAGAGCTGCCATGAATAGCAGAGTGTGTTACCACTTTGCGGGAGTAATTACATGTTCAGGGTGGGACTCTTGTTCACGTGGTAATTTTGTTTTTTTTTTAATTTTTGAAGAATCTCCATACTGTTCCATATTGGGTATAATAAGTTAGAGTCCCACCAACGCTATGAAGGGACTGCCTTTTGCCCATACCCTCACCAGCATTTGTCGTCTCCTGACTTTTTATAACAGCTGTGCTAGGCGTGTGTGAGGTGATGCCTCACTGTTATTTGGAAACGTGTTTCCTTGAGGATTAGTGACAGTGAGCACCTTTTGGACACCTGTTGGCCATTGTACAGTTCTTTCGGCAACACTGTCTGTGCAGGTCTGTCTTGGTTTCTTTTCTCTCATTGCTGAAACAAAATACCCAGTGCCCAAATTAATGAAGGAAAGGTCGATTTAGCTCAAGTTTGTGGAGGTTTCAGTCCATAATCACCTGGCATCAAGGCAGGGTGGCATGGCTGAGGAGCAACAGTTCATGGTGGCAGAAGACAGCAAAAGCAACAAGAGCAAAAGGAAGGAGTGCAAGAGCAAGCCTCTTTCCTTCCCTTATATTGTATGCAGGCTACCCATCCCCAGTAGGTGTAGCACTCACACCAACAATCCCACCTCTGGACTATGAATCAATCACTCCATGACTGCGTGAGGCTTTGGATGGACATCTAGACACAAACCATAGCAAGGTATTTTGTTAATTTTTAATTAGGTTGTTTTCTTGCTTTCCTATTGAGTTCTAAGAACTTTTTCTGCAGTTTGAAAAACTATTCCTTATCAGATGTGCTGTAAGCAAATATTTTCTTGCGTACTGTGAATCACCCTTCCATCCTGCTATTCTCTTTTCTAGCAGAATTATTTTAGTTTGATGTAGTCTCATTGTTTATTTTTCCTTCATTTTTCTATTCTTTTTGTGTCATAAATATATCATTTCAAGACTCATCCTCATTACATTTTTCCTTTTTTTTTTATTTTTATTTTTGAGAACTTCCTAAAAACATGGATAAACCTGAGAGACATAATGTTAAGCAGAATAAGCCAAATGCAGAAATTCAATACTGCATGGTATCATTTGTTCATGAAATCTAAAATATTTCAGCTCATAGAAGCATAGAGTACAAAGGGAATTTCCAAGTGCAGAGCCAATGAGAAGCAGAATACATATGGCAAAGGGTCCAAACTTTCAGCTCTAAAATGAACAAATTTTTAAAAGCTTCACATACAGCTTGGTGACTATAGTTAATAATAATACTCAAAATACATTAGAAGAGGAGTGTATTTTAAGCATTCTCACCACTAAAAAGCGAAAACTATGCTATATGATACACAAATTAATCAGCTTAATGGTGGTAAATAGCTCACAATGATATGTATGTGAAAATATCACACTTTGTTTCTTAAACATACACAATTGTTCTGTGTTATTTACACCACGATGAAGCTGGGACAAAGGAAACTGGGAAGTCTTGTTACAGGCTGGACATGTAGCTCAGGGGCACAAGTGCCTGACTGGTCCTGAGCGTGAGGTCCTGAGTTTGATTTCCCACACCAAAAAAAAAGGGGCAGGGGAGAAGTCTTGACTTCTGTCAGAGGATCCGGAGATGTTTGACTTCAGGAAGCAGTGCGGCATGGACTGGCAGTCCCCAGGGATGGTGTTCACAAAAGATGTGAGACTCCTGGTGGCAGGGATCCTTCAGATGCATGGTTTTGCTTCCCAGCACACAAGAAGAGCGAAGGATAGCAGTGTGCACTGACCCTTGCGACCACAGGGTGGCCTTCCTAGGCAATGGTGGCTCTGGAGGGTGGGCAGCGGGCTCCCCGATAGAGGGTCCTTATTCAAAGTACTCAGAATGAATCTGAGTCCCCAGGTCAGCGTGCAACCATGAGGGAAGGGATGTTTCCTCACCCAGATTTACCAGTAATAAAGTTTGCACAGCAGAGCTCAGTGAATGAAATAAAGGCAGAATTATTCTGAGAAAAGATGTTGTTATGCTACCATAGATATTTATATAATTTTTCCTTTTATTTTTCCAAAAAGAAGCCCGTGGCAGTTTTGTTGGACAATCGTGCATTTGGGAAAGGGGGCACGCATCGTCTCCTGACACTGGAGCTGGAATGTCTCTGCTGACCGCTAGCAGGTGAATCAGACCACGAAGTTGCAACAAGTACAGAAAATTCACAGGGCTGCGAATCATGTGCCTAGTGTGGGAACAGAGGAACATCAAATAATGAATTCGGTTTACACTCAAAATGTTTGCATCTGTGGAGCCCTGGGTTTTAGAAATCATATGAATGACACCATGCACGGCTTCATGATCAGGAAAGGTGAGGCGTTAGAAATGAAGAAGGAAAGGAAACTCCAGCGGCACCATGGCCCCTCCCTCTACATGCACAGAGGGCCAACACCTTGGCAGAAACGACTCCCATAAAAGTAGAGTCAGGGCGAAATCTGCATGTCCAGCGAAGAGAGACAATTCAATAGCAAATGTCTGCTTTGGCTGCATTCTGAATGGGTTATTTTTCCAAAACGAATCTGTAAATGTAAGCCGGTACCCATACTGATGCGGAGTTGGAGATCATCTCTTGGTAAAACCCATCAAAGTCAAAGGAAGAACATTAAGTTACGATAGCTCTGGTGGGAGCTATTCGGGATGGTTAGCAGAGACGAAAACCAGCCTCCATGAAGTGAAAACCCTCAACACAGCCTCCCGGGAGCCGTGCGCAGGCCATCATCAATTCATGTGTAAACTGTAAAATCGCAGAGGAACGCGTGAGAGGGAGAGAGACGGCAAAGGTTACGCTTCCTATCCCACAGATGTGACGAATCCAGAAGTAAAGACAGATAGAGAAGTCACTGATGTGCGCATTCCACTAAGAGGGTACAGGACAAAGAATTTTTTCCATTCCCGTTCACAACAGGTTCCCTACCGGTGCTTCGCCTCCTAACAGGCAGTTGCGCATGCGTTACAGTAAACCCCACTTTAGTTCATGGAAAAGGAAGGTGTGTGCTAATACTGATGGGAGAATTTTTACACCCATATCTTGTACTCTGAGTAACTAACTTAAAGATAATAATATGCAGTGTATTAACTACTGTTATCTTCCTATTATTTCGTTATGAAATTTTGTTTTACTTTTTTCCATAAAATAAGATAAAATTTTAAAACTCCATTTTAAGTCTGAAGCATTAGAATTATTTCTTAAACTAGACAAGTCCTTGATACAAGTCCTTGATACTTAGTGACTTTTTTAAAAAAATGGTTGAGTTATTCAGCCAGTAGTAAAGCAAAACAATTTTTATTGACAATAAAGTGTTAAAGCAGTATTATTTACCCATATAAAGATATTTACAAATTAGTACACCTTTCAAGGATATAAAATTGAACTATCATAGTTTTCCCTATAGCAAATATTTCAGAAAACATCTTGAGATTTTATGTAATATCAAAAATTTACATTTTTGCTATTGTTTTACCATCAACCTACATGACTTTTAGTAATTAATACCCTATTATATAGCTATGATTTACATAGTCAATCCTAGTATCATTCCTCAGACATAGTTCTTCTATGTATAAATGCTTATTTTTCCAATGGGAGGTAAAAAATGCATAAACAGAAGAATATAAAATATTTATATCTAAATATAGGAATAATAGTCCATTATGATAGTGCCTTGTATTACATTTCAGATTTAGACAGTATGTATTAACTTATTTTTAGAATTCTCTTTATTGGTAATTCTATAAATTAGTTGCTTAAATTTAACTATTTTGTCATTTTATTTTAATGGTTGAAATATAGTATACTTGATATAATATGCCCAATTTTTACATAAACTTTTCTCTATAGTAGTCATATTATCTTTTTCTTTGCCACTACAAACCAAATTTAAAAGCATAATACAGGGGTTGGTAAGTTCAATAAAAGTATCTTAAAGAAGCAAGAAAGAAAAATCTGTAAAGTTATGACTCACATGTAGATGTGACCCAAGCAATTATTTTTAAATAGCTGATTTAGATTCAGAAATTTTCCCAGGGCAGAGCACAGAATGAAGCCAATGTACGGATGGAGACTGTGTAATGAATTTATTGATGGACTCAGACTTAGTGTTAATATTTGCAAAATGTGGCTATTTGAATAAAATAGACATGTTTGCATAGTGTAGCGAAACATTTTAAAATTTATCCTGAGCATTGTTTTCCTGAGCATTTGAGGATAAACATTGTCTTCATCTAGCTTTTGATTCTCTAGCAAATACCCAAGACAGCAAATTTACAAAGAAGAAATGATGACCTGGTTCATGACTCTGACATGTTGGGAGTCTACAAGCCTGGTGCCTGCACCCGCTTAGCGCCTTGTGTCTCACGTCACCTGGGACAGATCCCATGGGAACGGGCTCCAGTCCAGGCCTATCACAGGGCCCGTCCCAACACTTCCTCTCCTCTCAGGTGCCCCAGATTTCTGGGCAACTAAGTTTCCAGCACATATTCCTGAGGGACACATTCGCACCTCAGCAACTGTTTAGGTACAATTTGAGTAAACTTCTTAAATAATTAAGTAACTTTATAGAATGATGATTCTTCTTTGGTGTCAGGCTTAATTTAATGTAATAATATAAAAAATAAAAATAAAAAAATTTAATGTAATAATTTTAATTTGTATGAAAAATACCTTAAGTGAAGTTTATGATTTAGATATGTATTGGGTTACCAGTGCAATAAAGTTTGAGGTACAAATGATGAAATCTCCTGAAGCAACAGGAGAAAAAGAGGGAACACAGACGGAAAAGCAAAAAGAAAAAGGAACATATGTGCACACATATTAAAAAATAACATGGAAATAAATGATTTCTTTCAGGAATAAAATTATAAAGGAAAAATTTCCCATATTATTTATGACTTTCATCCCATTCTGATTTATTAAGAAAAAGTGATAATTTTTAAAACAGGATGTTCAAATTTAAAGTTATTTACTTCTCTCACCTTTTTTGACTCGTTTTCAGAGATAACTGTTTTTTAGAGTCTGTCATTCAGTCTTGACTTTATGACCAGATCCATGATCTGAGCCTCGCGGTTTTCCTTTGGCCGTGGGGTCCCTCAGCCCCAGTGTCCCACGGCTACTGCTGTGCTGGGTGACAACATTCCAGGAGTCCACTTGTGCACTGTTCCTGGTGAGGGTCAGCTTTATGTGACCTTCCCAGCCTCGGGTTACCATATTCACCCTCTTCATGGACGTATGGATGAATCTCCTGTGTGCTTATTCAATATGACACTGGAAAGATAAATCCCTACAGCGCTCTTCTACCCTTGTGTCAGTGTTATCCTTAGGGCATGTAGCGTGGATAATTAAAAAGTAAGGGTATCCCACACCTTAAACCTCAGCAGTCATCAGACATGTTCCCATCCAGCCAGCCTAATGGGTTTGCCTTTAATTTGTTTCTCTTCTTCTTTTAGATCATATTCACTTTCAATCCTTTCATTTTGCAATTTTCTCTTCTTTGTAATAAAACTGTACTTCTGAGTAATTTCTTTCATCAGGTAGGCTGGTTGGATGGTGAATGCTCTCGTTCTGAGACTACTGCAAATACTCGAATTATGTAAAGATGAAAACTTTCAACTATGTAGAACTATGAGTTCACATTTCATTTTATTATAAGTTGAAAGGTGTTGATTTATTGTTTCTCTTCTCCAGTGTTTTTGATGAAAACAATGTAGGTCTAAGTGTCTTCACTCTTTGGTTAAATTGCCTTTTGTGTGTTTTCATTATTTCAGAAGTTTCTCTCTTTCTCTCTCTTTCTCTTTCTCTCTCTCTTCCTCCATAATTTATCATACTATGAATCTGTAGTCAGCAGTATATTCTATAAATCTAAATATCTGTACCCTGGCCAGCTTGTAGAGAATATCTTATTAAAGTCTTTCATCAAATCTAAGGTACTGTTGGCTCTAAATCATGCTATATTTTGGGTAGTGTTATGAAGGAGAAATCATTGGCCAATAAACTACCGCATGCCAGTAATTCCATAATCTCAGCTTCAGAGACAGCTAAAATGCACAACAAAAAGTGTGCTGCACAATCAGTAAAAATTGTATTACCTTTCCATTTTTCCTATTTTTCCCTTTGCATCATTATGTTGACAGCAGTCTGTAATCCTTCACTACAGGTTCTAGCCCTTCTCATTATGCTTATTTCTATAATAATAACTCCTCATTATAATATTAGCTACACATTACATAGTACTTTTTTAAAAATTTTATTAAATGCTTTACATGTTATATTCATAAGAATTCCACTAAAGATGATTCATGAAATAATTTTGGATTTATTTAAGGTTTAAATATTAAGAATAAAATTTTTACAAAGAAAAAGTCTATATGCCAGGGGCACTCCTTCTAAATGAAGTGAAAAACAGAAAGCATAAAGAAAGTATAACAGGAGACATACAAATAGTAACAGCAAACAATGTACAGAATCATTACTCCACAAAGGAATGCCAATCAAAACTGCCGTGAGATGCCCTTCACACCTGTGAGGATAAAAGAAAACAAGATGAGTCCTGTTGAGAATGTGGAAGAGCTAGAACTGTGGCACTGCTCATGAAACACAGCAGTGTAGCTACCATGGGAAACTGTATGCAGGTCCTTGAGCACGTCACAGGACAGAGCTACCGCAGAATCTGGGTTCCTCTTCTGGCCAGATATCCAAAAGAGCCGGCAACAGGCCTTGGACATGCAGCCGCACTCCCGTGTTCAGTGCTGCACTGTTCAATATACTCGAGATACGAAACTGACCTAAAAGTCTGTCACAGATAAATGGATAAAGAAAATGTCAGCTTGAAAGATAACCAATCAAAGTGTCCATGTGTTCATAGAAAAACCTAAATATGCCACCCACCCAAAAGGTATTAGATCTAATAAATGAATTGAGTTACATGATTCAAAATCAATATGCAAAACAATAGCATTTTTCTACACCAATAATAAAGTTACTAAAATGAATTTGTGAAAGCAATCTGAGTTATAATAGCTATAAACAATGTATACAATGTTTAGGAATAAATTTAACCAAGGAATTAGAAAATCTCTTCTTCTACTTGCCCTTTGAACATGAAAAAATTGATATAAATCATACAAGAGCAGAAAAAAAGGAAATATATCCCAAGTTCATGGCTTGGGAGAATTAATATTGTTAAAGGAACATGCTGCTCAAAATGATATATAAATTCAGTACCCTCTCAAAATGTCAGTGACATTCTTCACAGAGTACCAAGGGCACTGCTAAAATTTGTAAAGAACTACATAAGCTCTAGAATAACCAAAGCAACACTGAACAAACCAGCAACAACAAAGAGCCTCCAGCATCAGCATCTGAACACTTGAACTCAAAATGCACTGCAAAGCAGAAATGAGCAAAGAAGCACAAAAATGGCATAATAGATCATTAAAAATTAGAAAGCACCCAGACATTAATCTTCATGCATACATCCAACTGATTTTTGACAAAGGCATCAGTAATTTACATTGGAGAAAGGAAAATATCTCTAAGAAGTTGCTCCGGCAAAGCTGGGTATCCAAATGTAGAAAAGTAGCCTTAGGTCTCTCTCACCATACAAAACACATCAACTCAAAATGATCAAAGATCTAATTTTAAGACCTGAAACTATGCCAATACTAAAAGATAACATAGCAGAGACCTTTTAAAACATTAATGCCAATAAAAAATTTCTGTGTAAAACCCCCAAAACACAAGCATTAGAGTAAAAATAAACAAATAAGATGTAATCAAACCGAGCAGCTTCTGCATCACAGTAGGAAAGAGTCAGCAGTGTGAGGAGACAATCAGCAGAACAAGAGCAAAATTTTGTACAACAGTCATCTGACAGAATGTATAATATCTCTGCTTCAGAAACTCCCAATAACCTAATTTAAAAGGGGAAATGACCTGAACAGCATACAAGGCATACAAATGACCAGTGAGAATATGAAAAACACTCTGAATCCCTAGCAATCGGGGAAATGCAAATCCAGTCCGTGAGATAACAAATCACCCATTAGATGCCCATTACAAAGGAAAAGGCAAAAATAGCACATGGCGGGAACACGTAGGGGAAGGGGACGTATTGTGCAGTACTGGTAATTATGTAAGTTAATATGGCCAATACCGAAATCAGTATGGAGATCGCCTTAAAAGCTAAAAATAGAACACCGCATGATCCACCAATCCCACTAGTGGCTATTTAGCAAAAAAAAAAGAAATTATTACATGAAGGAAACACCTGTACTCCCACGTGGCAACAGCATGGAGGAACCCAAGCGGCCATCTGTGTGTGACTGGAAAACTGCCATGAGTATGCACACACTCACGCACATGCGACGGAACAGTGTTCATCATGAAACTGATGTTAAACCGAATGAGATCACATCCGCTCCCTCCAGGTGACTGGAACTGGAGCAGTCGAGGGGAGCGAAATAAGCCAGGAGGAGGCAGGGGACCCCACAGGTCTTGCGCGTTTGTTCAAGGAAATTGCAGTGTTTGTGTCTTCCAGGAGCAGGATGGGGGCCAGTGGAGGATGGCAGGAATGTGGGCGGAGTTAGCAGTAGAGTGACACCAACACATAGGTAAAGTAGAGCAAGTTCTAGTTTCTCTATAGCGTAAGTAGGCTAATTATTGGTTTAAAAATCTATGATGCATTTCAAAATAACTGAAAAGGGAGTCCAAAGACCCCCAACACAGAAATGACGAGCATTTGGGTAGAGGGAAACGCTTATAACTCATCTGATCATGTCACGTTGCACGTAAGTATCAAGTTACTGTACTCTACCCTCTACCTATCTGTGTACCACTATTCTGCCTCTATTAAGAAATATGGAGACATAGAGAAGATCATTCAACCTTTTGAAAGGGAGAAATCCTTTAATTTGGAACAGAGTGGGTAAGGTTGGGAGACATTCTGCGAGGCGAAGGAAGGCAGTCTCAGAAGTGCACTTACTTCCATGCTGCAGAGTAACGAAACTCCGGGAACGCAGAGCAGAACTGAGGTTTCCAGGCCTGAGAAGGGGGCAGACAGACGCTGTCGAGGCCTCTGAAGAATCTGTAGTTAATCCTCTGTTGGGCAGCTAAATTTTGTGGAAGACAGATCCCACTTCACTGTCTTTCAGTGATGATAATAATAGTAAATTAATAAAAATAGATAATGACAGTCAACTGATGGGGAAGAGTGGCTGGCCTCTTGCGTCCAGGAGCACAGGACAATAGCTGGTGAGCGAACTACCTGGGGGAGTCTGTGGGGTGGCATGTCTTGGGCAGTGTAGACATGGGCCAGAATGTCCAACACTATGAAAGCAGCTGTTTTGCCTACATCCTTACAATTCCGCATTGTACATGTCAGGCACACACACCTCATGTTATTTAACACATTTTCTCTTGTCCCCTCACCTACGTATTCTGTCCTGTGAAGCATTCGTCCTTTTACATTGGAAAGATATCTTTACATGTTAAAGCAATTCTATGCCTAGAGACAGAGACAGGCAGACAGACAGGCAGACAGACAGACACAGACAGATTAAAAAAAAGAAAGCTATGGAGATACAGTGACAAGTTAATTTTTGCTTCTGTTTTTGATTTTATTTTTGTTCTCATTTTCCTGGTCTGGGGATTGAAATGAGGACTTTTACATTGAGCTACAAAGTCTTTTTATTTTATTTTGTATGATCTGATCTTTTATTTTTATTTTTTTTTTAAGTAAAAAGAGGGCCGGGGATATAACTCCGTGGCACAGAACCTGCTTGGCAAGCATAAGGTCCTGAGTTCAATTCCCGGTGCCCACCCCTCAAAAAGGAAAAAGATCCACAAACCAGTAGAAACTAGAAAAGGGAGAGGCTTAGAATTTCACATGTGCAGGCCCTGGCTGTATAAAGTCATTCATCCCACGTAGCTTTTGAAGATATAAAAGCGAAATCCAGCCTCGTGGCTTGGTGGTCACACCAGCAATCCCTGTACTTGTGAAGCTGAGGCAGGAGAAGCACAAGTTGGACAGCAGCCTGGGCACCTAAGCACCTCAGTGCGACTGTCTCAAAACATTAAAGAACAAACAAACAAACAAGAGTATTGGAAACATACCTCAGTACAAAGGCTCTGTATTCAGCCAGCACTGCAGGAAGACAGAGAGAGAGACAGACAGAGAGAAAAAGGGAGAGAGAGAGAGAGAGAGAGAAAGAGAGAGAGGGGGAGGAGGAGCAAACACATGGACAAGTGCAGTCAGTTCAATGTTCCTGCTGCCAGAGAAAAAAGAAAACAGAATCATGACCGTAGCAGACATTGTCCACGACGTGGAAACGCGAGGTTGCTCTAACATAGCTGATTGTGGGCTGAGTTGGTACAAACAATCTGGAAAAATTTTAGCTGCTTATCAAACCAAAGAAATGGACCTGTTCTTCCAACCTTTTATTTTTATCCTCAGGACAATGTACCTTGCCACTAGAAGTTTAAAAATAAAGATAAATACTCCACATCTTGTCTGCTATCCAGTAATTATTATTATTTTATTATTATTATTGGCTCCTTTTCTGTTTTGAGACTTGACCATATTTGCTGTTGGTATCTTTAGCTGATTTATTTTCCTACCTGGTTCCCCATGTACCACTATTGTATAAGATTATTATTTCTTTTTCCGCATTGATAGACTATTACTGGGAAAACCATAACAAACCCCTTCATCTTGAAATATACTATTTTTATTACATGTAAATGTTACATAATACAATATAGTAAAATGAACATATTTTGTGCATCATTAAATAAAAATCTAGCTCTATACTCACCATTCAGTTTCGGCTCAGCGTTGTGTTTATTCGAAAGCGTGGTCATAGATGACCGCAGGGTTCATCAAATGTAACCCGAGATTTCCAAAAGCGAGAGCTCAGCTTTACTCAGCGTAGCTGGCGTGGTTCACTTGGGCCTGTTCACAGTCAGGGTTGCAGGAGTCTATTTGGTATAAATAAGACTAGAAATCTTCACAGTTATTATTGTCCCCTGCTAGGAAGTAACATCAGTTAGAGACACGTCAATCTTTAAGAACCTGTGAATACAGGAACAAGTAATTTCCTACCCAACTCACGGTGGAAACAAACACATTTTCGTTTTACACTTATTTTAAACATAAGTTGGTGGCTTATATTATCCGGCGTAACTAGCATGAAAGTCATCTCCAACTCTATTTGCACTTTTAGATATAAACAAAAAATACTCGCGTTTGCTTCAAAGGGTAGGATTTCAGCTTTGGCTGACATTTCTTCAAGCTATTTCTGAAGATGAGAAGTGTAGCTGTGTTTAACAATTCTGTAATTTTATAGCAGCATATCCCGATCATACTTGTTCATATTTATACCTCAAAAACGGGTAAGTTCATTGTCAACCTATTCCATCTCTTGGGTAATGATTTAACGTTTTACACTTCATAGGTATTTTATGCAGCGGGAAGACTCGAGCGCTCCCGGCTTCAGAGGGTGCACACGTGCCGCTGCGGCCACAATCATTACCTCAACCCAGGTCTCCCCGTCTCGTTCTCATCCTGCTGCTTTGTGCTCCTTTAGAATACGTCTGCTTTCATTGATGATGCTCTCACCAGTGTTTGGCTCAAACGGTAGAATTCTGGACGTCCGAAGTCCATCCCCGATTTAGAGGTCTGCTCTTTAAATTGCAGTCATGCGCCACAGAGTCAACCAATTGCAGGTAAAAATATTTTTAAGAAATGAATCTCCCTCTCTCTTTTTACGTCACTGTTCCCCCGAACAACACAGGGTAAGAGCTTTTACACAGCAGTTGCCCGGCCCGAAGTCCACACCGCCGCCAGCTTCTCGCGTACCTGTCCCGCAGCCTTCGCAAGCGGACGTGCAGCCACTCCTTGGCATCTCGCACGCGTGTGTTTGAGCAGGGTGCGGGCCCTCCTCCTGCACCCGGGCGGCACCCCGGGTCCGCGGCCTGTCCAGCACGCGTCCACCTCTGCGCTGCCCGTGGAGCCCAGGAGCGAAGGGGGCTTGCAGGGTGGGGGCTCTCGGAATCGCGCTGCTGACCCCCGGGCCTTTTCTCCTTCCGCACCCACAGCCGCTCCTGCACAGAACCGCCGCTGCCTCGGGCGACGCTGGTGGTTATCAATCTCACCCCCATTACGGCCTGCTTCATTAGTAACAGAAGCCATAAAACCTCAATTTCGTGTGGAGCGGCGACGTGCAATGCTAAACAAAGAAAATGAGAACCATATTTCAAAGACTTCCTTCTGAAGGGTGTTGCCGCAGGACAAACGCTGGGCCCGAGAGCTGCAGGAAAGAACACGGAGAGCTGTTTGAAGAGGGTCGGCCGCGCGGGCCTCTCCCGCTCCAATTCGGCTTACACTCGCATGTCCTCTCCCAGCTGCTGCGGAAAGCAGGCGTGCTCTGCACCCCGAGAGGGAGAGGTGCGTCCGAGCTCACGGGGCACGCACTCTAAAGAGGACCCCTTGTACTAGCGCAGTCCTGGAACCCGGGCCGCTGTCCCGCTCAGCCCTGAGCGTCCTGCCTTATAAGAAAACTAAAATCCACATTTGCATAAAGTATTACTTGTTCAAGTGTTCTTTTTTATTTTTTATTTTAAAGAGAGTAGTAAATGAGAAACAAAGAAATAGAACAGGAGCAGCACACCGGTATCACAAACACAAACAAATCAAAGCAAGAGCATTCAAAGTGATACAGTCTCAAGACAAAATAATACGAATCAACAGTGGTTGTTACATTATGTCACAGTTAGACAGAATCATACACATTTGTATATTATTCTCTTTCATTTTAAATAGATTTCGTAAAGGAATAAGTGCGATTTGACGTTGGTTGCATAGGGGACCTTGACTGCCCCTGAGATATGAGTGCTTCCTTCATTCTCGGAGTTTGCTTATCCGTGCTTCCCGTCGGCCCCTTCATGATTTCCACTCCAGGACAACTCCTGATCTTCTTTATGTCACTATGTTTTAGGGCTGACTTTTTACTTACGTGCTTTCCAAAGGAACTGCAAAAATTTTATTTTCTGCAGCAGCTGTAAAATGCTACCTTATCCCGTACGAGTCACCCCTGGATTGCTGAACCTTCCACGACCTTGTTTATCATCGTTACACATTTTTGTTGAAGTGTCAGTGGAAATATTTTCTCTTATTTAGTTGTCTTGTTTCCTTACTGTGAACTATCAAGAGTTCTTTACATATTCTGTATAACAGTTCTTTATTCAGTACAAACTGCAAATATTTTCTTCTAGCCTGTGGCCTATCTTTTCCTTTTATCAGAGTGACTTCTGAAAAATAGCACTTTATGAAGTCCAAGTTACGATTTGTTTCTTTTATGAATTATATATTTGGTGCTATACATAAAAGTTTTTATTACATCATAACCACAAAGATTTTGTCCTATGTTTTCCTCTAGAAGTTCGGGTTATATATTAAGGGTTGGGATTCAGTTCAATTTAATCTTTCTATGTAGTGTGAGGCATAAAGTTTATTCTTAGTGTATAGAATTCTATTTTCCCTATATATTGATAACATTAATCTTTCCCTGTTGAATTCGCTTTTCCCACTGACAAAGACAGATTGATAGTGTATGGATGAGTCTATTTCTGTGTTCTCCACACTGTTCAGTTGACTTCCAAAGAATTTACATGGGATAGTATGAATTTGTAAATTTGTTTGGGAACAACGTCCCTGCACACCTCTGTATTGCAAACGCCACCGCCCATACCTTGTTTGCACTCCCTGCTCAAGTCTTCTCAAGACTGGGAGGCAACAGGACGCCTCAGTTTTTCCCTACTGCTCCGTGGATTTTCTTCAGGAATTTAAGGCTGGATTTTTCTTGGACTCGTCTTTGTTTTCTGACATCCACTGTTCTGAGAAGATTTGTTTTAGGTATTTTGCCGTCTCGCTCTGGTCCTTTTCATTCAAAGCTAATTTACTCTCTGATCCTTCACACTGATTCCTCACACAGCATGGCATTCAAGCTGAGTATGACCTTTGTTTTCCGTATATTTAGGACTCCTCAATATCTCTTGTCCAGTGAACATTTCATTCCAGCTTTCCAAGAGTCTGAAAATATTTAAAATGTTTTTCTATCAATAATATTCATTTAAGTAGGCAAGAAGGAGTTGTGTTTTATGTTTAGCTTATCATCTTGAAATGGTAAGTTTTTATGCATGATGAATAGTTCAGTGTGATGTTTCAAATGTGTAGCTTTTTAAGATCACATGAGTCAAGGAATGAAAATGAAAAATACATTTTACAACATTCCATTGTTGTGACTTAGTTATGATCTATTGTCTTTTGACCAAAACAAACCTTCAACAGTGCAAATAATTGTCTATGTATTTTCTATGTTATGTTGCAAAATCATGTTAGCAAAAACCAAGAATCAGGGTGTTTTCATTCTAGTTCTGGATCTACTTACTACTAATTGTCTGGGTATGATTAGGTGTTCCCCATAAGATCTCTTCTGATGAAATGAAGCTCTCAGGAAATACCTGTGATCCTAACTGGAGGTTTTCCAGCCAGCAGTGGCTGGTGACCACTCATGGGGAGATATGCCTCGCATTCTGTGCTCGGTTGTGAGATACTGTCCTTAATGGAGACATATATCTTCTTTTTAAAATGAGGGCTGGGACACATTTAGTGCTTCTTCACAGCAGGTTCATATTTTTGTTCATTTCTGCTAGTTTATCTGATCCATTACTTTTGCTTTTCAAGCTCTTATTGCCTTCAAAGGACTTGTTATTTAATTTTACCCTAGAAGAATTGGACTCAACATATTACTTCTCCAAGGAGATATCTGAACTCTTATTTCTCATTTTGGTTTAAAAAACTGATCTCTTGTGCAACAGATTACAAATACCAACTTGGGAAAAGTTACTTTGGTGTTATGGGTTGTGTCTGGATGTCCCCCCAAAGCCTCATGCAGTCACGGGGCAGGCTTTTAGAGTTTATGATTGATCCATGGTCCGGGGCTGGGATTATGGGTGTGAGTGCATACAATATAAGGCAGGGAAAGAAGCTTACTCCCCCTGCTGCTCCTCCCTTTTGCTCTTGCTGCTTTTGCTGTTTTCCACCACCATAAACTGTTGCCCTCTTCCATGTGCCACCCTGCCTTGGAGCCAGCCGAGTAAGGACTGAAACCTCCACAAACTGTGAGTTAAATAAACCTTTCCTTCTTTAATTTTGGGCATCAGATATTTTGTCTCAGCAATGAGAGAAAAGTAACCAAAACATTTGGAATCCAAGTAATTTCTTACAGGCCAATGAAATCATGTCATGTAGATAGGAATTTACTTTAATGAAATATGAGTTCCTTATTTATCAGAAACTGTATTATAGGAATATGCTAGTATAAGACTTTATGTTTTCATAAAAATTACATTAATTTGAGATTTTATAGCCAAATATAAGATGTAAGTGGTATCTTAATCAGAGATTTAAAAGATAAGATAACAAATATGCTAAAAATAAAATAGTAAGTCAGGAGAACAACAAAAGTGGAACCAATAGGAGGCCACCAGTAGGAAGGAACACAGCTAAGCTCTGATACTAAAAGACCTAGAAGGGATTCACTTGAGTTCTCTGAGGATGAGACAAGTGAAATCCTAAAGGCCAGTGCTTTTTCTTGGTCTCATGAGTTAGTTGACTGTGCAGGGAAAACTGAAGACTCACTACGTGGAAACAGCAGTGTATCCCGAGAGAAATACTGTGATCTGCTCATCTAGAAATGAAGCTGCTGGAGCCCGAGGCAGGTACGAAGACAGAAACAGTGATTTTGATTATTTTCAGTGATTGGCTGTGGAAAGCACTGGTAAGGTATCCTGGGCACCTCCTTCTGAGGCATGCCCCCACATGCATCTGGTTTCCAGCTGTGAAGCGGGCAGGACTCTTGTGCTGCTGGTCTGCTGAGGACCCCAGCGGGTACCGTGCTGATAGAAGGGACAGAGAACCGCTGTGAAATGCGCTGCGCTCTCTCTGACAGCAAAGGCCCAGACTCCGGGAGAAAGGGTTTTTGTGGAGCTTACTGGGGGCATAAGGTCCAGGTATTTCCCTCGCTGCAGGTCTTTCTCTTTCCTGTAGCTCCTAAAGAGAGAGAAAGTAGCCAATAGTGATCCAGACTTCAGGAAAATTGGTGGAAAACACTGCAGTCAGAAACTAGAGCTCATTGGGGAATTAAAAAAGCAAATTTTTCCACTAGAGAAGGCTTTGCAAGACTTGTAGCCTGAGACACAGGCCATTTAATTGTGCTTTAACTGGAAGGTTATTTCATGTCTCTTGCTGCACATCTTTCAGCACAATCTCAGTATGAGAGCAGCAAGCATTGGTGACAGCTCAAAGACCTGCAAAACACCGGCTCTTTCTAAGGAAAAGTAGCTGTGGAGACAAAGGCCAGAGACAGGGCGAGGAAGGGAACTGAAGGAGACTGATGGCCCCACACCCGTGGGCGGAGCAAGCGCTGACACAGCCTGACCCTCAGCCAGATTAAGGTGCATGTCACACTGCAAGTCTTTAACTCATTCCAAGCCAGATACAACATCCCAGCTTTAACAAAATAATCATGACACAATAAAACACAAGTGTACGTAGTCTAAAGACACAAAGGAAGCATCAAAAACCATATTCTAATAAGGGAAGAGATTCTGGAATCACCCAACAGAATTTAAAGTAACAGAAATCCATATATTATATGCTCTTATAAAAAGGTAGACACCATGTAGAAATAAATGAGTAATAAGTAGAGAGTTTCAAAATCCAATTAAGAAAGGAAATGCTAAAAGTCAAAATTTTGTTGTTGTTAAGTACAGAATGTTTTTGAGGGGTTAAGCACAGGCCCCACATACCTCAAAATGTCAAGTAAGATTAAAAAAAAAATGGGTCAAAAACAACTTCTAAAACAGAAAATTAAAGAAAGAAAAAAGGATTAAATAGAGAAGGTCATCCAATAACTCTGAGACAATACAAAGATATCACATGTGCAGGTGGAACACTGGAGCAAAAGAAGGGAAGCTATATTTTAAGGAATGACAGATTCAGGAAACTCAGAAAAATACTAGGCAGAATAAACATCAAAGCTATACAACAGAACATAAAGAAACGAGAAATAACAACAATGAAAAAGGAAACAGCCATTTCTATCCAAACTGCAGGAAAAAAAATGAGAGAAACCAGGTTAAAAAAGAAAGAAAAACATCCCTAAGCACAGAGGAATGAGGACAAGAGCTAAAATGCAATCTTCAGCAGAAGCCAACCAAGGAAAAAGAGACTGAGCTGAAAATCCTAAAACACTGAAAGAAAAACAAATTATCTAAAATGTATTATACAGCAAAATGACCCTACCGAGCCGAGGGGTAGTACAGCTGTCTCACACAACACAACCTGGTAGATTCCTCTCTAGCCGACGTGCCACGTGAGAAATGTGGTTAAAAAGGCAGTAAATGGAAGGAAAGTGGCAAGATCAGAAACTATTTAAAATGCATTGGAGAAGGCATGAAGGAAGGTCAGGGAACTCTTTCAGAATTCTTATTTGTACCTGAGCTGAAAGGAAGCTCTGCTTAGTGCACTGAGAGCTGCATTGTGTGGGTGGGAAACACACGTGGAGGAAGGAAGGAACTGGCGAGGCCGGTGAAGAAGGTAGGTTTTAACTACATATACATGTTCACTGTAACCTTTCAGGCAGTGCTGAAAACGTTTCAGAGGAAGTAGAGCTGATGTCATGAGAAGACATAATAAAGTGTTATGAAATGCTCAATTAAAATAAGAGAAATTAGAAGAAAAAGAGGAAGAAGCAGAAAAACTCAACACATGGAAAATGCAAACAGAACAGACACTAATTACATGAATCATCACTTTGAACGCATGGCCTAAACAGGACAAATTAAATATGGAGGTTGCTATAAGAAGAGCCAATTACCTAGCTTTTACAAGAACCCCACTTTAGATGTCAAGACTTATGTTAAAAGTAAAGTGAGGGAGAAATATATACAATGTTAGCGTTAAACAAAATAATGTTGATGCAAAGGCATTTGTCAATTTTGGACAACTCAGTTCAGCAGATAAAAGACAATCAATGATAAAAAGGGTGTGATAAAGAGATTAATTCTACAAAAGACATCTCAATCCTCAACATTTAAAGAGCAAAATAACTTTAAAATATATGAGAGAAAATTGATGGAAGTAGATAAATGCACTCTTCCAGTTGAAGAATTCTGTATTTCCCTACCTCTAATGGTCAAATCAAGTGGGAAAAAAAAAAATAAGGATGTAGGCAACGAGAACAGTGCTACCAATCACCACTCTCCAGGTTACGTTTATTTAAAATTCAAAAATTTCATAAATGTTTAGCCAGTACGACTAGGAAGAAAAAGGAAATCAGAAACATTAGCAGTACTAGACAGGGAAAGGGTCCCCACTCCTTGTTTCAGAGATACTAAAATGGCAGTAAAGCAACGCTGCAGCAACTGCAAGCCTGCAGGTCTTACTTGGCTGGAACAGGGCTGCACACTGTGGCCCCAGCTCTCTGGGAAGTGGAAAAAGAGAATCAGGTTTGACTCCAGCCGGGGCGGATTAGCAAGAAACTCTTCAAACAAGGTTTTAAGGGTTGTGAATATAGCTCACTGCAAATGCAAAACCCCTAGTTTCAATCCCCGGCGCTACACACACAACACACCACACACACACACACACACCACCACACACACATACCACACATACACACACATTCACATACACACACACATCACACACACACACACCCTCCACACCACACACACACTATTTACACACACCCTCACACACGCCACATACTGCCCCCACACACCACACACACAACACACACAACACACACAACACACACACACCACACACAACACATACACATCCTACACATACCACACACACATCCTACACATACTACACACACATCCCATCCCCCATCCACACACACACCCCACATACCACAATGTGTGATTCTTTCAACCTGACCACACATAATTAAAAAGGTTATACAGGGGGCTGGGGATTTAGCTCAGCGGCAAAAGCGCCTGCCTGGCAAGTGCAAGGTCGTGAGTTCGGTTCCCAGTACCGGAGAAAAACCAAAAAAAAAAAAAAAAAAAGGCTTATACAGGCAGGACCTCAATATACAGCTGAGGTCCTGCAGTTCGGAGGGCAGCTGTAGCTGGCATCTACAACCTCTCCAGGCCTTTTGCCTGAGGCTTTCCTGAGGTCTGAGGTCTTCCGAGGGGTGGACTGGAAGAGCTATTTCCTGGCTCTGACACAGGCCTCAGTCATTTCCCCCTTCTAATCTCTCTGCTCACCACCCTACCTGACCTCCGAATCCATCAACTGCATAGTGCCTTTGTGCTTGGGATGGGATCACTCCATCTTCCACAGTCCCTGACACACCTGACCCTCTGCCCCGCACTGGCCACCTGAGGGAAAGAGCAGGCCCAGGAGCATGCGTGGGCTGGGTTTAGCGCTTGCTATGCCATTGCAGTAAGCTGTGAAAGGCTTTGCTGCTGCTCTCCTAATAATTCTAACACTGGGCTGCCTAGTTCCTTTTCCAGGTCCGTGAACTCTTTGTAGTTCTGTGTATTACATAGTTTGTGTTAGTAACAAACATCCTTCAAAATAGAAGACTCTAAGCCCAGGTAAGGGTAGTGGTAAATTCTATCAACTGTTTATAAAAGAAATAATTCAAACTCTCCACAGCCTTCCCCAGAACATGAATGTGGGGGAAATAATTCTTAACTCTTCGTGTGAAGCTAATGATACCTTTGTGTGAAAACCAGATAAACACACTGCAGCTGTAAAACTACAGACCAATATGACTGTTAAATTTAGCCATGAATAACCTCAGTAAAATAGTAGTAGATGAATTAAACAATAGACACAACAACCGTACCACAGGGATAAATGGAATTTATGGCTATTTCTAGTCATGTGTGGTGGGCAGGGTGGAGTTTTACCAAGAATGGCTCTGGAGCTGCTCGGGGATTGGGGAGTGCCCTGCTGGGTGTGTCTCATTGGTGCGTGGGCATGTGGCCTTGGAGTCTGCATTTGGCCCCTTTCGTTTTGGTCCTCCTCCTTTGCCCTGCTTCCTGGCTGTCAGGATCTGGGCAGCTTTGCCGCTGCCTTTGCCTTTGGGCCATCCAACCATGACCTGAAATGGAAATTGTGTGCAATTTAAACCTTTCCAAGAAGAATAAAAATCCTGAATTATTAGTCAGTCACTGAAATTGAAGAAGGAATTGAAAAATATGTCAAGTAAGAAAAGCAAAGGTCCCAACAGATTCGCTGCTGAATTCTGTAAGAACATTAGAGAAGATCTAACACTACTGCTACTCAAACTTCTTAAGGACATCAAAAGGGAAACAAAGACATTCCTAAAGACTCCCAAAGACATTCCTGGAGGCCAGAATTACCCTGATTCCAAAACCACAAAATGAAACAACCAGAAAAGAGAACTGCAGGCCAATCTCTTTAGTGAACTTAGATGCGAAACTCCTCCATGAGATACTGACATACAGAACGCAGCAAATCACCAAGAAGACTATACACCATGACCAAGTGGGAATCATCCCAGGAATGCAGGGATGGTTCAACAAACAGAACTCAATACACATAATATACCACATAAAAAAGGGAGGACAAAAACCACATAATCATCTTAATAGATACAGAAAAAGCACCTTACAGAACTCAAGATTCATTCATAATAAAAGCTATAAAGAAAATAGGAATAGAAGGCCTTTATCTGAGTCAGATAAACTCATTTATGAGAAACTTAGCAAAAAGCACCATATTAAATGGAGAGAAGCTGAAAGGCTTTCCTCTAAACTCAGGAACAAGAGAAGGATGCCCACCATCACACTTCAAAACAGTCCTCCCAACGTTAGCCAGAGTGATTAGACAAGAGAAAGAGATAAAAAGGGACAGGGATAGAGAAGGAAGAAGTGAAACTAGCATTACTTGCTGATGACGTGCCACCCTACACAGAAGACCCAAAAACACCACTAAAGACTCCCAGATTTAATAACCAGATTCAGGAATAACCTAACCAGGGAAGTGAAATACCTCTAATGTGAAAATTATAGTTTTCTGAAAAAGGAGATTGAAGAAGATATCAGAAAATGGAAGGATATTCCCTATTCATGTGTAGGTAGAACCAATATAGTAAAAATAGCCATATTTTATGGTTACACAGATTTAATGCAATCCCAATCAAAATATCAGTAACATTCCTTACAAAACTGAGAAAAGCAATCCTAAAATTCATATGGACCTGAAAGAGACCTAGAACAGCTAAAGCAATTCTAAGTAATGAGGGCTAAGGCAAGGGCCATCACGATTCTGGGATTCAAGTTATACTACAAAAGTTACAGTGATAAAACCAGCATCTCATTCTCTCTCTCTCTCCCTCTCTCTCCCTCTCTCTCTCCCTCTCTCTCTCACACAAACACACACACACACACACACACACACACACACACACACCAGACTCATGGATAAATGGAACAGAATAGGAGATGCAGAAACAACTCCAGGCACACTTGGCTACATTATCTTAGACAAAGGGGCTAAATCCCTTAACAGCAGGAAAGATAGCCTCTTACAAATGATGATGGGAAGATTAGCTTTCCACATGCCAAAGACTGAACCTAGACCCATATATACACTGTGCACTAAAATAAAATCAAAATAGATCAAACATGTAAATGTTGCAACAGAAAAGCATAACCTACTGGAAGGCAAACTAGGTAAAACTCTTGAAGACATAGGTGTTGGCAAAGGCCTTGTGAACAGAAACCTGGCTGCACAGGAAATAATACCAAGAATCAACAAATGAGATCAGATCAAATTAAAAAGCTTGTACATAGCAATGGAAACAACCAATAGAGTGAAGAATCAACATACAGAATAGAAAAAATATTTTCCCAGCTACTCCTAAGGGAAAGTACTAATATCTACAATATACAGAACTAAAAAAAATGGACTCCTCCAAATTTAAAGACCTGTTTCAAAAATGGACAGCTGAAATGAATAAACAAACAGGTGGAGAAGTACAAACAGCCCACATATACATGCAAAAAAATTCAACAGTGGTGGCCATTCAAGAAATGCAAATTAAAACACCACTGAGATTCCATCTTACTCCAGAAAGAATGGCTATCATCAAGAAATCGATCCATATCAAATGTTGGCAAAGGTACAGGGAAAATGAAACACTTTTTCTTTGCTGGTGGTCATATAAAGTGGTATAACCACTGTGGAAACCAGTAAGGAGATTGCTCAGAAAACTAACAATAGAAATTCCACTGGACACAGCTATTCGCCACCTAGGTATCTTCCCAAAAGATTTAAAAACATCTTACCACAGTTATGTATGCATGCCCATGTTTATAGCTATAGTTTGGAAACAACCTATATATCCATCAACAAATGAATGGGTAAAGATATATAAAGGTATGGTGCTATTTATATGTGATGGAGTATGACTCTGTCATTAAGTAGGATAAACCTGAGGAAAGGGGACGCTCCTTGAGCTCATAATGTTCAGTGAAGTGAATCAAATAAACAAGCTTAAACACCACATGGTTTTTTTCATGTGAGAAACTCAATATAAAGTGCAACATAAAAGACAGATAATAGGAAAATAGAGAGAAGAAAGTTATTGTAACCCAGCATGGACAATGCATCTGAATATGTATTTTGATTTACTGTAATCATCTTATGTGTTTGTATTTGCTTTGGCCTACTAATCTGGTGTAATGTATATGCGTGATAATTGACTTTTAAGATAAATAAATGAATCTGATGCTAGCAAGAAAGGAGAGAAGGACAAGCAAAAGCATTTAGATGTGTTACATACGTGTACCCGCTCCCCGCGGTGAGTGTAATCATTATGTCTACAGACATGAACTAATAACAATTTTAAAAATTAAACTTTTCCTCCTGTAAATCATGGGTGTTAGGCCCTGTGTCACAGTGATGAGAAAGCTGACAAATATATGTGAAAACAGTGTTGGTTCAACATGCAGAGACAATGTGGAATGTCACGATTAACAGGTTAATGAAGACAAATGCACAATCATTTTAACTGAAATGCAAAATAGTATTTGAAAAAAACCCAACACAAATTTAGATAAAAGGCCTCTTCACCCTGGGACAGAGCTCTTCTTGATTAAAGCATCTTGAAATAAATCATGAGCAGTGGGAATACTTGACCCTTTCACAATAGGACTGTGGGGAGACAGGAATGTTCTTTCTCATTGCTTTCCCTCTGTGTGCTACTGGCATAACACTAAAAAGTAAATAAAAGCCTGTGCTTTGTACGGGAAGAAAAGCAGAAATGTGTGTGTTACTATGTCCGTCTGTGTCTGTACCAATACTTTTATTTAGAAAATGACAAAAACTGAAGAAATGTCCTGTAACCAATAAGTGAGTGCTGCAAGTTTGCAGGGTATAGAGCTCCACATGCGTAAGCCCAGTTCCTTCTCACACAACCAATGGACGTCAAAACAACTGGGACAGCTGCACAAATTGTACCATTTACAGTAACACCAGAAATGAAGTCTTCAGGAATAAATATAACAAGACTTGTGTGATTTACATGATGTAAGGGAAAACAATCTGACAAGACATATCCAAAAACAGATAGTGAATAATCAAGAATTGGAATATTCAGTATTGTTAAGGTGCCAGTGCCCCATAATTTGACTTATATATTAAACACAATCCCAGCTGCTATTCCAGTCAACAGTATATAGATAGTAATAGATTATTATACTCCAGAGGAAGAATAAATTTGAAGTATTCACAATATCCAATTTCAAGTCTAAGTATGAAAATGCAGTACTCAAGAGAAGATCACACTAACAAAGTAGGCACAAAGTTCAGAGAAACTGAAAGCAGAGGATACAAATAAGCCAGATAACTACAGTTAATGAATTTTCCAATAGAATGTACAAAGAATTCATAAATATGATGTCCTCTCAAGCGCAGTGCTTGATAAATTGAATACACATGCATAAAAATTAGCATAAAGTTTATAATTTTCACAGAAACTACTTGAAAATGATCAAAGCTCAAAATGCAAAATCCAAAAATAAAACTTTTGATAGTAAGACATAGGAAAAATATCTAGGTTATCTTTGTTTTGATGGTGAGATTTCAGATCAAGCACAAACACCACAACACATAAAAGAAGTTACAAGTTGCATTATATTAAAATTGCAAGTTTGTTATCTGAAACATTCCTTTAAGAGAAAAGGAAGAAAAGAGGGATTGAAGGAAGGGGAGAGGAATGGGAGGAAAATAAAGACAAGCATTGGGTCCATCTGCTTTTGTCAGGGGGCAGAAGGTGATTCCTTCTTTTATATTTAAAATAGATATTTGCGCATTATTGAACATAAACATAATATTCTACTGGACAACTATTAGAAGACCCCTTAAGTCTATTTTAAAATATTTTGCTGTTTCAATTTTGTGGGATTAAATGTAGTAATATAGTAAACATTATCAAGTGTATATTTTTGGCCATACTTTATTTTATTTCATTAACTAACTTTTGGAGGTAGAAATAATGGTATAAAATAGTTTGAATATTTAATATAATATATATGCATAAATATTATGACTTTATCCACTACGGAAGTTTGAGCTTATTGTAGTTTTACATGAGGTTAATTTGAATATAAGCCTACTCTATCCTGACCAAGTCTGTTTTGTATCCTTTTTAATTATTTGTGTATGTTATAGGTTATGTAATTAAATTTCTTTTATTGGATTACACTAATAATGTTGATCGCTTTTTAAAATCTACCTAATATTTTATTCTCAATACTTTTAATTCACTTCAACTTTTAAATCTTCAGCAACTTTTTCAGAGAGTCTTACTGTAATTTTCAACTGGCCATGAATTTACTATGTAATGGGGTTTCCTTGAACTCAGGGCAATCCTTCTACCTCAGCCTCCCAGGTGCTGGGATTACAGGCATATGTCAGCATGCCTAGCTAGCAATTTCCCGTTCACTACTGTTAATTAATGAAACTTGCTCCACTGTTCCTTTGTAAATTTTTCTAGAGCTTTTAGTTTTTTTAATTTTTATTTTAAAGAAAATAGTACAAAAAAAGAACAATTTTGCATGCTTAAATCTGGTAATCAGAGCTTTTATTTTAACATAGCTTTAGTTTTTCTCAGAGTGTGCATTTCAGTAATATGTTAACAATAAATAGCACAAGAGTACTCATTTGCCCCCCAAAAAATGAATAGAAGAGTGATCTGATAAATATTGTTGTAAAATGATAGTCTATTTAATTACATACACTTCAGAAACATAATGCTTTACATTTGCCTGTTTAATAGTTCACAAATGGTTCAAAATCCATCTTATTTCATAGTGTTTAAAACAAGGTCTCATTTTTTTTGTACCAGGAATCTAACTCAGGACCTTGAGCTTGCCAGGTGGGTACTGTGTCACTGAGCTATCTCCCCAGCCTCCAAATCTCATTTCCAAAACCAACTTCAACAATAAATATGTGTCCCTGAAAACTCTGTAACTTTCAGGGGACTCTGTTTTTACATTTAGCAAAAAGGATGGAGAGAAATAGCATGTATTCCATAGGCTTATGTGAAGACCAAACTTTTAGAAAAGTACGTTGTGATCATCAGATTTCCATGCCATGACAACATACCTGGGAAAAGGCAACAGGAAGGAGAAAAGGTTTATGCTGGTTCACAGTTTCAGAGGATACTGTCCATGGCACACAGGCTCCAAGCAGAAACATCATGGCAGAAGCGTGTGGTGAAGGAAAGCTGTTCACCTCCTGACAACCAGGAAGCAGAGAGAGAATGAAAGAGCTGAAGAGAAAGGAGCAGCAACGCGATACAGTTTTAACTTTCCTGTGACTTGTTTCACGCAGTTGAACCCTATCTGCTACATTCCTGTCATCCGCCAGTGAAGCATTCTGTGTGGATCCTTCGAAGGATTCATCTCCTCAGAAAGCCAGAGCCCTCATGAACCAGTCACCTCCTGAGGTCCATCCCTGAGCACCCTGAATGTGGGCTCTGCCTTTGAAAGATGAATGTCGGAGGACACTTCCTGTCGAGGCCTCCCCACACTAACAAGTCTGTGTGACATGTAGAAACCACTAAACAAACTGGTGTACTGCTCTTGGTAACATTAATGGTGATGATGAAATCTAATATTAGTGCACAAGAATTATTCGACTTTATTAAAGTATAATTGACAAAATTATATAAACCATAGCATATACAAAGGGATGTGTACAGTACTAAGACACCCAGGGATTGTTGCATTGGTCTAATACAGTGTAAGCATTACAAGGAAGAGAGGAATATTGCTTGGTGCCCCTTGCCCCTCCTCAGTCTCATGCCCACATCTCCAGTTGGTAACATCCTCAAAGCGCTGCCATGAGCTGTGTATTCAGGTGGTCGTAGCTTGTTGCAGACAATTTCTGTTTTGTTTTGTTTTGTTTTTTGTCGTTTTGGGACAGGGTCTCACTATCAGTTCAGGCTGGCCTTGAGCTCACGTTGTAGCCCAGGCTGTCCTTGAACTCACGATGATCCTCCTGACTTAGCCTCCCGAGTGTTGGGATTACAGGCTTGTGCCACCATGTCTGGCATTGCACACAACTTTTTTAAAAATTTATTTTAAAAATAAAAGAAGGAAAACATATTAACAAACAGACAATTTTGATGCCGCTTGACTAATCAGACCCAGAAAGTGAATAATTCTTCACCTCTGTGTCACTGTACTAGGATAATTTCTATCCTATTAACACTTCTAGCCACTACTTCTGTGATAACACAGGATTTGTGTCCTAAATGCACAAGTATTTCTGCCATCTGAGGGACTCTGTCACTTGGAGAAGGATAGAATCAACACACAGTGCACTTTTAAAGGCAGAGGATAGATTATAATTTGCCAGAGAACACTCTAAACAATTTAGTAATATGAATATCTTATAAAATAATAAATTATATTTGATGAAATGAGAATGGAGTAAAGGAAGACAAGTAGCAAGAGTTTTAGGGGAGCAATAATAATAAAACAGAATTTGCACATTGACTGTAGACTTAAAAAGTAAACACAATACTGTCAAAATAAAAAATCAAGGTAATGTTATTGTCTATGAAATTTAGAAATTGTATAAACTCTTCACCAAGGAAGTTGCCATAGCTGTAGGTGATCATAGCACTTGCAAGATACATTATTGCTCATTTATCATCTTGTCATAGTGAGACATTGGTGGAGTTCGTTTGAGATGCTATGTAACCCCACACCATGTTGACTAAACTGGGCATTTTCAATGTAAAGTTAATACAGACGCCTCATGTACTAAAAAGATACAAACATGCTTTAAGGGCTACAAATATGTTCAAGTTGGAACCATTGCTTTTTAAATTAATTATATTTAGAAAAGCTAAAGGGGAAAAAGTCCAAAATTCAGTGTAGCATATGATTAGGTCTGACTTTGGAACCCACAGGTTAGGCTTGAAACTTCACCTTCTTGCTGGTTATATTAACAGTGGCAAATTGAGATTATTTTTCATTTTCATAGCTGAGAATGGAACCCAGGGCCTTAGATATGCTAAGCAGAGCACTATCCTTGAGCTACATCTCTAACCCCAAGTTGGGCTTTTATGCTTGGAGATGACTTAAATTTAATAGACAAAGCATATTATATTTCAAGGGAGTAAGTGTATTTTTTACAATACCCAAAAGAGGATATAACGATTCAAGACCTAAAATATCCCAGTGTTCCCAGATGTCTCTGTGTAACTGCTGGGCTAAAAATGCCCCTCAGAGCCCACCGGATGGGTGTTTTGTGAATCCCTTGCAGGTACAGCAAAGGGATAATGAAAAGAGAAGATTCTCCTGGAAGCAGAGTCAGGAGCTCCCCGGGCAAAGGCACTGTCATAGGGCAGGGTCTGAGGCAGGAGAGTGTCCCGTTCTGCTCTCACTGGACCATCTGCCCAGCAGCACCTTGGAATTCAAAGCAGCTCCAGACAAGGATTGCTTTCTTTCTCCTTCTTCACTTACCCCAATAAAGATGTTTCTTATAACTGCGGTAGCCCTACTACGCCCATGCCCGCTGATGAGATGATTGTGTGACAAGAAAGCAACTCATGCTTTTGCCTGTAAGTTTCTAGTGCAAGGGGACGCTGCTCCTCTGTGAAGAGGTAACCACACACAGCTAGACTTCCTAAAGGTAAATCTGATGACGTGATATTGTTGTGGACAGGAATATTAGATCACTTCCTTTGAGGACAAAGTGGGTATAGTTTTATAACAATAGCAAATTATATTGAAATTAGCACAATTCACCAAATACTTTTAATCCTACTCTCTGGGGACATGGGTGAACTTTCAAGCTTGCTTTTCCTGGCCTGTGTCCAGCACAAGATATAGATTTTAAGCTACCAGTGTACTTACGGGCCAGCACAGTTGCTCTTTTGAGACCCCTCAGAGATGTAAGTGTGACACATGAGAGTGTGACATCTTCCACCCCCATAGCCCTCAATGAGAACACAGACTTTGTGTGCAAAAATAAAAAGCAAAAGCCAAAAGAAATGTCTTTGTTGTGTTATACCACTGACTGGTAACTGCTACTCATTTTCACCACCCCATAGCACAGCCTCTGCTGACTGAGACAAACAGATGATAGATTGATAACAGTAAAACATGGCAGCAGACAGATGCTCAGGTTTCTGTGTGTGTGCTCACACAGCAATGGGGAGGTGCTGTCAGCGTGCTGCGTCTGCAGCGTGCTCCTCATTAGATGCAGCTACCTGGGAATCAAACATTGTGTGAAGGAATTGTGTCTGTTCTGAACACATCTAGACTGTTTCTTGTCATGAGTCCCTGAATGATACAGTGTAAGAAGAATTTCCATGGCATTTATGTCATATTATATATTATAGTTAATCCAGAGATGACTTAAATACGCAGAAGGACGTGTGTCAGCTTCCTAAACGACTGCAGCATCTTATGTGAGACACTTGCTCTTCCTCAGGCTTCACGATCTCTCTGTAAGATCCAAGAATGCACTGACTGCAGGTACAGAGACATGACTGTGTGCATAGGTTAGTATAGTTATATTTATTTCTGGTTTTGTGTGTAAATTATCTAGAGCAACATACAGAGATATTGGCATTTAAGATGGAAAAGTCTTATTATCCATCCAGCCAGTCAGATTTACCAGAGGGATAAAGACTTTTTCAGAGAGGCTCAGCCCTGCCTCAGGCAGGTGGACACCATCTGAAAGCCAGGGAGACGTGGGCAGGGCAAGAGTCCACCAGAGCCGGATCCAGGAGGAAGGAGAGGCAGAGACGGGGCCCATCCAGGAGCCTCGGTCAACACGGCCCGCCTCAGCAAGGATGGGAGCACAGCTGGGAGAAGACACGCCCGAAAGACCTATTGGGGGGAGCCTCCAGAACCGTCTCTTGAGACTGACTCTGCATAAGGGCATAATGTTCTTTTGTTTTGTTTTGTCTTTTTGAGACAGGTCTCACTATGCAGTTCAGGCTGGCCTTGAGCTCACTTTGTAGCCCAGATTGGTCTCAAACTTGCAATGATCTTCCTGCCTCAGCCTTCCGAGGCCTGGGGTTACAGGTGGGGCATAATATTCTTCAGGGAAGCTGAATTTCTAGAACAGGAGACCAGAACACGTAACTGTACTGATTGTGGCTAAACAAAAAGGGAAGACAATTTCAGGTAAAGAAGACAACAGCTCACAGAGGAAACATCAGGAGTACAAAGTAAGGCTGGCTGCGTAAGGCAGTAATCACGTTACTCTGCGGTGAACTGAAGCTACTGACAGTCGTCTTTTCCATTAAGCGAGTGAAACACATTTGTTTTTCGGTGGGGTTGTGATGGGGAGTCACACTGTAGTTTGGGTTGGCCTGGAACTTGAGGCAATCCTCCTGCCTCAGCTTCCTGAGTGCTGGGATTAGAGAAATGTGCCACCATGCCTGGTGGCTGTGACACTGTCAATGAAATCAATAACGTTTCCTTCTGCCTGTCTTACTTCTTTAAATGCACATCATGACGACTGAACAATAAGTCTAAACATGTTGACTTTTTTCTCTCTTGTTTTGAACCTTTTGTCTGGAAACTTCTTCCTGTCCTTTGCCCTGCTTTTTGCCAATAATCAGAACACTCAGACAGGAGATCAGTGTCTCATTTTGGCTAGAAGTTGAGGCAGTGAGCAGCTGCTTTGCTCAGGCTGCACATCTGGCTGACAGCAGAGCGGCTGCGGTCCCTCTGTGTGAGTCCGGGTCCTGTGCAGGTCAGCGAGGAGCTCCTCTGCCAGGTACTGGGGCTCTCCCTGCCCGTTCTCCCTGCGCCCGGGGTCCTGCAGCCTGGAGCCGCGCTCGCCACCTGATCGTGAGGACCTGTGGAGCTCTGCACTGCCCTGAAAACCAGCCCGCTCTGCATCTTCCCCCGCAAGGCAAGCGGCGCTTCAGATCCTCTGGCCGGGACTGTCTTCACATCTCAGCTCTTCTCCGGACTCCGCGGGTTCATTGGATACAGCCGCCACCCACTGCACGGACACCGAAACCAGCGCTCCGGCATCAAACACGTTTTACTGAGCTCCTGAGGACACCTTGTGAGACTGGTACTATGGACTGCATTTAGCATTTGGAAAATGAATTTCAGTTATAGCATAATAGATCTTAAGTGGTTGGGGCTTTGTGTCTTTTTAATATGCCCTTACAATTGACTCTTAAAAGAATGGCATTCTTGGGCCGGGATATAGCTTATTGGTACAGCATGTGCTTTGCATGACATGAGTCCCTAGGTTTGATCCCCAGCACCAAAGCAAACAAACAATCACCCCCAAAAAACACAAAAATAAAACAAGGATCATTTGAGTCTCATCTTTTAATTTTGTTATTGTTATGGTTTATGTCTGGATGTCCCCCCAAAGCCTCATGCAGTCATGGGGCAGGTTTTAGAGTCCATGGTTGATCCATGATCCAGTGCGGGGATTTTGGGTGTGAGTGCTACACCCGCCCTGGGGCAGATAGTTTGCATGTAAGGGAGGGAAAGAGGCTGCTTCCCTCCACTCCTCCCTTTTGCTCTTGCTGCTTTTGCTGTCTTCTGCAGCCATGAATGGCTGCCCTCTGCCATGTGCCACTCTGCCTTGGAGCCAGCTGAGTACGGACTGAAACCTCCACACACTGTGAACTAAAAAAAAACCTTTCCTTCCTTCATTTTGGGCATCAGGTATTTTGTCTCAGCAATGAGAGAAAAGTAACTAAGAGAGTTATAATGTTTTAAATCATACATGCTAGTTTGTTTTATGAAGTGTGAAGAATTTTCTTAGGTAAACCCCATTTGAAAATTTCAAGTTCACTGCAAGCTTGTGAAAGGTGTTTGTACAGATTTGTAAAAGGAAGTAGCTAGGCAGACTGTAATCCTTTAAACTTGAAGTCTGTGAGGGACAGACGAGATAAACCAGATGCTCTGGGAAGTATGTCCTTTTGGAATTAAACTACACAACAAATACATGTGTTAAATCCATTCAAGTTACAAGAAGTAAAAAGAAAACAAAGAAACAGCAGCTATCTGAGTAGAAAGAGCAAAAATGAAATCTTCCCAAATGTCCCTCTTCTATGTATGGAAAATTACTTTGCTAGTTTAAAATTGACGTTCCTATCATAGCACTTTTACTGTCATATGGAACACAGTAAGTGAAGCCGGAGGACATCCAGATCCCAACCTATGTAAACCCTGAAATGGAAGAGAATTCACAGAAGAAAGTATGGAAACTACACATAGCTGCTCTCGTAGAAAAGCAGTAAGTTATGCTTTCAAACATGAACAAAGACAGCCCGGTGACTGATGCAACTGAATGCCACTAACCTCAGACACAAATGGTGCATTTGGAAAAGGCAAAATGTGTGCTGGAAAATAGCTGGTAGACTTGTGTTTAGTTTGATGTTTGTAGATTTAGGGAATAAGAAATCAATAATGATATTCTGAAGTTTTTCTGTCCCACAGGAAGAGAACTGAAATATTATTCTCCCAAAATAAAATTACATTATATTTCACAATAAAGGGTCACAGATGCTCTCTTCTTTCACTGAGATTTATGAGAAGATATTCTTTATGATTTAACTGTAAGTAAAATAAAATTACTTTGCAAACTTTCTTGATTAAATAAATTTCTTCTACAACATTTTCTTCAAATTTTACTTTGTAAACAATAGTCTAAGTCTCCTGTGAATGCTTTCATATAATTTTCCAATGCATTTCAAATTTGCCATAATAAATGTTAATAAAGTGTAAGATAATTTGATTTGCTACACAAATGAATACAGTTACATGGGCTCAATGGGAACAAAAGAGCATTATTAAATTGTCTCCATGTATAAGTTTACCTCCTTTTATAGTACTTTAAACTTTATTCAGGCTATTACTTAGTAAGAAGCCCAAACTCCTGCTATATGGATGAATGTTTAGAATTAGCTGAACTCACGTTGAGAAGCTCGTTATTGTTATTGTTGAGGTTTTGTGGTATAGTACGAGATTTATTACACTTTTTGAAACATAAACCAGAGCATGCACAGACTGTCCCATACAGACGAAGCTGAGCTGCAAGCGCGTGTGTGCACAAACCCCAGCTACCCCAGGAAGCAGACAGTACTTCAGCATCGGGCTTCCATTCACCACCCAAACCTCCTTTATTGACAGATATTAAGTCTCTTTCCAATTAGCATGCAGTAGCTTCATGTTTATCTGTTGCTGTGGAAATTTAAGCATGTATTAATATTTTATATAACATTAATTGATACATTCTTTGTGTCTAATATGGTCTTTGCCTCCTCGTTCCACTGGTCCTATATATTCATACATGAGTGAAAGTGTGTTCATTTTTACTGTTGCTTTATATCCAATATATGGAGGCTAGGGATTTAGTTCAGCGGCACAGCGCCTGCCTGGCAAGTACAAGGTTGTGAGTTTGATTCTTAGAACAGGAAGAAAAACAAAAACAACAATAAAAAACCATATTAAATATATGAAAATATTGCAACTGGATGTGCTAGAAATGTGAGATACTTTTATTTATTATGAAAAATAATGCTTTGAACATTCCTTCATTTATATTTTACTGCAAACATGGTTGCATTTATTTTGAATATAATTGTGGAACTGGAATTGCGGAATCTCAGGTATGAGCTCGCAACTCTACTGGATATTACCAACCAGAGCCTAAAATAATTATACATTAGCATATAATGTACAGAAAAATTGTACTTTGGTTTATACAATATACTGTAGTTTGGACATAGGTAGTATCTAGTGATATGTATTATATATACCAGTTAATATTTCCCAGAGCAGTTTAGGAAAAATTTACCTCAAATTTCTCCATTGCTTGGTGTTCTCAACACATTTGATCAGTAATCTTCTAACAGGAATTTAGTGATATTTTATTTTCTCATTTACTTAGTAAATGATACTTATCAGTGGGGTAACTTATGATGCCTCAGTAGATGAATAAATCATGTAAAGTTTAAGTCAAATAAAAAGATAGCTATTTTCTGAAACATTTATAACCTCTTTAAAGTGAAAACCTCCAAACAACGTCCTGTAGCGTTTGACAGGAATGGCTCCTTATGGCCTCTGTAACCACCTGACCAAGCAACACAGCCCACTCGCTTCCACCCGTCCGGCGGTACCCACGGCCCCTGACTGATCGCGACCCTGTCCCCTCCCCACACTTCTGGGCTCTGGTGGTCACCATTCTGCCTGCACCTTGACGCAATCAGTGCTTGAGGTTCCACGTGTTGGTGAAGTCTCTGGTACTTGTCTTTTTGCACCCGGCTTATTTTACTCTGTGCGGTGATATCCAAGTCCATCCATGTTGCTGAAATGAGAGGTTTCCTTTTTCTATGGTCAAATAGCATAATATGGTCAAATAACCTCATCTTTCTCCATTAGCAGTGAATACTTTGTCACCATTTCTTGGCTATCATTAATACTGCTTGCAGTGAACACGGGAGTTCTCTGACACAAGACTTTATATCCTTGGGATACATAGAAAGCTGGGAGATGCCTGGAGCGTATGCTAGTTCTACATTTACTTCTTTGAGGCACCTCAGTCCTGGCTCCCCTAAGGGTGAGGGTGATTTCTTCAACTCCACAAATGTGCGAGGACTCCTCTACTCCATGTCCTCACCGGCACTTTCCACCATGTGCTCTTTATTAGTAATCACAGCTAGTTGGATCAGGAGACTTCACACTGTGATTTTAGCTGTGTTTCCCTAAGGATGAAAGCTGTGGAGTTTAATTTCCATCCTCGTGGGCCACTTGGATATTTTCTGTTGAGAAGTGCATGCTCAGGACTTTCCAGTGTTACTTTTATTCCTGGGGAGTTGGGGCTCTTTGTACATTCTGGGTACCAAACTCTTGTCCAATGAAGAGTTTGAAAGTGTTTTCCCCCATTCTATAGGCTGCATCTTCACATCAGTGATTGCTTCATTGTAGTTTTACATGGAAATCTCCTGATTTCAGTGAAGTCAGTTGCATTTTAGAAGTTTAAATTGAAGTTAAATTTTATTTTAAACTCCTATTCATGATTTTTCCCAAGTTTTGAACTGATGCCACTACATTTTTATACTAAGTATATTTTTCTTTTTGGATTAACTTTATTGGTACAGTTTAGGTACACATAACGATCACGTTCATCATAGGGAATTTTACCTGTACATGATAGATCTTAATTCTCCTGTTTTGTCCAATCCACTCTCCTTCCTTTGACCCCGTTTCCCACCTTATTCACAAAGCTTTACCTTTATTTTTTTTCTTTTGTCCTTCCTTTGTCTTTTATTTTCCTCTACCTTGTGCTTTCTTTACCTTTACTTTCTTTTTCCATCCTTTCTCCCCCTCACCTCCAGTTTCCTTTTCCTTTTGAACAATTTCTTCCAATTTCACAATATTTATTGTACATTTTGGTTGTTATTTCATCCTTATTTGCTCTTTCAATTTCTCACACCAGGGAGACAAAGATATTTATACAGATGGGTCTGACTTATTTCACTTAAGAATGTGGTCTTGAGGTACATTCATTTAACAAGAAATATCTCAAGTTTATCCTTCTTTATGGCAGTGTAATACATATATATATATATATATCTTCCTTAGCTATTCAATGGCTGATGGACATTTGGGTTGTTTCCAAGATTTAGCTATTACAAACTATGTTTATAAACATGGTGCACATATGTCACTGTGATATGATAATTTAAAGTTTTCTGGGAAGATATCCAGAAGGGAAATAGCTGAGTTAAATGGGAACTATAATTCTAGCTTTTTTGAGGAACTTCCACACTGATTTCCACAGTGACTGCACCAGTCTACACTTCCACCAACAGGGGAAAAGGATTCCTTTTACCCCATGGCCCCACCAACATTTATTATTGATTGATTTCTTAATGGTCACCATTCTTTTTGGTGTGAAATGGAATCTCCGTGTTGTTTGAATTTGCGTGTCTCAGATGACCAGTGATGTTGAACAGGACGGTTTTGGTGCTGGGGCCCATCCTGCGCCCTTTGAAATAAGATGGTGGCCCTGCTCCCTGCTCCACGTGTCCATGTGCCGGGCACAGCGCCCTTCACCTCACTCACCAGCCACTGGCTCTTGGGCTTCCTTGGGAAACAGTGACTCCTATCTCAGTGCTGCTTCCAAATTTTCTCCTCCACTGGGCTGCACCATTGCACCATCCTTAATATATTTTTCTTCAAGATTTCCTGAAGTTTTACCTATAACCTGGATGCTAGTTGAGTTTATTTTTGTTACATACATCACAAATATAAACTCCAATTTTGTGGCATGTGGCATGCTATTTCACTTTCCCTACCAGCCTGATAAGTCAAAGTTCCTAATTTCAACTTAGTCTTATTATTAAATGTTTTCCATGAATATCACCTTTTTGTTTCTGGTTATTATGAGAATATTGTCTAACTTTGTCAAAAGTGATGGTGCCTGTTATCCCAGCATTTGATAGGCTGAGGCAGGAGGATCATGAGAGGTCAAGGCCAGCCTGAAATA
>NW_004955554.1:1449758-1452229 GCF_000276665.1 Chinchilla lanigera | reverse complement strand
AAGACGATCAGTGATCTCCTTTCTAATCACTGGTTTTCCTTATGCTGGCACTTCAAGCTGATGTTTTGTTTTAGTTCATTACAAACTAGTTTCCATAATATTCATACAGCTTGTGCACATCAATACTTATTTTATTACTTTCTAGTGTTCCATTGTGGGGCATATAGTCATTCATTGTTCTGTTAGTTTGTCTAGAGACATCTGGGAATTGTGATGAAGCTATGACTATTCTTGCATATTTTCTTCGGTGGGCAAAGGCATTGATGCCCCTGTTTAGTTACATAGTTGTGGATTATCTTTATTAGAGACTTACTGCACACTTACAACAAGTAGATAAAGGCAGACAATTTTTCCAGGATGCACCATTTTAAGAGGAAGTCTTATTATGAGTTTAAACTTATCAATATCTTAAACTTTAGCCTTTCCAGGGAAGAGTAAAGCATCACCTTATGATTTAACTTTGTACTTTTCTGGTGAGTCATCAAGCTGAGTAACTTTTACATGCTTGCTGTTGTTGTGGATACCTGCATTGGTGAAATGCAAGGTCAACTCTGTGCCTAATTTTTATTGTGTTTACTTTTGTTTCTGTTCTGAGGATTAATGCAGGTCTTTGCTCATCCAGGTAAGTGTTCTCCCACTGTACTACATTTTGATCCTTTTCATTTTTCTTTCTTTTTTATTTTAAAAATTAAAAAACTGACAAAACAACAATGAAGACAAAATCAAAACAATGCAGAAACAACAAAAATTATACATGACATCAAGACAAAATGATAGGAATTTACAGTGGTTGTTACATTACATACTGTTATCTTCAGTGAAGTTCCTCATTTTTTTTTACTTGTTACTGTCTTTAATTGTTTGATCAATCATTTTATTTGAAATATTGTCTTACTAAGTTACCAAGGCTAGCTGCAAAGCGAGTCTCTCCCCTCAGCCACCTGAGCAGCCTGGGATCGCACGTGAGTGCCACCATATGTGGCCACTGTCTAACTTTGGGTTGAATTGTTCTTTTCTTTATGAATATGTATTTCTCACTAAAAACACGTGAGTGTGTGTGACTTCTGTGATGCGTGCAATGTAAAACATTCCATTCTATTTCTTTCTGTTTTCTTCTGCCCATTGTCTCTAAGGGACAAAAGACATTTTAATGTTAAATTTAAATTTACAATCTTGTTCTTCAATGATTTGTGCTTTCTGTCTTATTTAAAAAGCTCAACTGATCAATATAAAGGAATATTTTTCTTTATTCTTGTGCACATCTGTGTGCTTTAGTTTACATTTATCTTATAATTTGTCACAAATGAACTTTGTGTTTGTATGAACTGTTAGTGGATATTTATATTCTTTATAGATTTACTCAACATAATTTTTCAATGGGCTATTGTTTTGCTTCTGAAATATATGTTAGGTCTACCTCTGAAGTCTCTATTTTATTACCCAAGCCTATTAGGTTTTATTTTATGGGTAGCACACCACTGTGATTATTTCAGCTTCCTGGTAAATCTTGATTTTGGTAGCATAAGAAATAACTTGCTGTTTTTAAGTTTGTAGTGAACACCCAAGGTCCATGTTCTTTTCATTTCATTTTCAAACCTGCCTTGCCATTTGATGCAAAAAGACATTCTGAAACTTTTATTAAGATTTCATTGAACTTATATTTGGGAAGTTAACATCTTTAAACTATTAGGCATCTAGCTGGTCATGATGGCACACACCTGTAACCCCAACCACACTTGGGAGGCTGAGCCAGGAGGATCACCACAAGTTTAAGGTAATGCTTGGCTACAGAGGGAGACCCTGTCTCAAAAAACAACTGAACAAATCAAAAGTAAAATGTTAGGTATCCCAAACCACAGATACTTTTCCTTGTTTATTAACATATTCTTGAATTTAGCCTACCTGATGTTTTCAGTACAGAGATTTTGAAACTACTTGAATATATTTATTCTTTAAAATTTAATGTTTTTGATGTTATATATATACATGATTTTATTTTAAATTTCCTTTCATTTATTTAAATATTTAGAATAGGAGATAAAATCATAAAATGTTAAATCTTTTTATCTATGCATATTTTATTTTGAAGAGAATAAAAAAATAAAGATGAAACAGAATTTCAAAACAAGATGATAGGGAATTAACAATGGTTATCATATTGCATTTCTATGCGTATTTTTGACCCCTAGAGTAACTTCTTTCCCACTAGACAATAAATTATATATTAACTAAAATGACAATTTAATATTAGTACAGAGCGAAACTTACATAATTATAAATTCTGTAAATCTCTCTGGCTCGTGAAGTCGCCAGGTGCGCTGTGGTCTGTGTCACAGTTGCTCCACCGGCCTCTTCTTGGCTTCTCTATCTACGCGCAGTTTGTCCAGAATAGACTGAGAGTTACCCTTGAATATGCTACAGTGAAAGCTGTTTATAAAAGAGCTGAGGGAATTATAAATATTTTAAAGTTT
>NW_004955554.1:1431601-1449658 GCF_000276665.1 Chinchilla lanigera | reverse complement strand
GATTTTATTTGTTTTCTTTTATTTTTTATTTTAAAAATTAAAAAAACTAACAAAACAACAATGAAGACATAATCAAAACACCATGGAAACCACAAAAAGAATACATGACCTCAAAACAATATGATAGGAATTAACAATGGTTGCTGCATTACATACTGTTTTCTTCAATGGAGTTGCTCAGTCTACCAGACATAGGAATGTAAGATTGATCAAACAATCAAAGACAGTAACAAGTAATAAAAGAAAATTGGAAATGATGCCGAGCTTCACCATACAAGATGGTAGGAGTTCAGCAGTGGTTTTTATACTGCATATTGTTGTTTTCAGATCAGTCATTCTGATTACCAGATTCAAACGTGCAAAATTTTATTTTCTTTTCTAACGTGATATACAATCTAGCTATATTTAAATTATTATTAAAACTTAGCAATCCATAAATTGAATCCAATTTGCTCATGATATAATACAAATATACCCCTTCCACTTACATGGAATTACTTTGCTCATATTCATCTATGTTAGTGAAGAATTTGGCCTCTAATTTTCATTTCTGATAATAACTTTCTGAGCATTTGCTAGTAACACTGTAATGGGTGATTAGTCATGAATTAAGACAAATATCTCTTTTTTTATCCTTTGGAAATATTAAGTATGGCATTATTTTTTTTTAAACTTTTGGTTAAATTGAACAGTGAGAAAATTAAGTCTGGAATCATCTTTATAAGATTTATAGGTAAGATTTACTTTAATTAAAAACTATGACACTATTCATATTTCATTTTCATATGATTATTTTCAGTACTTGTATTTGCAAGGAATAACCATTAGTTTAATTCATATATTCCTGTAATTTTCTTACTAATATATTCATCTTTAATGCTTTTAAGATACATTGTGACACCTTTTTGTCATTAGATATTTATGCCTTCTATTTCATTCCTGATCCTTATCAAAATTCTTTATTACATTTAACATCACTTTTAAGAAATTTACTTTAGTTTTATGCATCAATTTTACAGATTTCAATGTTACTTGAGTCTGATAGGTTTCATCTTTTCTATTGTTTGATTAAAATTTTCTTTATATTATTGAGAATCACGCTTAGGTCAATGGCTTTCTAATATATACATTGGAAACTAAAATGTCTTGTAATTATTACTTTTTCTATATTCCATAATTCTTAGTTACATTTTCTTGAAATCTAATATATGTACAGTAAAGGGCTTAGAGTTCACTGATCTTTAATATACGGATCAATTTTTTTAAACACATATAAACATAATTCAGGTTAAAATATGCAGCAGTCTCCAGATCTGCCCAAATTGTCTTTGTCCCTCTTGCTAAGCAATAGGACCTCCAAGACGATCAGTGATCTCCTTTCTAATCACTGGTTTTCCTTATGCTGGCACTTCAAGCTGATGTTTTATTTTAGTTCATTACAAACTAGTTTCCAATATTCATACAGGTTGTGCACGTCTATCTACACGTAGTTTGTCCAGAATAGACTGAGAGTTACCCTTGAATATGCTACAGTGAAAGCTGTTTATAAAAGAGCTAAGGGAATTATAAATATTTTAAAGTTTTCCTCACCGTTGCTTGCTGTCTTTCTGCGTTCTTCAGAAATGTGTTTATTTTCTTAGAACAGGAATCTGAGGAAGCGCTTGTTCAGGCCCCTCCGGAGGAGCTCAGCTTCATGGAAAATTCATGAGAGCGCTGAGCCGTTCCTGTCCCACTCGCAGTCCCTGCGTTTAACCGAGGTGTGGTCCGCGTTCCCGGGTGTCTGGAGCTCACCAGGCGTTGAAGTGTTGACGGTGGGCAGGTGAGCACGCCCGAGACGCTGCTGGACGGCTCAGGTGTTGCAGCCCCGTCCCTTGATAAGCGTTTGCTCTGCCAAAGGCAAAAGTAACTTCCGTCCTTTTAGAACAGAGCCATTACTCGGCGATGCTATTGTCAGGATCCAAATAAATCTGTCAGAATGCAAGAAATCACAGTTGCCACAAACCAAATTGAGGGTCTTATTTGAAATAAGTCATAAAACAGTCAGTGGGGAGGGGTTTGATTTCCCATCAAGAAGCTGATACACTTTAAATCACATTTCATGCTTAGACAAAAGTCAGAATGCCACTCTCAGCAGCACTAAAACCTTTTCTGTTATTTTGATAGAAAGCCCCATGCAGCTTATAAATCAGACACGTTCTCAGTGCACCAAGGCCGATCATACCCCTTCCATGTACCCAGCACACCACAGTGACGGAATGTCATCAATCCTCAAAATATGCAGCGCAGCGGGGAGCACTGCTGACACCTCAACCCCCGCTCAGCTTTTTCATCCCGGACGCCAAGGCAGCAAAGTCGGTGAAGAGAGCCTCACGCACAGCCCCTTACACCCACTTTCAGTTTTTCGTAACTTTTATGCAAAACTCACAACCTTTCTCCTCTGTGTGTCTACAGCAGCATTCATCATCTTTGGTGCCAACCCCACAGGGAAGGCACCACGAGTCTCCCTCTACAGCAGACAGCATCTGAGACAGGACCTCAGGAGGTCCCTAGGAGACATGAAGGCCGCGGGTGCTGCTGACGACACTGCCCAGACCTGGAGTCCTGCTGTCTAGTCTGTGGCTCTTTTGCACAGCCCTGCACGCAGGGAAGAGCTGTGTTCGGGACATGAACTCTCGGCCTTCCCTGGCCATAACCTGCAGTCTACAAAGCCACGCGGTGGCACTGGACCCTGGCTTCCCGGGACCCTGTGATCTCCCCAGATGTGCTGCCATGGGGTCATGTGACCGTGAGCTGAACTCTCTAAAATGTAGATGAACAAAGTTTTCCTCATTTAAACATGGTTTTCTCAGGCATTTTATTCAGCAAAAGAAAGTTAATTAACAAAATAGCCAACAACATTTGTTTAAAAGTATTTAAGTATGTATTTAAGTATTTAAGCAAAAACTCCACAGAATAAAACTGTAATTCCAAAAGTTGGAGGGTCCTCCTGCTACAAGATGTTTAATATAATCTGTTACAGTGACCTCTAAGACAGTTACAATGTACAATGACACCATCACAATTCTAGGCTAATATACCAGTTAGATATTAATAAGTACCTGTTTAATACCTGTAGGTCCTCTGGTGAGTAATATATCTTCTGCTCCTTGGAAGAGATCTGGTCTTAAGTATTTACTTTGTTGCCCAAATCTGAGACATGCGGAAGGTTTGTGGGCAGGTGATTAAGGAGTGAGCTGATGACCAGGAGTGATCGAGGTCACGGACTGACCTGGCTGAGGCCCGCAGTTAATTAAACCTGTGCTGAAGTCAGTGGGAATTCTTCACCTCAGGTCAACACTGAGTGCCGTGTGTATCGATGTCCCTGCTTCAGGACAACAGCTCTAAACATCACTCTTGAAAGGGTAACGTAGCACTCCCCATGCTGCATGCACACTCCAAGCTACAGAGCTGTCGTGATGGGCCAGGGAAGGCCCAGAATCCGCACCCTGCACGGGCACAAGGTACTCCAACTCCATCTCTCCCTGTAAAAATATACAAGTTCATTCATGTACTTCTGTCTATTGCTTTTACTTACCCTCCTTGGAGTTATTTCTTCTTCACACCTACCCCCGCTCCCGGCATATTTCTTCTACTTCTGGCTGTGAGAAACTCAGCTCTAGGGCTGCATTCTGGTGGTGACTCAGAAAAGGTCCTTTCTGGATGTTTTCTCCCCCTGCCATCCCTGACCTCACAATACTCTCCTCTTGCTTGCCCCCAGTACTTGGAACATGGAGAAAGAGGGCAGATGAGGGGCCAGGCTTGGTTTTCCTAATTCAGCACAGCCTTAGGCAGGTGCTGGGTCTCTGGTCTCAGGGAAAAGGGCTTACTATGTGTGCTGTCCTCTCTAGCAGACTGCCTGGGCCCAGTCAATCTTCCTGCTTCCACCCCAGAAGTAGAATGCTCTTATTTCAGTTCTCTTGACCCAGCCACAAGGGATTTCCCCAGAGCCCTGAGACCTGCAAGTTCTAGTCCCCTTCCTTCAGTAGCAAGTGGCCAGCAGCCTGGCTCCACAGGGCCTGCAGGGAGAGGGCTTGGGCTGGTTTTCCCACCTCCCCCTGGGATGCTGTTCCTCTCCCTCAGGCCTAAGGTCACAAGGAGTGGCATAAAAGCTGTGCAAGTTGGTTTTAAAATTGAAGAAATTAATATTCGGTTTGTGTTCCAAGTTAGAAACTCTTTACAAATTTGAAATCAAGGTACCAGTTAGCTACCCATAAAAGACAGTGATCAAATAAAGATTAAGGTTGATATTACTGCTACTTAAGAACCCAAAAATATTAGCTAATTGAGGGAAATCACAGAATATTTCCAGCATATTTAATTAAGTAAAATTATTTGAGGAATGAGCAAGTGTGAATTGCTGGCTAACCTATCTACTATGTGCTCTTGTAACTGCATGCAAAAATAAAAGGGTGATATCAAGCTATGGATTTTGTCCTTTCATGAATATATGTTACAAAGGACCTTTTTCACCTGTGTGTGCTAAACTCTACAAGTATAGAAATCAATAATTGGTCTCTAAAATCCTGCATTGTGAGTACAAATAGGTGTGTGTTTAAGAATCATTTTTTTATTCAGTATGCACTGAACAAGTATTTAGTGAGAAGTAACTCCAAGACACACACTTGCTAGGTTGAGGAATTTAAAGTAGGGAACAAGAAAAACCAGGCAAAAATATCTACAGCCCTGTATTGCATTACATTCTACTAGGAGGAGAGAGGAAATTAATGTAGAGCAGGATGTCTGGTGTTTATAAACACAGTGAGAGCAATCCATCCAGGTCCCCTCCTGTCTCTCAGGAGCTGTTCCTACGCTTCATCCCTTTTTCAATGACTTTTCCTGCTTCTAGCCTCCATTGTTCTTAGAATTCCTTCTTTGACATCAGGGAACATGAACTCAGTGTATCTGGTGTCTAGCATTTTCCCTATATCATCTTGGAGGCCCCACCAAGATACTTGGAAGGAGGCAAGGGTTTGCTGTTTTCATGGCGCTCCTAAAGTATTTTGACTGGACTCTGAGTTGTGACTTGCTTGGGTAATCAAAACTGTTGCTCCTGAATTTTCCACCTTCCCCTTGTCAATTGCTTAGGCCTTGATTCTAAGCATTGCCGTTTGTTAAGGGGATGATAAATTTCATTTGAGAACATGGGATGATTATGATACTTCTTTGACGTGGTGTGTTATTCCTGTTTTGTGTGTTACATTTGGGACTTAGATGCTGAACTCGCTAGTGTTCCTTGTGGGACCTGTTTGACTTGTTCGCCTGCTGTGTTTTGTTATCTCAGACAGCCGCACCACGGAAACATATTACAGCACCCCCCAATGGACTTTGATATAAAATGGTGTAAAATTGTTTTTGAATGAAATGTAACTCATACTTAGAAAATACACATGCCTGTTAATAAATCATGAGGCCCTAACTGCCAATCAAAAGGCTATACACTGGCAGTCATTCTGAAGACTTGGGGGACAGGTTTCATTGAGACAGACTGGCTCTGGTCTTCATCTACACTCTAGAGGAAATGTTGAGCCTATTCTGCTTCAGTTTCCTTTCTGGTCTTATTTTCTGCTGGAGAGGAGGCAATTCTAGCTCTTAAGACTCCCCATTCTCACCTTTCCAGGCTGGGAATAACAACTTATGGGCAGGTTGTTTCAAAAACTCTTCATGAGCATGTGAAGAAAATACTTCCTTCTTCTGATCCTATTCTTGATGTTCTCCTGCTACTTTGTACTTTCCTTTTTTGGAGAATGTAAAGTTAAAGAGAGAAGAACTCTGAACTGCTCCAACCTTTCCCTCCTATCCAACAATGAAGAACCTTTAAATTGATGCCATAAAAAAGGAGTTTTTGCTACCACCAAAGACAGGGAAGTCATTTTAGATGAAGAATACATACCCTGTCTCTGGGTCAGGTGAGATATCAGAATTTTGCCCAGCCAGGAGAACATACACAGAAGCCATGTCCTAGCTTAGTGTTTTGGGCAACCGTCTTCCTTAGGAGACTAAACCTGAGACCCCATGGAAAGAACTAACTTCTGAGTGAAAACAGAGGGAAATATTTCTCTGAGCACAATACTTAAGGCACCAAAGCATGTTTAGCCTAGAAGAATCTCCAACCTTCTCTCTTCCCTCCTATATCTTGTTCTCATCATTTACGTGTGTAGCAGAGGAAAATGTATTGGTAATAAGTTGTGGGCTTTGGAACTTTTATTATAAACTTATAAAATGCTACATAATGATTTATCTAGGGTTTTTAGACAGCTAAGATTTTTATCTGTCCCTTATAGAACTTTAATGAACACTGGTTACTCTGCCAGCTATTTAAATGCCCTTAGAGCAGCTGTCACTCTTAAAGCAGAAGACAGGTTTCCCAGCACCCTCTGGTGAATCCCCACTGAAGCCAATGGCCAGTGGAATGTTGATCAGAGGGGCAGCTGGATTCTTCTCTGGAGACAGGTCCCTGGTCGCACGCACTGGTGGAAACTGACAGCAACTGAGGTGTCCTGGCCAGGGAGACATTTTGGTGGATATCTGAAGGTTCCTCTGTGGACACGGGCTCCGGACTTCCAGACTGGGTAAGCAGCAGAAAAATCTCCACTTATCTGTCATACTGTTTTCTCTCTGTTAGTAAGTTAGAGACTCCCCCTAAGTTTCTCTAACTTGCTGAGAGTTAACTTAGCACCATCTTGTCATTAGATTGCCAGCTTGCAACAGCTATTTGCCTTTAATGGAGGAAGGCAGCTATCATGGGGAATAATTTGCATTTGTGCCTTGCGTATACTAACTAGGAGCAATAGATTTATTCAGCCTTTTTCTTCTTCTGTGTGCACATAGAAGACTCACAAATGTGCCTTTACTAACATATGATATGATTGCTGGGTGATGGATATAAGTTTCATATGTGTGCTTCAGGGTTGTAGAATTTTAAAATGGACTTTAAAAAGTTAAAAAGTGTAGCCTTGTCATGCTGTTAGAACAGTTTGCCTAGATGATCAGGTAGATAATAGGAATGTCTCAGAGACTTTTTCACCCTAGGGCCCAGTTTTCTCCAAGGCATTTTTACCTGACCCTATCTCTAGAAGTGATCTCCTTTGCAGGCTGAGAAGTGTTCTAACTACTCCCAACTTGCTTTTTGGTATTTACCCTCTTTCAGAGAACTAGAAAACAATGGTTTAGTGCTAAGCAATGCTTCCTTCTTTAAATATGACTGTTACAGCTGAGACCAATTATAACTCGTGCTTATAAAAAAATCTATACGAGTAGGTATATGACTTCCCTGGAAAGATAAAATTACAACACCAGCATGAGTGTGGATAGTCTGGTCACATTTTATCTTCTGGTCTCTCTCTACATGGCATCCACCTGCCCTGGAGTGGAATCTGTTCCAGGGATGCCTTGAGGACATAAAAAATCAAATAGAAATTAGAGGGATGCTGATATTTCTTTTCACATTTTTCTGGGGAGCTCAATGTTAAAATATCATACTCCTAAGAACTGGAAAATGTTCAACTCTTGTATGTTGAAAAAGAAGTTTAATATTTTTCTGCACCCAGGTATGGCCTGCCAACTCCCTAGAGCCAAGATGGAATAGAGAGGAAAGTACTGATAATGATGCTATTTCACAACTAGACTTATATGTTAGAGAAAAAATAGTCAAAACTTATGTTCAGACTTTCTCTGCATTAAAAAAAAAACCCTTATTTGTGTTCAAAATGTAAATGTAACTCGTATGAAGACCAGACACTTCTAGCCCTTAAGACATCCACTACCACTGAGGCTACTCTTCCTTGAGCTTTGGAACTTGAGGACAAGATTTCCAAGACAACTTTAATCAAAGCTTCACTCACTGTTACTGACTTGGAGGCTTCCCCTACTTACCCTTTGGGTCTTGGATGGAGTTTCTAGGCCAGCCATAGCGGAAGCCTCCAGGGGCTGCATCCATCGTTAGCTGACCTTGTTCAAGCTCCTCAAGGACAATGTCTCTTACAGGAAGTGAATGTGGAGTTTAGAACTACCTGTGTTCATGTGTCCTTTTCTCCCAGTGAACTAAAACAGATCAGGCAAGAGCTAGGAACGTTTTCAGATAACTTTGTTTAGTGCATTGAGGTCTTTAGAGGATTTACTCAGGCCTGTGAATTAGAGTGGAAAGACGTAATTTTATGCTTAAATCAAACACTGACTTCTAATGACAGACAGTAAATGCAGACTTTAAGCAGTGAGTTTCTTAAGTATATTACAAATACCCAGGGATACATATTTTCAGAGTGGATTAAGTATAGCCTAGTCAGCATTGCTGCAGAGGGAACTTACCTACGTGACTGAGAGGAGAACCCACAGTATCTTAAAGACCTCTTTTTCCTCAAGCGGAGGTTTCTGCTGGATTATTACCTGTCTCTGTTCCTGGAGGTGATCTTTTTTTGAGGCTGGGGTTTTACAACTTCCTATTGAGAGTCATTTATTAGAAAGTAAGCCATAAACAATATAGTTAGAACACTTTCATTTGTTCTCTCACTCTCTTTCAAAAGGTGAAAAGCAGCCATTCAAGTTCTTTGATTATTAGTTTAATTTTCTGCTTGACCATGCTGTTGGAATCAATCATGGCTTTTTTCTCTGAAGGAATGTTTTGCTAAGGAGTAGAGATCCACTCTGGGGAAGCTCTTGATCTTGTCTTTCTGCACCTGAGATAGTTCTTTGCCATATTTGGAGGCACTGTTCTCTACTACCCTGCCCTTGAGAAATAACACAGTTCACAACAGTGTTTGGTCCAAGATAATTCTTTCCTCCATGGTTGCTGAATTTTAGGACTAAGTTTCCAGAATGACTTTCCCTCTGGAGTGAAACAGACCTTCACTTATCTCTGGACCATATTCAAAAACTGGTCTAGAATTAATAGTGAAGCTCTCAAAAAATGAATGCACAAGATTCAGTCCAAGTTTATCTGCCTTTTACTCCCTGGGCAGAACTGGAGATTAACTCTTCTTACCTCTCTCTCCCCGCAAGAATGATGCTGGCTGGTTTTTCTATCACAGGACAGAATGAGTGATTTTTATAACACAAATAAGTTCACTGATGGAACAAAACCTTCCTAGTGAACCTTAAGAGTTTAATTAATCTTAAATAAGAAAAATTGTTAAAAAATAGGCACAGCCCCCATCTCTGGAGGACCTTTCCTTGCATCATGATCTCTCTCCAAAACATCATGGAGGGTTGGCCACTATATTCAGACGTATGCTAAGGCCTACAACTAAGAAAGGCCTGTGGCTAAGGGTGATTCAAAGCTCACAGGTAAAATGGGGTGAATTATCATAGGTAGACGTCTGCATCAGGGCAGGCTGGAGCCTTGGCAGGTCTGCTTTCCCCACTGTTTTGAATTCATATTTAACTCCAAAAAGTGCCACCTCGTATCTTTCTACACCCAAACCTGGCCTGCACACCCCCTCAGAATGAGTTAAAGTTACCTTTAATAGCCTGTCACTTTAGAGGAAACAGCTGTTTTGCTGGCTACCAAGACAGCAGTTTTGGTTATCAGCTGTGACTATCCAGCAACTATGACTGTAAAATAACAGTGAGAAGCCTATATTGCAGGATATTCTAGTCAGATAAACCATTGGCCTAGAGCCTGTCTTCAAAATTGTCTTTGCTTTCACAAGTGAAAAAATTCTTATTCTTTTTGATTCTCAGTAAAAAAGAGATCTCTGTTAATTTACCTACACAAAGTTTTGGCTAATCTATTTATATTCACAAACCTAAAAAATGTAAGAGTTGTTATCTTGAACTGGGCCAAATACATCTGATTACACTCTGGTCTGTTAACAGTTGTCTTATGTGTGTCTGTCTGTCTGTCTGTTCAATTTCTGGCTGGTTAAAATACTTACAGCTGGGGCTGGGGATTCAGCTCAGTGGCAAAGCGCCTGCCTGGCAAGCACAAGGTCGTGAGTTCGGCTCCCGGTACTGGAGAAAAGCCAAAAACAAAACAAAACATAAGTAAAATAAAATACTTACAGCTGTTTTTGTTTGTGCCCAACAACTTTCTTCTTGTCTTTGTAGATTTTTAAGGTACTTGCCTAAAATTTAAGTTGGGTTGAACATTAATGTCATTAGAATTAAAGACATACTTCCTCTCAGGTTGCCAGATGATCAAAATGATGTCAAAATTGATTTTACAAATGCAAAAATGTATATTATTGTTGCTTGTGTACAGTGATTTGGGAATCTTTCATTGGTCAAAAACAATGTGTTAATTGTTATGAACTCATTCTCATATGTCATCAAAATTTCATTAAAATAATTAAATGGGGACTCTTTAGGATTAGGAAACTGCTGGACAGGACTCCTATTGGTGAATAAAGGAGCAAATATTTTCTTCCAGTCTTTGTTCACTAATGGGTTCCAACCATTTCCATAGATTCATGGGTGACACACCCCTATAAACGTTGCTAGACATACGGTTGTAATATTTTTACATTGACTATTATCAAAAGGTTAAGCTGTCTGTGGGTAAAGCGTTAAGATTTTATTTAAAAATGCTCTTGGTACAAAGAGACGAAGATTTTCATATACCTATGATGTTCACTATTACTAATCTCATGGTGCACTATAGTTATTCATGCCTTTTGGGTATACAGGCCTTCTAAGATATAAAACTAGGATTGTTTATGGTGATAACCATTTTCTAGACTCAGATATCTGCCTTTCTCTTGTTCTCCAGGTACTTGTGATAAAAGATATGTGTCAAACCAACATGAGACCACCAGTAAAATAATAGTTTTTTAAAAACTTATGTTACATGTAGTTTATATATATGTTATCACTTTTACTTACCACTTCATGTCATACTCAGACACAAAGTAGTCCAAACAATGTCACATACTGAAAATTAAAGGACAGACGTGATACACTTCTAAGATACATTTATAGAGAGGTGCGTTCTTCTTGGATGACATCCTACTGAAAGATAACAAATTAGGTGAGAGTCTCTTTGTGTCATTTAATGTCTTATGATCATATGGAGATGTCTGACTAAAAGGTTGTTCTATCCTAAAATGGGCATTTGAATGTGTTGCAAGGATAATGTCATCATGATTGTTATGATGAAATAATATATGTGGCTGTTGACCTCAAGTTTTGTTGGTAAAACTATATAACTGTTGTTTCTTAACATTCTACAGGGATTCAAATACTAAAATAACCATGGTTAGTAAGGAATAACTGTCCTCTGGCTGTACTGTATATTTCAAAGCACTTGATATTCAGATGAGATTGTAATATTTCAGCACACTACTCCATCTGCAATACTCATGTAACTGATTTCTTCTGGGTGTTCAACAACTGAGTTTGGAGACCAAAACTAGAAAGGTAACTGGGCTAAGAGGACAGCCAATATTCTGGCCCTGCTCTCCAAGGTCAGTGAGGACCCAGAACATGAAGGAGCCTTTCCTACAGGATCCTACAACTTTGGTGAGTCTCTCAACCTCCTGAGCAGGGAGATTGCTGGACCCCAGAGGACAGGAATCAACAAATGCACAGTGTGTGAAAGGAGGGTCACCAAGAGGGAAAAATCTCTCATGATTCACAGAGAGCAGCATGGTCAAGTAAGACTGACCCATCCTCTGACAGATGAGCTGAGAGGCACTGCACATGGTTCTCAAGTAATGTCTGAAGAGAGTTAACTGACCCTGATAGACGGCAAGGGATTATTTTTGATTAACACTGATCTTATTTTAACTTGGTCTGAAACACCCCGCAGAAAAATATAACTAAAAGATGTAGAAAACAATCCCATAGTAATAGTCTACATATAAAAAGGGGCTCCAACTGCTGACCCCTTCAGGCAATTTCCAGCTACACTAGTAACTGGCTGCTGTTATGGTTGACTACGGCAAGAAAAGCTGCAATGTAATCTACAAAAACTCAACAAGATTCTCTAAAGTAATTCTCCCATCCTCTTACAGTCAAACTAGAGGAACCTATAACAAGAAATAGCAGACTTATAGATAAACTCCTTCAGTAGAGGGATCTAAGTTGTGCCATTGATATTCCAGTCTCTTCAGACCAGTTTCTGGACGTGCCTCTTTCCCCAACCTGCCTTTTCATTCTAGGGCTCATGCTTTGAGTATATAAGCTTTAACTTCTTGGAAAATTTGTTTATTCTTGCCTAGAGGCTGCCAAACTCCAAGTGATGATGCAAATAGAACCAATGACAAATGTGCCAGATTCCTTTAACAGGATCCACTAGATCAACCTTGCAAAGAGATTTTACACCTACTAAACTGCATCATGACTTCTAGCCAAGGCCCGTTAGGTTAGCTCTCTGGAGAAAGCCCTTGACTGTAGCTTCCCCTACACCAACTCTTCTCAACTTGAAGCAGCTAGATGGAAACTATGCCGCTTGTCCCCTAACTGCAGTTAGGGATGCCTCTTCAGAGGCGGGATATTATAGATGGCTAAATTAGGCAGAAATATAGTAGGCAGTCAGACAGGTTTAGGCCCTTAAGGAAGCCAGTGCAGGAGATGAGAATGCATCAAAACTATAGCTGAAGGCCATCTGAAAATTAAAGTCACAGTGGCTAGATTTACATACTTCCCTAAGGGACAAACAAAAGCTTGAGATTATTGGTATCACCCTTTTAAGATTTCCCATTATCTCTTTAGGGTGGGTCATCCTCTCCTACACAGTAAAACTAAGACTAAGAGTAAAGACAAGATTAAGACTGTAGATTATTGAACAAGATTAATGATGTCACCCCTGTACCCTTGCTACCAGTGGATCAATATTACCTAAGCAACTGTACTCACAATCTTATTGGTTAATCATAATTTTGACCCACACCGTACCCACCTCATGATTTTGCCCTGTAAAACTTCCTTTGAGAAGTGGGCTCATTGGCAACCCATTCAGGACCCCTAGTATCTCTTAGGAGCTATTCATATCCCCCATTCCTTTTCCCAGTAAGTTTTCCTACTCTTAAAAACATAGGAAAAAATATGAAAGCAGCACAGTTGGAGTGACAAATGTGGGGGGTTCTACGGTCACTTGGGCTGCTTCCCACTGCTCTGCCTCACTGAGGCTGGAAGGATGTAAGGAAGAGAAGGAAGAGACCAGCACATCCGTGGGAAGAGTCTCCAGGACAGAGCATCTGATATTCTGATGCAAGGAGGTGCCCCTGCAGTAACATGAGCACAGCAGGAATTGTGTAGAATAAAGTATTTGAGCAAAGAATTATCTTAGAGAGTGACATGTGAGCTCTTTTGGTTTCTATAACAACACAAAAAGGTAAAATTATATTCATTTAAAGAGCAGAAAATAGAAACACATTTATGATTCACCTGAGGCCTTGTAAATGCCTGAAATTGGATTCAAACCCAGACAAGCGGAGAGCAAGGAAGAAAGGTGTCCACTGTTAAGGAGAAAGTTGGCGTTCTCAAACCTTTGGTTCCTCCGTACCTGCTGGACTACGCTCATTTACTTCCACAGTCACATGTGAAACACACTTCACACCCTCATTGCAGCCTGCTCTCACCCTTTCAAGTACCTCTGAGGGGCTTGTGTCTCTTCTACAAAACCGGCATTGCTTTCCTTAACCACACCTGTAAACCCAACACTCTTGGAGACCAGCCTGGGCAATTTAAGGATTTACCAAGTTCCTATCTCAGAATTAAAAAGTACTGCCTCATAGCCCAGTGTGAAGGTCCTGTGTTCAGAATCCAGTTCTGACCTCCCAATTGTTATTTGTGGAAAACTGCAACATTTGAAAGTCACCCTATACCTTCTATTTTGAGAGCTTATTTGCTTGCCTTTCTTGCTCCCGTTTATTCTGAGAAAAATAATAATATCCTGATAAAAGAGGGAACAAGCACTTATACAGTTTCTGGCTCCTATGATTAAGAAAAAATGTGTCTTTTGGGTACTGTGGTGTACACCTATGATCCCAGCACTCTGGTAAACTGAGACAGGAAGATCCCATGTTTGAGCTCAGGCTGGTCCACCTAGCAAGACACTGTCTCAAAAATAAACAAACCGTTTAAATTAAAAGGTCAAGGAATGTAACAGTATGAAGACCCTGGGATCAAGCAGCAACTTCTGGTGTTCATGTCAAGTCAAAGTCAGGTGGACAGTGCCCTTCAGCCAGGGGTGTGCTGCCTGGACAGGGACAGAGGAGAAGCAGACGTGGAGTACTTTTTCCATGGTGTATACTCATGAAGGAATGCTAAGAAGATGCTCTGAAAGATCATCTGTGGATAAGGAAGCATTCAAATCTATTTCAGGCTTACAGTCTTAACCCATAACCTTATTTTACACTCGTTGAGACGTGTTCTGCTGTACTCTGCACTGTGATCCCAAGGCTGCGACAGGCTTGAATGCTCAGGAAACTCTGTTAACCACTGGTTCTGTAGCTGCGTTTCTACCCAGTTTATGAGGGAGAGTGTGGTATGAAAGGAGATCTACAGTCCCCTTTAATTTCAGAAGGATAAAATAGTTAAATGTCTTTGCCTGTGTAATTTTGCATTTTTATTATACAGAATGATGTTTTGAACTGGAGGTTTGATTCTCAAATTTTTTTACTACGGTTACCGTCAACTATGCATGCCAAACCTGCCGGAGCCAGCTGCGGGCCCGCTGGGGTCCAGGGAGACTGGGCTGTGCTGTTTGTGCACTTTCCCTCACAGGGTTGGGGCCACGGCTGAGACAAATCGGTACACAGAGTCTGCTTCACATGGTCCCTCATCGTCCAGGCTCTGGTCCCTTGTAATCACATGGAGTTTGCAAGACTCCAAGGCAGCAAAGGAAGGTTGGCAAGGCTTCTTGACATGTGAACCTGAGGAATAGCTTAACATCACTGCCTGATCGCTTTGGCCAAGACAAATCAGGGGACCAGCTCACTCAGCGTAAGGAGAGACCCACCTCCCTCTAAAAACAAAGAAAAGACATGGGAGTCACTCAGCAAGGAGAACGCACATTAAAAAGAAGCATGAATAATTTTGGCCACTTTTCAAAGCTGCCACCAGTGAACTTACATTCTTATAAATTTGTAGAAATGATTAACAACTTTCCCAGCAACTAAAAACTCTGAAGTCTTCCTTTGGATGAATGGCTTTCTGTCTCTACCATCACAATATTAAAAGTAACTTACTATATGAGATTTCAAGTAATTGCCCCTCGTTTCTTTCCTCCACTTGCTCCATGGTGTACCTAACAACTTTCTCTCTCAGGCTTTGTCTCCTCTGGATATTACTAATGCAATAAAGTTCACCTGTTAATAGCCTAATGTAGAAGTTAATTGAATTTCGGTGCTAGTCAACTTCAGCCAAGGTCATTTTAAGTTAGCTTCTGTGTTGAGAAGAATCTATGCATATCAGGAAATACCAGCCAGTTAATAGCTACATTTTGTTTTGTTGTTCTCGGTTTTTGTGTCCTTGCCTTTTAATAGGTAGAAACACATATCAAACCTTACAGTTACGGAGTAGAACGCCTATCTGAGGGAATGAATTACTGATGCTGAAGTGATTAACCTTTCATTAAAACTGGATATAAAATTCTTCCCCCCATATATCTATCTATATTTATTACTCAAGCCTCAAAGGAAAATACATCAAACATAAGATTGCTTGATGTTTTAAGACACTTTTACATCTCAGAGACTCATAAAATCTGGAATTGTCTAATTTCTCCTCTAGTCTTTCTCCTTCATGAGGAAAAGGAGTAAGTCCCACAAACGGGCTTGTACTTTAAAAAAGACACATCTTCTCACATACCTTCAGATCAGTAAGTGAAATTAAGTGAAGTGCTCCTCTGTAATTATTATGTAATGTCTAAACGGAGAGTGCAAACAAACCTTATATTTGGGGAAATATTTTACTATTTCAATCAATATGAAATTAACTTGATGTGTCTCTTCACAGATAATTAGTTATGTTACTGACACAGACTACAGAGGAGTCCAGTTGTTTTAGGACATAGTAGTCTGCATATGAACTGTTGTATTTATTTCTTTAGATCACAGAGTTTAGGAGTCCATGATGACAGCCTTGCTGTCCCTGGAGTTGTCACCTTTTACCCTTCCCTCTGCTTTAACTCTGGTCCTCTTTGATAGATTTCTCCTTCCCAGACTCTGGGAAGGCTGGTGATTCAGTGGGCAGTGGTCCACTGTGTGAGCCCATGCAGAACTGGTGATATCTGAGGCATCTTCTCCACAGGATGTCAGCAAGCTGTTCTGAGTCTACTTGATTATTGTGAGAGAATCCTTTTCCCTGTACCAGAAGGTATTGTGTCCATGAACAAAACAAACAGAAACAGAACACAAAAAACTCAACATTTTCACCCTTGCGCATCTCCTCTGCCTTCTTAATAGGCATAAAAATGAATTCAACGCACCATGCTGCACTTGGAATCTGAGAATCAATGCTCTCTATTAAATAAAAGAACTCATAGATACACATTTTCCTTTCTAAGACTCTAGCCAGTTATAGAATCTAGAATATTCATGACAATCCAAATGAGCTTTGGTGATACATGAACTTTTTACTCAAATTTCTTGATAGTGAGAATCAGCTTACACGTTATAATAACTATTAAGACAATATCCCATTTAGTGATTTTAAAGCTGCTACCACATGTAGCAAGAGATTCTTTTTAATCTGCACAGAACAATGAGGCTAAAAGATACTTTTTTCTCATTGCTTTGAAAAGAACAGAGGCAGGAGAGAAATAACTGAGTAAAATGTTATTAAAGTAATTGCATTCCTTGCATTCAATAACATATAGGAGCACTTGGGGTCTGTGTTTCTAGTGAGAATGGAATGGTGACAGACTACTCTTTCAGTCCTCATCAGTGCAGGTGAATGATGAACCTGGCTGTAAGCCAGGCGATGAAGCAGCAGTAAGAGGCACAGCAGATACCATGCCTGTCCTCGGTGTGTGTGCAGATTAATGATGAAGACATGCATCGCTTCATTATTATGAATATGCCCAGTTTAAATGGAAAGAAAAAGCACAGGGCAGTGACAGGGATGAAGTGCAATGAGCAGAATTTTGGAAGTGTAGTGTAACTCTCTTGACGTGTTTGTCTGCTTTCTGGATGTGTTCTATCTTACACTCAGGGAGTGGTTAAGTATGTGGGTGTGCGATCAGAAATGGGTTTGGTGGAAATCCTCTGAAAGTGTTCAAGGAAAATTAGAGGAAAACATACATTTTTCTGCTTTCAGAGTGAAACTCTGTATGAATTCAGAAAATCAGTGTTGAGCTTTCTGGAAGCATGAAGAAAGATAATATGTCCTAGAAGATTAGTGACATTACAGAAGGCCTTGATTTGGGGACCAAAAAAGGGGTTTTGCTGGCCTTGGGTTTCTCTTCCCAATTATGAGTTGACAGTTCAAACTGATATTTCCTCTAATTAGTGTTCAAATTGATTTCTTGTCCTCAACCAAAAAAAGGCCCTCTTTAATGTAAAAGTTGGTAATGATTATAAATGAATTTATAAGTGTGAAAATAGTTGTGAAAGATGAATTAGAATCTATGCATATTAATTTAACTGTACTACAAGAAGCCATTAATGTTTGCTATACATAAACATATTTGTCAGGTTTACCCTTAGGGCATATAATTGCTAATTAACTATCCTTCTACTGGCTAAATTCTGAATTAATTGAGAAGCAAATATAAAATATAACTAAAAGACAAAATATTTTGTTTCAACTTTATGCAACATATAGTCTTCTTTTTCCTATTTTTCTTGAATTGAGTCTATGTACACAGCTATGAATGTGGATAGAAAGCTAAAAGCTTCCTTTAGTAGAAGGAGTACATAGCAAAGCATCTGTCTGTGTTGCCATTCTTATTGGTATTAGTGAGTTTTCCGCTATTATGACACAGGAGTAACAATTTAGGAGAGGAAAGGTTTTCTTTGGTTTATGATTTCAAAGGTGTTAGTCCATGGTAATCTGGCTCCATCAGATCAGAAAATTTTAGTGGAGGAAAACTGCTAAAGTCACGGCAGCCAAGAAGCTGAGACAGAGAAAGAAAGAAAG
>NW_004955554.1:1359655-1431501 GCF_000276665.1 Chinchilla lanigera | reverse complement strand
AAGAAAGGAAGGAAGAACAGGAAAGGAAAGGATGAGGGACAAGATGTAGGCTTCTTGGCCATACACCTCGTGACCTGTAATCCAAGGAGGTCCTGCATCTTGAGTTTCCGCTATCTCCCTCAATGCCATCAAAATATAAATCCATCAAGGGATTAATCTACTGAGTAGGTTAAAGTCCTGCTGGTCCAATCACCTTCCAAAATTTCTACTGCTAATCACACGAGACTTCTGGGGGAGCTGCTTTAACTCCAAACCATAAGATTGATTTACTCACTTCTGGAAGTGTTGCTGGAAATGTTTTGTTTGTTACTACAAAAATCATGAAGACATTAATTGTGTTTTTCTTGCATAAAAAATCCTGGCACTATAAGATTTCTTTCCTTTTGTTCTTGTAGGCTTTCTCTGTTTTTGTTTTATTTTCTTTTCTTTGGTACATATTTGCAGTATGTAAAGATTACATTCCTTAGGAAGAGCTGGTACATGTACAGAGTACCTCTTAACTCTCTTTTCATCCCCTTTCCCTTCCTCCAGTCCCTCTTTCTCCATCACTTGGTCCCCTACACTTTTGCAAAATACCTAAGCATTTTTAAACAAAATATTTTTTCTAAAATTATTATTATTTTGGATGATTACCGACATCTTCTCTAAGGTGTAGCATTGTGGTGCTTTGAATTAGTGTACTTATCAATTTATCTTCTGTGTCTATCATCTTTCTTTCACACTTTAAACCTTCTCACTTTGACCTTATGCTCTACAAAAGTTCCCAAGCAATGTGTCTTCCCCTTGATCTACTCTCTTATTATTATTTTAAATTAACAACCACACTTTTAGTCTCCAAATATTTGAGATCTTCTTTCTCCAAGGAGCTTATTATGCAGACTAATGGACATAGAATGATGACAAGTGTGGTGCTTTAGTAACAAAAACATGAAACATGGGATCCTGGGTTAGTGGAATGGGATTTCAATTCAGAAATCATCATGTTCTTTGTTACACTGTAGCAAAATGTCATCTGTGATAACCTCTCAGAACATTTGCATACCTCAGAAGCCTTTAGCTTTCTGGGCATCCTTGGAATGATGCAAAGTCATAGCCTACAGCAGTTACTCATAGCTTATTTTTAAACATGGATTCTCTTATTTTAAAGATGATTTCAAATATTTGGGTGGTCGACAAGTTAAGAATGAAGACATGAAACCTATGGACTTGAAGACAGTGCCTACACATCAAATATAAAATGATCTAAAACAGAATGACAGACACAAGCAAACAAAGAATTGAAAAAAGGAATTAAAATGGCCCAGAAGTTGTTGGTTTCAACTAATGATGACATCAGTGGGCAATATTTGAAATATGCTTGATCTGTAAGTGGGGTAATGCCCTTCATGGGATTATTTTCTATTAATGCCATAAGAAATTTCCACAAACTCAGAGAATTTGAGCAACACATTTCATTCTATTTCTGGTTTGGAGAAATGTAGTAAAATTAGTAATAATAATATCCAGTAATAACTAATATCCAATAATAAAACTGTTATGATACTTGTCTTCAAAGGTCTCCTGGAAACAGCTCTTGTTTAAAATCCAAATCACAGTCAGATGTCGTGGCTCACTCCTGTAATCTCAGCAGTCAAGAGGCTTAGGCAGGAGGACTGCCACAAGTTTGAGTCCAGCTTGGGCTACATAGTGAATTCAAGGGCAGCCTGGAATACAACAGCATGGCCCTGTCTCAAAAAAGCAGACAAACAAACAAATAATAAATAAATAAATAAATAAATAAATAAATAAAATGAAATAAGTTTCCCAGACCTGAAATAATGCTCATATTAAATAAAAGTATCAATTTCTAAAGCCAAGCTTTCAGTTAAGGTAGTTTTCTTATAACTACTACTAAAATATGAGAGAATTCACAGATTTAAGGAGATTAACATGGCAATTTAAGAACTGTGCCCCAAAGTTGTGTTTTCTAACTAGCCCTTGTTACCACAAATCTCTTTAATTTTTGACAAAAACAACATCAATATTGGTAAGATAACAAGGATTTGGGGTCCCAAACCTGCATCTGAAGTAGCACACCAGGAAGAGACTGTCCTACAGGAGAATTCTCTGACTTCCATTATAGCCGTGGAAGAAAATGAAAAGGAACAACCTCTGAGAAGCCAGGCTGGCAAAGTGCAGAGGGCTCTGCATTTTCAAAGAGTGTTGCCTCAGAGAGCCTCGCGTGTGACCAACTCCAGAACCGGGAATCACGGCCGATAGGGACAGTGGCCTCGTAGTTGTAATGAAAAGCCTCTGTGGAGGATTCCTCTGGACTGGGTCAGTGTGCCCAGTGTTCTTGTGAAGTGTTTTGAAAGAGGCGGGCCAGGGTCAGAGTCAGGAGGAGGACACACAGTGACAAGAACAGAAGACAAATGTCCTTGGAGCCAGGCCAGGGTCAGAGCACTAGGACAGTGTCCCAAGGCTGGAAATGGGGAGCAGCAGATGTGCTCTCTCCTCAGAGGAGGGAACCAGGCAATGCCTCGATGTTAATCTGGGGGAACTGGTGACATCCACAATCCGGAGCAAATAAGTGTGTCTTGTTTGGTAACACAGCTACTAAGACTGTGAAAATAATCACAGCAGAAATAGGGAACTCATACTTCAGGGACTCAGTCTCCTGCCCAGTTCTGAAAACCCCTCAGTCCTACCTTCTAAACCTCAGCATTACTGTGAATCAAGAACTGTTGTCGATCTGACTGCTTCCTTTTGTCAGCTGTTTGTTTTGATCACCTAGTTCTGATACCTGACTTTCAATTTACCTGGACGAAGTCACTCTGTGGAGGGTGACAGAGCACTGGGTGTGAGGGGGAACCGCCCCGCGCACCTCTGCATGTGCGACTGACTGTCTCCCTAAATCCATTCTTCTTTCTGCAGTGTATGTACATTTCCAGCTAGACTTCTATTTCAGTCTTCTTTTCAGGAGGCATATGCAACTCATTAAAATTTTACCAATGGAATAAGAGCACAAATTTCACTCTATTCCATAGGAGGAGCCTGACTCCTAGGATGGCTAACTTTTTGTGTCATCTTGCAGAGTGTTTTTCAATTAGGTTCACATTTAAAATTGGTGAACTTTGGTGATTGGTCCTGTGGAGTGTCATTGCCCAGGTAGCTGAGCATGGGACTAGGAGTCCAAGAAGACAGGACTGGGACACAGAGGTGGAACGAAGACTCAGGGAGAAGGAACTAGGACACAGAGATGCACGAGGACTCCGAGAAGAGGGGGTCCCCTGGGAGGGGGTGCCCTGCACATTCTGCACTGCTCCTGTCCCATGTTCCCGCCACCGGCCTTGGGCAAGAACTGTGCTGCCAACCCCTGGGCCTAAATCTGCTAGCACCATGCTGGAGATCTGGGGTTGTAGATTCCATAAGCATGCAAGCCAGTTCCTTACCATAGACCTCTCTCTTATGTATCCAGACCCCATCTGCTCTGTTTCCAGAAAATCATGACCAATGTCCTACCCGAGCTCCCATTTTCTCCCCCTCCTCCTCTGACTTTCTCTTCTTTCTTCCACTTTTCCTCCTTCTCCTCCCACTTTCTTCCCCTCCTTCTTCCACTTTCTCCCCTCCTTCTTCCTCTTTTTCCTCTTTCTTCTCCCACTTTCTTCTCATCCTTCTTCTACTTTCTCCTCCTTGTTCCAGCTGGGACACAGACGTGGCCACAGTGCAGGGTAGAGCTCCAAGGCGACCCCATACAGGGATCTGAATGGGGTGTTGAGCACAAGCTCCCAGCCTGATGCACTGTTTCCTGGAGAGCAGATTCAGGCTGGAGCAACAACTTATTTCCTCTTCTTGTTGCTTTACCTAATAGCACTGCCTATTTTTTTGTTTTCTTTTGCTTTCCCTCCTTATTGCCCGGAATGTGCCACCAAGTAATTATTGAGGAATAATATATCAGTGACTTTTTTTCAGGGTCATTTGCTGTAAAACATTTTTCTGTAGTACTGCCTCAAAAGGAAAGTAAACTAGTAAAGTGTAAAGTTTTAGGGGCACATTGTATTTTCCAAGAGGCGGAGCCCTGTGGGATCTTGGAGGAACTCACTGTGGAGGTGCAGGTTGCTCTGTGACTACCTACCACCAGAGCAGGTGTTGGGCACAGGGTCTGAGGTGGGCAAGATTTAGGGTTTTAGTAATTGTTCTTTATTTTTATCAACTATTTTGGAGTTGCCAGGCCATTCCTACAAATGTTAGTATTCTAAAACCTGTTTGTACTTTGATTTTATTCTAGATGTTTTATGAGAATTTGAAGCCTATTTTCACTGAAAATTTAAACTATAAGAATAAGATCCCAAAATATCTACATGGTTTACAGGTTCTTTCTAGATGACTGGGACAATATTTGACAAGCAAAATGTGTTTTAAGCCTGTCTGTGATGAGTAGGTTCTTTTGACATACCCCAAAGTTTCAAACATTGAACTGTACAAATATTTTAAAAATTCATATAAATGTACTAGTTTTAATTTGAAGATATTCCTACTATTACATCATAAACATGCTTCCAAAATACTGAACTATTCTAAAATAGAATATTTTAGGGTAGCTAGAATAAATATGGTAGGGTACTAAAATTTTAAAGGCACATAAAGAGTCGGAGAAAGAGCTACAAGGAAGCTAAGTTACAGTTAATTAGGAGAAATAAGTTTTGCTATGAGGTTTCATATTAGGTGGCAATAGATAACAGACATGTATGATGCGTTTCATGAGCTATAAGAAAGGATTTTAAATGCTTTCTTTCAACAAAAAGAAATGTGTGAGAGGATAGAAATCTTTATGGTGATCTAAACCTTACACAGTATATGCATGTATTGAAACATACATAGTTTCAATAGATATGTGCAACTTTTATGTCAATTAAAAATACAGAAAAAAGCTGTTAGTCTCATCATCAAATGATCTATGCTATATTGCATTAAATGTCCTAAGATATATGCTACTAACAGGTTTTGCAACTGCATTTGAGTAAATTTATTTACTTGAAATATTTTTTGCTGGACACTATTTAATGAATAAAGTAGAAATAAATAAATATACTATTAAATATTCACAGAATTTTAGTTCCTGCTTCTTTGCCAGAAAGTACATATTTAGTGCAAATAAGTGTTTCCTAATATGAATATTAAATGTTTTGAAAGCCAGAGAACGATACATTAGGTACAGAAAATTTGTTGATAATGAAACTTGTTTTGCTTCAGTTACATGAAAGAATCTCAGGACCAAGTAATGTGAAGAACTATTCATTGCATCAGCATAATTGAGCTCTCCTTCTGAGACAAAAATCATCTCGCTGCATCCTGAAGGTTCTACCTGTTTACATGCCCAAAAGCATCAGACTAATAACTGAGGCTTTGAGCTGGGCTCAGACGGTCACGGAGAAACAAGCCAACCTCTGCAAGACCCTTCATCTCCGCTGGCCTCCTGTGCAGTATGTGGTCTTTCCTCGGAGTGAGTCCCCATACAGCCCTTCCTCAGGATCAGACAGCTTAATTCTTTCAACACCACTGTGGTTTCTGGCTAAGTCCTGCAGTTTCCAGCCCTTTTAGCTGAAAGTTATGAATAGGGCTGCCATTCCAAGGTTACTAAGATCTGTGTTTACTTGGATTGGGGCCTAAGAAACTGAATATAACTGTGATTTTCTTTGCTGGGTTGATTTTATTCTACGTTCTAGATTGACAGCTGATAGGGAAGCTCTTACATGAATTTTATTGTACCCATGGCCAATAATAAGGTTATTGATGTTTTCACAGACTACTGTTTAATCCTTTTCTCCCTGACTTATAAGAAAAACACATAAATTCCCTTAAATTACATTAGACATACTGAGGAAATATTGAAATTCTTAATAGCGAACCTTTTATATTTTAAATGTTGCAAAACCAGGAACTTGAAGTAAGAGACAAAATGGGTACTATCTGTTCCCCGAGGAGAAACTTGTGGATTTAGAATATGAGGTGTGTCTCGGATAAGATGAAGCTTTCTTTGGGGAAAGGAAAGTAGGACAGCAGTAGATTGATTCTGTGTACAGGATAGATGCTAAATGGATAAATGACACCCCTTGGGTGGTATTATCCAATTCAAGAGGCGAAGACAGAAAAGATTTGTTTGAAAAATGAGTTTTTATCAAAACTAGAATTTGTGAAGCACATAGGTTTCACGGTGAGAGATGCGTAGTAAAAAATACTGAGATGGCTGTTAGCAAAACAAATGTCGAGGCCCGAAAGCAAGAGAGAAAAATGACTGTTGTCCCCAAGCAAGGAGGCATCGGAAGAAACAGTCAAAATCTTAGTTACCTGGAAAGCCTCCCTTACAGGTATAGACAAAAAATGAACAAGGGCTGGGACAGAACGGGTACGTCCTACTGCTGAGTCAAAATAAAGAGCAGAAGTGGGTGCCCCTGCTGCTACGAACAAGCACAAGCCTCTCAACATCTGCTGAATTCCAAAGGCGAAGGAAGGCGAGTTCTTCAGAACAGCCAGAGGCAAAGCCATTGTACTCCTGGGCACAGGCCCCAGAAAGCCAGAATTCTTGTTTGAATCTAGCCAAAGCCAGATGTGGGCACAAAAGGGGTAAAACCTTTCATTTGTATAGAGGTTCACGGTTTTTAAAAAAATTTCGAAGCACGCATTCCCATGGTAAGGAGGTAAAAATAGACCAGGGACCCTGGGAATAGAGAGATTCCCACAGTGGGAATTCAAGACACAGGAGAATGTCTGACCTCTCTTTGATGATCTTCCTGCGAAAAGAGAGGACGCACGGTTCAGAGGGCAGTAGGGGACAGGACCCTGTTTATACAACTTCTGTACAGGACTTACTTGCAAGGAAAGAAACAAACGCAGATTAAGATGGCTCACATAGGCCATGCAGCAGCTAGCCCAGATCTACTGTACCACAGTTATTCCCTAGGGTTCTTCCTCCCCAATTTTCTACCTTTTCTCTCCCTTTCTCTTTCTGCACCCCAGGCATCTTCATCTCCTAATGAATGGGAGACTCAAGATAGTCATTATCCTAAGCCAGCCACCCAGGCCTGCTCTCCTGTGATGATGTTTAGGGCCACCATGTCTGCAGGCCAAGTCTACCAAGATCTGAAATGAACCTGTGCAGGAATTCTCCTCAATCTCAGAAAAAGTTTCATTTCCCTTTATCTCAGAATTTCCAGCATTTTATGTCCTTTCCTTAATAAAATGGGCATCATTCCTCAAACCAAGCTTACTGTTATTTATAGCAGGGAAGACTGTTTAAGCCTTGGGAAGGTATGGTGTATCAGACAGTTTTCTCCCTATTTCAGATGCACTACTAATTCCATTGCCATACCATTAATACCAACTCTAGAAACCCGCAGTTTAAAAATTATCCTTCATTCAGAGTTTGCTAGACAAAGGGGCGAAGTCAGATAACTAGAATTTAAGGGGAAAGGGGAAAACAGAGTTTAAAGTACTTAAACTGCTGACCATGAAAATATCTTGTGTACCGTGGGGGAGAAATGAACCGTAAGTTGGAAGTGTCCCTCTTTCTCAATTTTAAGGTTGTGACAAAGGTAGTCAGCTTCTTTGTTACTGAGAAGAAATATGAGGAGCCTAAGCCGCACCTTTGCTTGACACCCATCCAACGCAGAGGACTTCGCTGCAGAGGGTGTTGGAGCTTCAGGACACAGCACAAATGAAAACTGCTTTGAGGTCTTCACTACCCATGTTAAGGGGGCAAGCTCCCTTTAACAGAATCCGGGGTTGCAAAGAGCGGAAGAGCAGGAGGAGTCGGTAGCTCCCCCATCCAGAGGCAGTGAAAACATCATTTTGATGGCTGCACTCAAACCCCAGGGGTTTGTCCCAGCTCCTAGCTGAGCGTCTCTCCCTGGAATTTCCCAAGCTGAGGCTGAAACACGCATCTCAGATGGGGCACGCCACAGCCTGGCTCACTGTTGTGCAATTATGTGGCGCTTTCCCATTTGATGTTCTGATCTCCAAGTGTCTAATGGGTATGGGGTGGGATTGCACCCTGGGCCCTTGGAACTCAGATCCTGCAGGCATTCAGAGGGCAGCACGCAATGGGCAGGACTGGCAGGGGCCTCCAAGTCAGAGGGCCACCAGGAAGCTCACGTATCGCCTTCCTGTGTCAGAGCGCTGGGGAGACCCTGGGAGACACGTGGAGGCTAGGATCTGCTCAGGCACCCAGGGTGTTTGGTGATACATCAGTCAGGTCCCTACAGCTTGACACACCCTGCCATAGCAGAGGCGGCTTGCTGAAAAGGACAGAGGGTTTATGCAAAGGAAGCTCGAGGATGAGGAGGCCTCCATTCCATTACCCTGATAGGCACCAGGGTGCGAAGGAGGGGCCGGGAAAGGAGATGGCTCCGGTACCTCCCCAGGCTTGATCTGCCCCCTTGCTGTGCCGCCCCGCCTTCCCTGTGGGGAGGGAACCTGGCTCTCAGCTCCTGGGCAGACTTGTCCTCTGCTGTCCTTTCAGGGAGCCCGAGCCCTGCGGCTGCAGCCTGAAGGAAGCTAAAGATGATGCTTGGCTACAAAAGAAAAGATTCCGATCTTAGTAAGGATCTTGTAAAGATCCATCCCCCACCCCAACAGTTACATCTTCACCAAACAGAACTGTGTCTCTCTGATATGTGTTCCTCTGATGGAGTGGGGGTGGCACTTTTGATGGGTGGCATTACTTCTGACAGTGAACCTCCCTGGCCTGCAGAAAACTGCCCCAGGGCATCCTCTCCACTCACCCCACAACCAGGAGGAGCCAGTGGTGAGGAGCAGCAGCCTCAGCCTTGGGGGAGCAGAGACCAGAGATTTTGTCCGATTTTTTGTTTGTTTGTTCCATTTTGTTTTCCATTATTGACATTAGTTTAGATAATAAGGCAAAGATGGAAAAACAAGAAAATAAAGAGGAGTGCTAGTGAGAGAATATTTAAGATATACCTTGGTTTGGGTGAAAAACACTAGAGATGCATGGAGGAATATTTCCCATGGCAATGAATGGAAGGGAGGACTACTATACTTCCTGGATTCATGTCTTAGGAGCAGCAAGATAGCCAGAAAGCAGATGCTGCTATAGGTTTGTTAGGCATGGTGGTGCATACCCGTAATCCCAGCACTCAAGAGGCTGAGGCAGGAGGATCACTGTGAGTTGGAGGTCAGCCTGGGCTAAATATAGAGACTGTCTCAAAACAAAAACAAAAACAAAAACAACCAACCAGCAAATAAAACCCAGACATTCCGAATTATCGTATCTCATGGAACTCATGATTTTTTAAAGTGGTTTTCCATAAGTCAGTTTCACTGATTAAATGGTATCCCTAAGATAGCCATTTTAAATTTAATAGACTTAATTCAAATAATAAAATATTTTACTTGGCTCTTCTACACAACTGATTACTAATTGGATATGCACACTTTTGTACACTGATATCTTCTCAATTTTGGATTGCACCAGATACCACGACCCTCAAATCTTTTCAATCCTGATTTTCATACCCTGTTTTTTTAAGCATAGCCATGAGTGACCAGCTTCTCAAAAAATGGTACGACTGCAGGAAGTGCAGGAGGTCACAGAGTGTGTGACATGGACGGTTCTGCTGACTGCTGCTGTTTCCCTTAACTACTAATTAAAGTATCAGTGCCCCAGGCGCCCTGATGTAGGGACTGCTTTGTCTCTCAGTGCAGGGCGAGGTGGGCGGGATCAGCAGCAGGAATGAGGAAAACAGACTAGAGACAAGAGCTGCATCATGGGGAGGCCTCTTTACGGGATGGGTAAGAGGACCTGAACAACAGTAGGGGCGTTTATTCATCTTTACAAAATCAGTATCAGAAGACACAAGTTGCCGAGCGACTAATGACTGAATTGTCCAGGCGGGATGCTTTTCTCAACACTGAGGCAGCTTGGCTCCTTTAGGCACTGTGGCTCTGTCCTGCCCTCACACACATGACCATTTTCCAGCTTCAGCCACTCCCAGCACCCTGGGTCCCTGCGCAGGATTTTGGGAACTGCGAGCTTAGTCACTGCCGTCACCCAGTGTGTGTGAATCACAACAGCAACAGTAAAAGAACCTGTAAGTAGCCAGGTCCAATAGCTCGGCTTAACTGTGAGAGCTGTTTCTCTTTCAGACCCTTTGTCTCCTCCTGCACAGGATTAAGATAATAAAAACAAATAGTACTTGCTGTTTAGCTGGCATGAACATTAAATGGAATAAAGAAAATGTTTGCACTCAGGCCTGTGCCTGATTGTTCTTGTAAGGAGACTCACTTAGCCAAGCTCAGTGGCTCACATCTGTAATCCCAGCTATCTGAGGGGCTAAGGAGGGAGGGTCACAAACTTGAGGCCAGCCTGGGCGATTTTGGAGACCCTGTCTCACAATAAAATGTAAAAAGGCCTGGGGATGTTGTTCAGAGGTAGAGAGCTTTCCTAGCACGTATGGAGGTCCTGATAAGAGGGCAAGTGAAGCAGTTAATTTTATATAACTCTGAGCTGTTTGTCTCACAAAATTGAAGAGTGGAAATTAAAGCCAAAAGGAAGTAGTTAGGACACTGGTTATTGGAAATAACAATAAGCAAAAAAACTCTTAGTGTACACCCTCATGAGCGGATTTGAATGGCAATCCAAAATGCTTTGTTTCAGCCTTTTATGGATAAGCAGAGGGCAACAGGCTTTGAAAAATTTTAAAAAGGAGTTACTTAGCTGGAAACCAGTTACTCGGTGTTTCTAAGTTTCTCCAACTCCGAGGTTGGGAGGAGTTCTGAACATAGCACCCTCTGTCTAACAAGTTTCTTTTTTAGGAGTAGGGGACTTTACCCATCTATTTGCAAATTTATCTTTCTTTCGGTGATTTCTTTTATATTTCTAAACTCAGCTGGCTAATGACTTGACTTTGCTCCTAACTTGGTCTGTGTGACTAGTTTCCTTTCTCTAGCCAAGGCTAATCTAGGCTGCACTGATTGCCCACCTACTTACAGGCTAAATAACTAAGCTGTGTGTTACTCTCACGTGTGTGCTCCAGTTTTCTCTGTGACTTTGTACAGTGGGATGTTTCTGCTGGCGTCTGTTTGTAGTACAGAAAGTTTGCATTCCCTGACGGGCACGGTACACGCACATAGCACAGTTCAATTCCTTCTTTCCTCCTTTTTCTCTCCTCTCCCTCTCCAGCCAATCCACCCTTCACTCCTCTCTGCTTTGGTTTCTGTTCACGTTTGTAGCGCATGCTGCTTACATTCTTTGTGTGGAGTCAGTAAACGTGCATGACATATCTCAACGCTTTCTAATCTCCTTTCCCTCCCACCTCCCTCTTTTGATCACTCTCCCATTTGAGAAACACTTGCTGAGGAGGTAACCCTACCGCTCTTAGGGGAGAAGGGGAGAAGGGGAGAAGGAGATTCAGACTACTAAACCTAGTACTTTTGTTGAAAGGGTTCATGTAAGAGGGCTGCCAGTCAAGGGATTTGTTGTAGAGAGGTAATCTAAGGGGTGTCCCTGGAAGGCATGCTGGGGGAGTAGGTAATTATGGACTCTCTTGAAAGGGCCACTCTAGCTGACATTCTTATCATTGGCTCCACCTGGGGGACCTGTAGAGTTTGACTGCAAAAGAGAAGAAACAAATTTTACCAAGATATTAAAAATGTTCACCCCAAACACAAGAGCCACAGTGAAAAGACAGAGGCAGGTGATTAAAGGAAGAAGCCAAGTCTAGACTCTCTTCTTTAGGGACTGGAGTAGGGATTGTAAGCAAGTAGGCATGAGATCTGCCTATTAATGGAGGTTATCGATGAGTCTGATAGGTTTTTCTGGTTCTAAGGTCTCTGTTCACCAGATATGAATTATTTATCTAAAGGTAACAAATATTGTTTATTAGTGTGTAAGTCCCTTCAGTTATGGCCACAAGACTGAGAAGTTTTGAAGTATTATTTTAGCTAAGGTATTTGAAGATTCTTGTGAACTATAGTTACCATTGTAGCTTTCAGTCTTATTGAGCCATTAGTGATGATAATTTATACCCATTAGTAGTGATAATTTGTACACATAGCTGGAGACAATCTGCAAAAGCCACAGTAGTGTTTGGTGTCTCCTTTTTATGTCTAGCCTACAACATTATTTTAATATATCCTTTTGATTATACACTTTGTTGAGTGTTTAAAACCATGTTAAAGTGAGATAGTGTAAAATAAAATCAGCTAAAGGCTCCTTGGGGATTATTTTTGGAGGGGCCTTCTCAGCTGTTATGTAGTTTTCTTTTATTTTATCAATGTGATCTGTCAGGATAGGTCATGATCTTGTTTGACCACATGGCTTCCCTTGGAAGCATGGGAGATGTTTTCCTCTTTGGTGACCTCCCTTTTAACAAAAAGTACACTGGTTCATTCCTGTATTCTTGGGTCTAACACTCTCATTGTTCAGGAGGTTGAAGGATTCATTGGAGTCCTAGGGTCTTTTTAGAGTGATCTCATTATATCTTGGGTCCTGTTGACCCTAGAAGACCAGGGCCAAGATAGTGGTTGTCCTGTTTGCCCATTCAATGTCTTTTATTAGCTTTGTTCTCTAAGTCTCAGCTGCCATATACCCAAAAGGTCAGTTATATCACTATTGATGTGGAAGCAGTAGGTTTAACTATCATAATCTTATCTGGATATTGGGTACTGTGAAATATGAAGTGTAGCCAGAGAGATATTTTTTAATCAGCCATGATTGTCTTAGAAGTCTAATTTTTATAAGATGTTAACAAATAAAAATTATAAAGTTTTATAGAGAAAATTTGAAATTATATAATTATATACTTAAATACTTATAATGATATTGTAATGGTGTAATGATATTAGAACTAGTAGTACATTGGAACCACTAGGTGAATCAAAACAGAGATTCATTCTTGTAATAAGCTACACCAGCAAGATTTAGGAGGAGAGGACAGTGTCAGAATGTGAGTTGGGAAGATAGATCTGTGAAGAGGTTAAGAAAGGCATATTTGTCAGCCTTTTCTTCAGAACCCAAGCTCTTAGTACAGCACCCCACTCTGGAGCTTGGAAGTCAAGTCCAGACCAGTCAGCCCAGGGGTAAGTTGGAGGGAGTAGGAAATGTGCTGACCTTTCCTGCTCTTCCTCTTACAATTAATCTTTTCTTAAACTTTCAAGAAAAGTTCTTTACTCAGCTGGAAATATACTTTAAAATTTTGAACAACAGTAACAACAATACTGGCTAAAGTAATGAGTCACTCATTTGATTTCTCTCATATTGATATATACATGTATCAGTTACTGGAAATAGGTTGCCTTTCTCATGATAATGCAAAATCACCATCGTAGGCAAATAGGATGTGATCATAGTGAGGTGAGTTAAACCCAGGGCCCTCATTGAAGACTCTTGGACTTGAACAAGAGAATAGCACTTGCTCACCATGGGAGATGTCGTAGAAGAAGCAGTAAGACTTCTGGTATCTCTCTAACATCTTAACGCAGAGACTCACTGTAAGCTTTTGAATACACATCTAAATATTTATGTGCATTTTCTTTAGTCATAAACTATAATGCAGAGCTCCCACCTAAAAGAACTCAGAAATTAAACTGTAGTTTTTATTTGCCAGGTTAGAAAGAACTAGGCAAAGTTCCTGAAATTTGAGGGTAGTTGAGGGGAAGTGTTTCGAATGATTGTGCATAGAACTGGGGAGAGATAAGGATGATGGAGCGCCCCTCTGCAGGAAGGACCTGGAAGTGTGAGTGGCCAAGGGTGTGGCAATCCTGGCAGGGTTGGTGAGCCCTGGGTCACAAGGGAAGACAGAGTCTCCTCAAGGTGGTTATGCATGAGATTGGGATTATACAAAGCCCTGAACTTTTAGGAAAGACAGCACCACATGTCTCTGGCACTGAGTGGAGACATTTAAGGAACTGGATTTTGGTTGCATGTAACCTGAAATAGGCAAGACCTGGTATTGCAATTAGACATAGTACTTGGAGCAGAAGTTCAATACATCTGGACTTGCAGTGAATAACAGATGTCGATATATAGCACTGAGAGGTGTGGCAGGATGAGAGAAGAAGCGAAATTGCATTTTCAAAGATGAGCAGAAGAAAAAAATCTGAAAAAGTTAATTAAGAGCAAAGTGAATCCAAATTCAAATAGGTGATGCCAGGAAAAAATACACTGTGCTGTTCATTGCTGCATTGACGGTTGATGCAACTGCGAATGAGAGGCTGAGAGGTGTGGTCATGACTGTTGGTATAGTGGTACCTTCCTGTGGGGAACCTAGTGCTGTAAGAGACACTGACGCAGGAGATCAGAGTGTGGCCCGCCGGCTGGATAGGGAGGTGACCAACGATCAGGCGGATCAGGACTCCTGGTCCAAGCACTGCCCCTGGGATGGTAGGAGAATGCTGGCTTCAAATCCTCTGGCATGAAATCAGTAGGATTTCGTAGGGCGTCCGAGATCTGACATCAGAGTGGGGATATGAAATATGGAGGCTCCAACCTCAGGGCCTCTGTCAGCTGTCAGTGGGCAGCACTGCATTCTACAGTCTTCTGCTTTTCCTACATGTAATTGGCCAGCACGCATTTTACAAAGCATATTTCTTTTCCTAACTTTAATACTTTAATAAATATAAAACCTCTCTACCTTCTGAGCATAATTTGTCTGATTCTTTGCTCAGGACAAGAACCTGGAAAGGACCTCTGAGACGACATTACACCACCAGCCCCAGGAGGACAGCACAGAGCAGCTTATGTGTCACTGTCATGTTCCAGTTCTGTCTTAAGTTGATAATTCCAATGATATTTCCTGCATAATTATTGACTGCAGTGAAAATATTTTTTTAAATTTTCTATGTGACATTTGCTATAAAACTAAATAACACAGGATTGAAATTAGAACAAGCTTTAATATTACTTTTTTTTTGAGTTTAATGTTGATATCATTTAAAAGCTGTTCTCACTTTCTTTTCTGAAAATATGTATCCTGGAAGTTAAAATTCCTTAATGACTTCTCATATGAGAATCATATTTGGTATAATTTATAATGTCGCTCTTTTCATTTCATCCTCATCTTCCTTCATCCATGAAGTGTGCTGAACATTGCTGTGGTTTAAATATGAAGTGCCCCCCAAGACTCACAGATTGAAGATTTGTCCCTCAACTCAGCAATGTTCCCTGCCAGGACTCAGCAAGGTGACTGATTCATGAAGGCGCTAACTTCGTCCCCGGGTTCATTGACAAGTTCAAACCTGGGTGGGAGACAGGAAGCGAGGCCCAGGTGAGTGTTTCTGGAAGGCATGTCTTGCCTCTGAATGCCTCCTCTCCAGTTCTTTCCCTCTCCCTTCTCACGGTCCTTCCAATCTGCCACACTTTCCTCAACCAGCCCCTTCCACCATGGTGTGGATGACCAGGAGCTGAGTTCTCTGAAACCAAGAGCAAAAAACCAACTCTTTCTTCCATAAGTTGTGTATTTCAGGTATTTTGTCCCAGTGATGGAAAGGTGGCTAATGTAAACATCTACTTATTTTTAAAAAGTACATTTACACCCCCCAAACCAAGCATAAAAATATACTGCATTGACATATGCCTTGGTGACCAGCTAGCTTAAACAGAAATTTCAGATGATAAACGTGAATTACATGAATAAAGAATCACAACATGCTAGACCACAAGTCAACCAAGTTGCTCCTAATAGTCTTTTTCTTAGGGAGCAACAGGTGCTATATTTTGGATACAGAATGTCTCCTAAAGAGCCAGGTGTTACAGCGTGGTCCTAACCTGTAGCCCTGCTAAGAAGTGGGCCCACTGAGGGGAGGTCAGGCCCCTGTGGGTGTGTCCTTGAGGGGTAGATTAAGACTCCACCCCTTCCTCACTCCTTTCTCAGTCCTTTCTCTTTCTTTCCATGCTTCCTGGCCATCCTGAGGTTAGCAGACTTCATGCACCTTATGTTCTCCATATAACTGAGTACTGTCCCCAAAGAACAGGGCCAGTTGACCATGGACTGAAACCTCTGTAACCATGAGCCTACACAGATCTGCCTCCTTCTAAGCTGTTTTCTCAAGTATTTTGTCCCACTGGTGAAAAGTTGATTAAGATGGAGTTATTTTAAGAAACAAAAAGTCTAGTTGCTTATTTCCAAATAATCAAAGATTCAACAATGTAAAGGTCACAGGACAACATTGAGCCAACCATCAATTCTGTTCCATTTTACAGAGGAGTAAACATGGTTACTTGTTTAAATTTTAAAGTTATTTCTCGACAGTGCTGGTGTGTGATGGGGGTACAAGAATACTGGATTATCTCATCACTTTGATATATTTTAGCAGGATTCATTTGCATATAAACAATGTGATAATTACCTGATTCATATTTCGTTATTAGAGTAGCTCAGAAGAAATTCTATTAAGCAAGATTTTGCCAACCTAATTTCCAGACTAACAAAAAAAATCTTCTCCTTCAATTATTTAAATTAATGAGGTTTTACTCTGTGTTTACAACTAATCTTCAGATGAAATTTATAAATTGTTTTGCTTTAAAAATGGCTTTGAGTTTTCCTGGCCTTTAAATGAAATTTTACCTTGAAATAATTCAGAGATGAGGGACTAAATTATCTCCATTACTTCACAGCAGGAGACTGAGTCACTAAACCAGGATGCCAGTTTCTAGGGCAGCAGATTCACTCGAGATTCACTACAGTTAGATTTAGTTCTCAGTGTTTCCTTCCTCCCTGTCTGTGTAGTAGAGTCACTCTCCCCTACCCCTTCCCCTACCCCTTCCCCTTCCCTCAGGAAACTGTCTTTGTGAGTTCAGTTTTTTCAAATATGACTTCATAATTCAAAACTCAATGTAAATAGGAATCAATGAACAATCTATGTGCCAAGGACAGTATTTTCAAGAAAAGTAACAGAGTGTGTCAACATGAGTGAGTGGGAATCTGCTTTGTCACTGTCTTGGTCACTTTGCTGTCACAGAAACACACTCCAGATGGCCACTGTCAGGAGGAGAGGCTGGCTTCAGCTCACAGTTTGCAAACGTTTCAGCCTGTAGTCACCTGGCTCCAAGCTGAGTGGCAGAGCAGAGGTGCCTGGCAGAGGAGAAGTAGCTCATGTATGTTGGGGGAAGCACAGAGAGACCAAGGGAGGAGGTGGGAGAAGACCCTCCTAGGCCACTTCCTGCCCAGTGACCCCCTTCTCTGACCAAGCTTCACCTCTCAATGTCACACTGGTAGACTAAGCCACTGAGTATCATACTCCATTATTGAATCATTTCTATGAGCACGTGAAGCTTGGGGGGGACATGCAGATACTAACCATAATATTCCACCTCTGGTGCCCCAAACATTCATGAGCATCCCTTTATGAAAAGTTCTTTTAGTTGTTCTCTAGCAGTTGCCAAATTCTTAACAGTTCCAGAATTTCTGAAAAGTCTAAGTGCAAAATCTCTGAGATTTAAGGCATGCTCTTAGCTGTGAACCCCTGTAAACATCAAAAGACAGTTGAACACTGCTGACATACAAAGGCATAGGGCAAACATTTCCATCCCAAAAGTGAAAAGTAAGGGATAGAAAAAATGGGACTCAAGCAAGACCTCAGTCCAGCAGAGCAAACATTAAGTCCCATAGCTCCATGTCCAGCACCCAGGGTAATCTATGCTGAGACATGAACTGCAAAGGACTTCAGTAACCCTGACCCCAAAAGCATCATATCACAGCAATATATGAGCAGCCATGTTTATCACAACAGTTTGTAACAGATAAATCTTGGAAACAACCCAAACGCCCATCAAACGATGAATGGATAAAAAAGATGTGTGTGTGTTTTCTTTTATACAACAGTACTACTTAGCCATAAATAAGGATGAACTTTTATACAACAGTACTACTTAGCCTTAAATAAGGATAAACTGAAGACATTTCTAGGTAAATGGATGCACCTTGAGACCACTCTTAAATAAAATCAATCAGGTACATATGTATAAATATCACATTTTTTCTTTGTGAGAAACTGGAAGTGTAAATAAGAACTAAAATATATAACAGATATTGTGAAATAGGAAGAAATTGTTCAAAGGGAATGGGAATCTTCAAAAGCAGAGGAAGGAAGGGACAAAAAAAGAGAAAAGAGGGTAAAATGGAAACAAGATTTTGTAAATAAGAAGGGGAAGAGAGATTGAGGAAGGGGACAGCAATAGGAAAAAAGAGGAACCCAGATCTCTCCAGTACAGGACCAAACTCGCTGTGATGAATGTGACTGCTACATAAACCTAAACCGTACCCATACGCTCAGTAAAAATAAATGAGTATTGCTGGTGGTTGCAGCCTCACGGCTTCTTTCTCGGGTGTGGCTTTGCTCCCTCCTTGTGACTTTCATCACGTGTCTGCATTTCTGGCTCTTCCCACGTCCTGGGGTCTCCACACTCTACTTTGCTCTCACAGCTTCACACTCTTTTCTTGGGGCACACTGCCTGGCCTCCCAAGGATTCCTCTGTAATGCTGGTGGAAGACGCCTTGATCCCACAACTCTCACATTCTGCATGCCCATAAAACAGAACCTCATGGACGGCACCCGGGTCTTCCACCCCTGGAGTGGTAGCCAAGCCCTTTTCGTTCCTGATGATGACTACAGGGGCGGCCAAGTACCTGGCCAGGTGAGCATGGTGAACTCCATCCTGGCATCAGTCCCACTCCCTAGGCTGCTATCATTTGGGAAGTAACAACATGGAGCTTTGTTCTCAAACCACAGTCATTCCTTTCTCCATCCTTGAGTCTAAGATGGTCACAGTTCTCCAGAGTCTCCCATATCCTCAAGGCTGAATTTGCATTGTCCAGATCCAAAGCACTTGGTGACTTCTCCTCCTTCCCCTCCCCCTCCTCCTCCTCCCCTTCTTCTTGTGCTTCTCCTTCTCCTTCTTCTCCTTCTCTTCCTCCTTCTTCTTTTTCTTCTTCTCCCCCTCCCTCTCCCTGTCTCTCTCCTTCTCTCTCTCCCTCCCTTTCCCTCCCCCCTCTCCTCCTCCAAGGCAGGGTATCATTGTGTAGTTCAGGCTGGACTTGCACTCATGAACTGGCCTCAAGCTCATGGCAATTCTCCTGCCTCAGCCTCCCAAGTGCTGGGATTACAACCATAAACCACCACATCCAGAACTTGGCTTTTTAAAAATGCTAATCTTTTAAGAATACAAACTCTCCTCTGCTCCAATTTTGCAGGATTCAACTTTACCAGAGTTTCCTTTCTGGTCAAACTGAAAACATTTAAAAATGTTTAGCTAGCTGTTTTCTCTCCATTTTCAATGAAGCTCTGGATAAATGCCTCCAACAGCAGCCATGCCACTGCTTCAACATTAGACTGCTGTGAAATTTCCTCTGCCAGATTAATTAATCTGCTTCCCTTAATCTCAGTCTCCTGCAAAGTCTCAAGACATGAGCAAAATGTGGACACATTTTCTGCCAGAGCCAGACACACACTGTCTGGAGTCCAACCACCAATGCAGTCCTTATTTCTAACTAAAGCCTCCTGAGCCAGGTTGATATCATCTGCATTTCTCACTGCATTCTGGTTTTCTGAGCTCTGACTGGACTCTCTCACCAAGCTCAGCTCATAGCAGTCTAGATCTCTCCTTCAGCTAGTACCTTCAAACTTTGCAAACTCCTGCAAACCAGTTCTGGAGACTTCTGAATCATACAGTCAGGTAGCATCACAGTATGACCTGCTTCTCTTGTACCAAAGTCTGTCACAGTTGCTTTTTTGTTTTCTGGACACAGTACACAACACCCACAACTTAAAGGAGGAAAGGTTTATTTTAGCACACAAGCTGTAGAGGTTTTGGTCCGTAGTCACCTGGCTCCAAGGCAGAGGGGCCTGGTAGAGGAAGTTTGCTTGTGGCTAGCAGCAAAGATGCAGACAGAGATAAGGGAGGAGGAAGGAAGATAGGATTTACCAGGCCACGCCCCCAGCGACCACCTCCACCAACCAGAATTCACCTCCCAAATCAAATTTAGCTGTAAGCCATATGTGGACTGCACTGCTGGTGAGTAGCACACCCTATAACCCAGTCACCTCCTCCAACCCCAGCCATGAGCACAGGAGGCTTTGGGGAGACATCCAGATATAACCCATAACATGTTCACCTTCTTCGTTTAAGTCACAGAACATGCAGTATGAGCTAGATGACTCAGGAATAGGTGATTCAACAGACCAGTGCGATTTCTCTGTGCCAGTTTCTGTCTAACGCTCTTTGCTTTATATTCAAAGTCTGAAGCTGAACTTCACTAAAACTATGCATGGTGGTCTTTCATGGTGATACCCAAGAAATAAATGAAAGTGGAGAACGAACTCTTCTTGAAGTTCATTTTTTTTTTTCTGAGAGAAACGTCCAAAAAACTCCACTATACCTTTCCCCTCAGGGCTCATTGCTGAGGATGTGCTGACACCCCGGGCCTAGCTGTAGGAAGTGGTGTGCAGTTCCCTGTTCCGACCACCAGGTGTTCACCAGGTTTCATCAAAACTGGGAGATAGCATGAAAAAGAGATGTGCACATCGGTGAATGTGACCGTGTGCTCCTGGGCATTAGACTTACACACATGGAGATAGTATCCACTGCTGTAGCAAACGCCATAAATTCATTTTTAAACTCTAAGTGTTCTGTAGGACTACAGGCTACCTGCTAACAATTCTTTTATACTCATGTTAGCCATAATAGTGAAAGAAAACAGTACTTTTCCCCTTGCACAATTAAAATAAATACATAATTATAATGGTTACAATTACAACAGCTCAAACCTGTTACATTTATTAACGAGTTAATATTTCTAAAAACCTAAGGAGATATACATTATCATCCTTTCTCTTGTGCATATGAGTAAACCAAGTCAATAGAAAGAAAATAGTGGTCTGTGGTAAAGTTTTGCTGCCGCTATTTCAGTGACTCTGCAGAGAACCTGAAAACTTCAACACCTACATCTTCATCCTCAAAGGGTCACTGTTTGCTGACTTACAGACCGACACAAATACAGGATGGTCAGCAGCAAGTCCATCCTTCTCTCAACAGCAAAGCACTGTTTTTGATATTGATGGTTCATATTTTTGTATTTTGTAATAAGTCAGATAAAAGGTTTGCTATATTTTTTGATAGCACCTATGTTGCAGATGTCAGTATTATTTTGGTTTTGTATATGGTAAACATTTTCTAAAGATAATTCACTGAATGCCCATTAGAAACGTATTAGGTGGGCTTGGTCACAGTCTGGATTTCAAAGATAAAAATATTGCAACATGGGGCCAGGGATGTAGCTCAGTGGCACAGCGCCTGCCTTGCAAGCATGAGGTCATGGGTTCGATTCTTAGTACCAAAAAAAAAAAAAAAAAAATGCAACGTGGAAGGTGCTAAAGTATCTTGACGAAGTAAATGTGGACTGAGATTCCATGCAGGTGGTGTGGCTAAGGCTGTTGTATCCTTAATCACCAAGGGGTCTCTTCTCTGCTGCCCGGTTTGCAGAATCACAGCTTTCTCTGTTACTGTTTGAGAACCACCTGGTCCAGTCCTCTTCTCTCCACTGTTCTATATAATGAATACCAATCTGTAAATGTGATGCTCTGTGAACAACTCCAAGTAGTTCTTCTAATTTAAATTTATGTTTTGTATTTTCTCTGACACATAAATATTTTAAACCTTAAGAAAGCAAGTCTTAGTAATGAAAGCCTTACAGTACAAGGAGTAGTATTGGAGATATCTTACATTTACTTTTTTGAGCAACAAAATTGCAAATTCAATTGCCATCGTGATCTGTGTGTTTCTGTGTTAGTTTATTACAATATTTTGGATTGCTAATTACTGATGGAAAAAGTACAGCCATGTAGATTTGTATCACATTGAAAATTGGAGTATTCCTTCCAAACTGAGCATGATGCTGATGTTACTGCCTTCTCGCTGCTAACTCAGTCAATTACTTTTTAAATTTCCTATGAAGTTATGTTAGAATATCTCCATTTTGTAAGAAAGCACATTATTTTTCTTTAGACCTGAGATAATGTAGACATTTTATAATTGGGGGGGCAGGTATCATTGTTTAGGCATTTTATGACCCAGACTTGTCCAATAATCTAATCTCAGGTAAGTTAATAAGATTGAAGAAGTCTATACATTTACTTCTCTTCTTCATGGTACAGTTTGAAAGATTTTGAAGGCCTTCTCCTAAAAGTGTTCTAATATTTCCTAATTACAAAACTCTCTGGAAAACAGCAAGCTGTAAGGAATTTCACAGTACATCGCAGAAGCTTCTCTATAAATCACGATTGGTATATCTTGCAATATCTTTATTCATCCATTTTGTTTACCAGCCTTTCCATAAAAGTCCCATAAGCAACTGACTGAGATTTGTACTTGGCATGATGATAGACCACTACTAAGCCAGGTTTCATAAAAATGTACCACCGGTAACTTCAGTGTAATATCTTCTAGGTGCTGTGAAAATGTAATACTGATAATAAGGTATTTCACCTAAAGTGAAGTCAGTTTCACAGCATTTTTTTTTTATAATTGCATCATCAAAACTCACTACTTAGTATGTTTTATAGCAGAGATTCTAGGAAGGAAACTGCCAAAGCATTTTCCATGCTGTTCTATTCCAGTGTACCTTTTTATACCTTATTCTACAGACCAGAAGTTTATTCAAATGAGTTGCTTCAATATGTTCTGCTCAAATCTACTCATCCTATTAAAGCAATCTCATGCCATAAACAAACATATTGATTTCGACTCTAGAGGGCTCTTACAGGGGATTTTATGGTATTTTCATACTCCTTGTGTAATTAAGTCCACTTCATGTCCAGGTCAGTGGCCCTGTGTAGCCATAGCTGAGTGGGCAGAGTCCTGCACCCGCAGGCAGGACTCAAACTGAACTTGCAGCCATCTCATGTTAGGCTTTATTTTCTGAGGCTGCTCTGCTTACTTATAAGATGATTTTATAAACGAGTAATAGAGAAGGATAGGTACAAAAGGATATATATGGAAGCATGTGGGATGGCTGGCATCCTGAATATGAATGTGCCATAAAGAATGCATAATATCACAAATAATGAAATGAGGAAATTTTGTAAGTAAGTATTCACAGTCTAGGCCTGGACCGATTCAATAAACCCTATATGTGAACAGACAGTGAGTAATTTTTCTAAACACAAAAATCTTTTCTGCATATAACATGATCTTTTAGTTATATTAGTAGGTGTAGATTTGTGTCCTTTACATAAATAAAACTTGCAGCAGAGACAATCAGAGTAGTGGAAATGGACTATTGAGAAGTGTCTTAGTTATTTTTTGCACTGCTGAGACAAAATACCCAGCTCCCAAAGTTAGAGGAGGGAAGGTTTATTTGGCTCTCAGTTTGCAGTAAAGATTTCAGGCCTTATCAGCTGGCTCCAAGGCAGAGTGGCTTTGCAGAGGAGAACAGTTCATGGCACCAGCAGGATAGCAAAATCAACAAAGGAGAGAGGAGATTCCTTCAGAACCTTATCACATGCAGGCTACCCACCCCAGGGAAAGCACAGCACTCACACCCTTAATCCTAGCCAGAGCTACGCCAAACCAATCAGTGGACTGATTTACTAATCACACAGATTTAATCCCAGCATCTCACACTCTAGACCCAGCCTGGAAAAGCCCCATGACCACATGAGGCTTTGGGGGACATCTGGACACCAGCCGTACAGGTAGACATTACCACCGCCGCCCAAGTTTCCCTCATAGTGGATGGACACAACGTCTGAATCCAGGTAAAAGTGGAGAATGCATGACAATGACTAATACTAATATCAACTAATAGACTATATTAGCCTAATACAGGATTAGTATAAAAATGTTGCATCATTTCTGTGTCCCTATATATACTTACACTCAAGGTGTGATTAAATAAAACAAGCACCCTTTCTCTGTGCTAAACAATGCAATGGCCCAAGAAAGTGTGAAACAGATGACCCTGAGGAGGAAAACACATTTATTTATTCAGGCAAAGCTGAGAACTCTTTGAATCTTTTAAAGTAGAACAGTAAGATTCTGGCAGTGCTTGTGGAGCAAATGAACTTGGTCTGGTGTGAATACAACCACTCTCTGCTTCCCAGAGCATGCAGACACTCGTTCGCTCCGGGCTAGGATTCCTCTGAAATCCTTTGTAAGCTTGATTAAAAGAAAGACCGAAGAACAGAAGCAGAGGTGCCTTCTCCTTCCACAGATGCCTTCAGTGCATTTAGAGGTGTGGGTGGAAACAGTTATTGAAGTTCAAAATCCCAGTCTGACTTTGGAAGATTGAGAAAGCCCAGGCCAAGTTTTAATTATTTATGTCCACAATATTTCTTCCATCGAACATTTCTCTAAATTTGATCGTGTATCTGATTTGTTTTCCTTTGAATCCCTAAACATGCACATGTCCTTACAGCATGAAGTGCTTTCTAATTATTAAGAAAAGGGAGACTTACTCTGTATGGGTGACTTGATAATTATACAAAGTGGAATGCTCAGAAAGTGATCACATATAATGTATCCATGGCATAGGTGAAAGTTAGCTTTCAATTGCCGTGATAAATTCCTGAGAAAAATTCAAGTTCAGAAGAGAAAGGATTAATGTGGCTCACAGTTCTGAGTTTCTGTATGTGATTGGTTGGCCCTTTGGTTTTAGACCAATGACAGGAAATACATCTAAGGGCAGACTGCTCCCCTCACAGCTAGAAGGTACAAGGGAGAGGAAGAGAACGTTTTCCCGGAAACTCCCCCACGTCTCATCTCCAGGGTCCTCACACCTTCCTGAGAGGTTCTCCCACTCCCAGTGGCATCATGCCCTGGGACCAAGCACTGACACATGGACCACTGAGGGATACTTATCCACACCGTAGTCGCATAAGGGCCATGAGATGAGGGGAAGGTAGGGCTCTGAGTGTGCTCCCACTGCTGATAACCCTAACTAGGTAACGACAGCTGTCTCCACCATCCTAGTGTGTCTGTGACCTTGAGGCTCAGTTGGAAAGTTATTTCTGGCTCCATGTTCATTTGCAACTATTGTGTCTGTTCTCTGCATTCTTCTTTTCTTTATTTCTTTGTTTCTTTCCCTTTTGTTTTCAGCAGGCACGTGTAATTAGGGACCGCCTTACCAGACAGATGTTCTGTGGGCCTTCTCCGATGTCAGGGACTGACATTTTCCTTTGAAGCTGACGTTTGTACAGAATTGCACACCATAATGTCCTGCTATGGCTTAAAGCAGGTTTAAAAAATCTAAACTTGGTCTTCCTTTTGCGTAATCAAGTATATATGGCTTTGAATATATTAAATTATACAGGATCTTTAAAAATTGGAAGCCATGTCTAATCTCTATGGACAGTATTAAATTCTACTGTTTGTCAATCCATCACTCCCCCACATTTTGTGTGAGTGAAGTGGTTCAAGAGCCCACACTGCTCTGAGCTTGTGTACCCATCACCACTGCTCACTACTTACTTCTGACAATCCGTCAGTTACACTGGATACAGACATGTACAAAAACAGTGCATCACACCAGCCAGAGCAATTATGAGAAAAAAAATGAAATAATTGTTTAATTTGTGGATTCAATATTAGGAGAGACTTGTGCCACATAATAATAGCCTAAATTTTGGCAGTGATCAAGGAAAGAAAAAACTCTGCCTCAGATGTATATTGGACTACACTGTTCTCACTTGTTCAAATTTTGTGGCCTTATAAATTTCTATAGTATCTTAAATGGCTGATAGAACCTATTTTTTGTATTTACATGCATAAATATGGTGTATTCTAAACTGTACCAAAATAGCACCATAAAATATTTTATTTTTATATTAAAATTGATAGAAAATATTTTAACATACTTTAGGATGGGAAACTAGAGCATCTATATTTTAGAACATTAATTATTGTAAAATATGGTGTTTGGCCTAAGAAAGGCCAAAACTAAAAGTGCATTTTGTTCTTAATGAATAATGATCAAATTATAGAAATTTGAGAATGTGATTTCCTGAGATGAGCTTCCTGATTACTTCACAGAATGAGAATGTGGTAGACAAAGAACATGAGAAGTAAAATACTTTCATTGACCACTAACTTCTTACTGTCAAGTTGATAAGTGCATCCTTATGTAAAACACCAGTCACCCAGCCATTATCAGTTTCACTTTTTCAGGAAAATGTGGCTCAGATTACCTTGTACTATGTGTGCGCAGGATCCAGGGAATCCATTATTGTGTATAGAGTATGAATATATAGACACTAAGTTAGGGCTCATTATTATATACTTTACCATAAAGGGTTTAGTTTCTAGAATACTTTTAGATTTTTCCAAAGAAAGTAAATTCAAAACAGAGTATTTCCACCTGGTCTCTGCCCTCCACCGTAGCTGCTCCTCTTGTAGCATCCTGCCCTTGGGGGCTCATGTGTTGCCCTGGATGCACCAGTGTGGACACCTTGTAGCTGCCGAGGTCCGCAGTCCACCTGAGAGAGCCCTTCCTTCTGATGCTGGCATTTCCCTGGGTGCTGGTAAGCGTAGCCTGCCTATATCCACGATTCCTGTAGTGCAGAGCCCTTCTCTGCCTATGGTTCCCTTGCACACAAACCACTGCTCCTCTCCCCGCATCCCCGACTTCCACAACACTGATCTTTCCAAGTGCCCTTGCTTCACCTTTCTAGATGCCATGTGGATGGACTCACAAACTTCTGCTGCATGGAGCTCCCAGAAGTTACAATGGACAGCCAGGGAGGTCACCGGCAGCAAAGGGTGCAGAAGGGGAGCGTCCTCAGCACAAGAGATCCCTGGTAGCACTCATTAGTGCAGATGTGCTGATGATGCGGATCTGAGAAGACTGATATCAACGGACTGAATAAACTCAGCAGTAAATAAGAAGAATGCAACATTTACCTGAAATATGGCAACGCTGTGGTCAATAAGCTGGAGATTCATGTGGTACTGTGGACTGCGCAGACGTCAGCATGGGATGGCAGACGAGTGATCACAGCACAGGAGCGAAAGTGGAGCAGGTTTCTACGGGAAACAGCAAATCTTTCATTTGCCTTGGCTTTCCCTTATAATTAATAGGACGGTGAACTGTGTCTCCTGTGTAACTTAGAACAGTCGGCCAGGGGGCACCAGAGAGCCTGGGGTTGGTCATCTCTGCCAGTTCCCTCTGCGCAGGAGCGTCTGCATCACAGCGAGGAGGGCTCCTCCAGCTGTTCCTGACCAGAGCACGGGGCCAGGGCAGCAGCTCAGTGGGCAGCAGCTCAGCAGGCGGTGTTCTCCGCATTCTCTTGCACACTGGGGGGACTGGGCCCCACTCCCCACCGAAAGGATGAGACAGAAAGCATGGACAGGGCACAGAGGGCAGGGGAGGCGCAGCAGGGACACAAATGCGACAGCTGCTAAACGGCACAGCAATATGTCCTAAGCTTAATTAGAAAAAGGTGAAATATTCTCAGGAAGTGCTCAGTCTCACAGTGCCTAAGCAGGTTTCTTAAACATTTTATTATTTATTATTTTGAGGCAGGGTTTTGCTGTGTTGTCCAGGCTGGCCTTGAGTTCCTGGGCTCAAGCAGCCCACCTGCCTCAGCCTCCAAGCAGCTGGGACTACAGCCACGTGCCACGGTACCTTGCTGCCACAGAGGATTTTTAAAGGCGGCATATTGACTGCATTCACTATTAACGAACCCAAAAATCTTAGTACTGTGTATATATTTGATAAAACTGAACAGTTCATTTACATTTTACTTGCACCTGGACTTATTTATAAATATAGTAGAATCATTGACTGTGGTTTTGACTAATGATACCTTTCAAAATGTGAATTTGACCGAGGGGGCAGTGAGGACAAAATGTACAACTACACACAAATGATGTAAGTTAACTGCAAAAAGGGATTAAACAGAAATACAGAGTCCACCAAAAAGTGAGTACACACTTCAGGAAAAGAAAAATAGCATGATGCTTCTTCAACAGATGATGTTATCCTCATAAGGGGAATGCTACACATCATCACAAGAACCCACTGCACCGCCGGCCCTTAGGGAAAAACCTGAAAATGCATGTGCAGCAGTCCCAGTGACCACGGTTACCCAAGCAGCAGTTCGCTGCACTAATAAATATCTGGAAGCTCATGGCCAGCACTTTGAGCACCTCTCGTAATTGTAGAGCCCACAGGTAACCTGCATGAATCTCACGATGTCTCGATGAATTTATTATCAAAATATTTATACAAGGTTTTCTTTTCCTGACGTGTGTACACATTTTTGCTGGATGTTGTACTGTATGTGTTCATTTCTACTTTTACAACAATGACATTTATATCATGATCTAAAAAGTAAAATGCTTCTGCACAAAGCAAGGGCACCTGTGACAGACAATAGCTGTTTCTGTCTTTCTTTTTTTTTTGGTTTTTCTCCGGTACTGGGAAGCGAACTCACAACTTTGCGCTTGCCAGGCAGGCGCTTTGCCAGTGAGCTAAATCCCCAACCCCTGTTTCTGTCTTTCAACAGGCCACTCCTAACTGAGCGTTAACCTTGCCCTTTACGTCACACCCTTAGATTGAGAGCAGTCAACACATGAACTGGGAGAATGGTCTGCAAAAGTAGAGTCGATGCACACAAAAATCTAGAATTCTTACTTTAATGCCCAACCCATCCTCACTATAGACTTTTATCACAGCCAGTATTCATCAGAAAGAGTTCAACACTGCAAGCAGATCGGAAGGAAAGACATAATCGGTCTGCTGAATGCTGCTTCCACGGGACTCCTCTCACTGTCCCCATGCAGGCAAAGCGAAGGGGCATCCCACCGGGCCCTGGACACACATCCTGAGAGCAAATCATTGATTCCAGGAGCAGTGCATTGAGTCCAAGCTTTCAAATATTACACCTCCTGAGTAGCTACAGTTCATCTAATTTCCATGTCTCAGCCTTAGCACCACTTTTCAGTTTTTAACTCGCTTATGGTGTCAGCTGTCTTGCTAAGACGGTCAGAATCTCAGTCTACTGTGCTCACGAGTAAATCACAGTCCGCGGTCTGTCTCACAGCGCTGTCTGAGCTCCGGGTCAAGCTGCCTGAGAGTCTGCACTGCGCATGTACAGAAGCTGAGGCAGGGTCTTTTTTTTTTTCTTTTTTTGTAACAGAACTGCAATGCTTAGGGAGGAAAATATTAATTTTTGTTTAAAAATAATTACCTCTCTGACTCTTTATAAACTACAAAAGAGGGAATGGATCAAAAGGAATAATTACTGAAGTGAACATTGAAGGTAGCAAAATTCCTGTTATCACTGAGTAGGATTAATACATTAAGTTTTGCAAAATAACAATAAGTACTAAAAATTAGTATTAACAATAGTATTAATAATCACAAAAAATAAAGGTTATTCTCTATCAAGTGATAATTCACAAAGTACTTATTGTTCTGTGTCATTTGATTATGTTATTTATAAAGTCAACAGTTTTGTGTAATATATACAAAGACCAATACTTGATGCTAAAGATACTAATATGTAGCCAGGAATAGAACTACTGATTTGCCTAAATACTGTGTTTTCTGCTAAGTAACTGTCAAATCGTGATAAGTAATGTACTTATGTTCTTAAGTTCTACCAGTTCATGGTGCTAATTATACCAGTAACAAATACTATTTGTGCAAATGGGATGCATTTGTTACAACCAATATAACTGTGCTGGTAGGAGTGATTATCTAAAAGCACAGTATTTAATACCAAGTAGTAATTTAGCCAAATGATTGCAGGAGTTTGACAATTTAGTAGAAGACAATTAATCCCTCTGTTTTTATTTCATACTGTCTCATCTCTCTTTTTCTCTCCATTTCTTTATCAGCCCAGGGTTTATTTATTTCATCACTTGTGTCTACCCAGTTAGCAGTTTTCTTGGGAGGATTTTCCCACATTACTCTTCTATGATGCAGTTTAGTAAAATAACATCATATGAAAGTAAATCAAGTTTATCAAATTAGAATAGATGCTCTTAATAGAAAATAGAAAGAAATTATGGAGCACTAAAAAGTATTCCTTTTAGAGAAAAGTATCAGAGAGATGACAGACTTAACGTTCAGTAATTTTTGATTTGCGCTTGAGAGGAATAGGGAAATGGTCCTTCTGATACAGCTCAGCATTTGACAGATCTCTAATAGAGAAAGGGAAAGCAAAGCTAAGTTATTAGTACTGCAATGGTGGAAATAGAGAGATGAAAACGATAGCTGATCCTAGACCAAGGGAAGCTGGGCTACTAGACAAAGGGGCTTTCATTTTGCACCGCACACAACAGTAGCTCTGGGATTCGTGTATGTAACGTCCCCTCCCCCCATGCCCAAGCACTGTGAATAATTTCAGTGGAACTGTAAGCACCGCTCAACCTTTTCCATCCCCCCTGAAAAGCAAGGAGAAGAGACAAAGGCATGTTTGGCCCAGGAAAGAGCTTGTTTACGCACATCGCTAGCCTTTCCTCTGCTGTGTTCCCTTCAGACGTGAAAATCGTGTAAGCCAGTGTGTGCATTTCCTCCATTTGCCACACTGGAGTGAGAATTGACTTTGCTGTATAAAGCACTGAAAGAACATAAATGTACTCATGAACATGTTGTAGGCAGCAAAGTGAAATAAAATGTTATAGGTGGTCAGAGAGGGCTAGGCTCTTGAAGGAGCCAGTGCACAGGACAAGATACCTTCTAACTGTGGGAGAGATGGGCACCTCAAGCTGAGGGCCAGACCTCAAGACAAAAGATAAAAGAGATGCATCCACATGCTTCCCTAAGTACAAACATCAGGGATTGATATTCTGCATAGGTATTAATTACCTTGAGAAAGCCAGGAAGAATCACCAACCCAACCCTCTACAGGAAAAGCCCCTGTTCTGCACTCATGCCTGCTTCTACATGACTCGCTTCTCCATCTGATCCCAATTTAACCAATTTTACCTGAGCGATTATACTCTTAATCTTATTGGTTGACCATAGTTTTCTCCCACCTCATGCCTACCTTGTAATTTCCCATTTTCTCTACCTTGGACCCACCTCATGTCATGGATTTGCTCTATAAAAATTCCTACAAAAGTGAGGGTTCTGGGAACCCCTTCTGTCCCTCTCTCAGACAGCCTTCTTTCCCCCAATAAATATATTTTGCTCTTAACCTCCATTGTTCCTAAAATTCATTCTTTGATTTTAGAGAATATGAGCTCATACTAGACATCTAGCAGGTTGGGAGTTTCTTTCCACTGTCTCAAAAAGACTAGGCTGAAATGTTTGCATGTGTGTGCATGTGTGTGTGTGTGTGTGTGTGTGTGTGTGTGTGTGTGTGTGTGATGATTTAAGCTATTTTTCCATAGTTAAACAGGGTGAAACTCACAGTAGCTCACAGTATGGAAATTTTCAATCAAGTAATACTAATTGAGTAGCAAGTAACAACCGCTACTCAAAACAGTGATTCTCTGTCCTATTGGATAGAAAACAAACCTCTCTCAGTAGAATTAAGGTACACACACAACTTTAAATTTAATAATGAGATTTGTATTTATGAGTCTTTAAATAATTAAATCTTTAAATAATTCTGCATTTAAATTAATTTATGTTTTGGTAGCTCCAATTAACTATATAGTACTGTTTCTTACTACTTACTTTTATTTTATGACTAAGTCTCTATTTTAAGTTATTTAATCATTATTACATCATTAGTTATAGACTAAGAGAAGAGTGAGACAATGAAAGTTCTTGTATTTTCATTACTTCATAATTTTAGCCATACTCTCTACAAAGCACTTTCTTGGGACTTGTAGGTACGTGATGTAAGAGAAGGTAAAATACCCTATGAGATTTCTATTCTATAAACCTATCTTTTCTTATCATTATGCTTCTCTTGCTGGAGGTAGATATGCATATGATTGAAATACTCCTCTGGAAAAATTTCAAAACAAGATAATAGGAGGGTGTATTTGCATGTGTGTGTGTGAGAGAGAGAGAGAGAATTTGAGATATTTTTCCATAGTTAAACAAGGTGAAAGTCACAGTAGCTCAGAGTATGGAAATTTTCAGTCAAGTAATACTAATTGAGTAGCAAGTAATAGCCACTACTCAAAACAGTGATTCTCTGTCCTATTGGATAGAAAACAAAGCTTTTTGATTTGGAAAAATCAGCCCAGCCTTTTGATTTACTTTCCTGTTTTCAACAGGATGTTTTGAAATTTATGCTTTTTATAATGCAAATTAATTATAGAAAACAATCTTGCTTATACTTTCACTTCAGTCAAGACACCTTGGCCTTAGGAATTCCTTGTAGGACACACATTCCTGATCCTAAATTTAAGTTTTTGCTGTATGCCTTTTAGAGCACTGACTTTCTACGTATTCACTTTCACCATAAAATTATAAAGTGCTCCTTGTATTTACTCTGCTCTTACTTTTCTCCTGCAAGAAAATAACCCAATAACAAACGTGTTACTATGGCTACTGCCACTAACAACAATATTAATAAAAGTCATTATCATATGCTAATACATTCACTAATCTTTTCCATTGCCATCTTCAGACTATGTAATGAAGACAATATTTGCCAAAGTTACCCAATAATCTGAAACTGATTGACAGAAGCTTAACAGAAGCTTTCTAAGCTTCATAAAACCTGTCAGTCTCAGCCTGATATTTCCTAACATATTTCAGGAATTACCCAGAAATTCTATCCTGCTGGAGGCCGGAAACCCACACGGGCACAAGGAAGCAAATCTTCTGCTTGTGAACATACCCACGCTACAGTGCCTGGTTATAGTCTCAAGAAGTTTGACCTAGTGATTTCTTAACTATCTGCACAGAGAGAAGTTTTAAAATTCTGAGATACTGTGCAAACACTATTAGCAAAAATCACTTGTACCCTGAGTAACTACTCTGAAGTTAATAATATGCAATGTATTAATTATTGTTACCCTCCTATTATCTTGTTTTGAAATTTTGTCTTTTTTCTTCTTTTTATGATAATAAAAAAATTCTGAGACTATTTCCTTGCTTCCTTCTACTCTGCCGCCCTGTGAGTCACACTATTTTAGCTTTGAATGCCAGTGTCCTCCCATTATGTACTCACTAGCATCGAGGGGAAATGACAGCAAATGAGCAAAAGTACCCTCATCCACGAAGCTCCTGAACTCAGGAGCTGCTTACACTTGTCCTCGCTGAACTCAGGTGGCACTGGAGTTAAATATGGAATTTATGGTGCCGAGCCCGTGTTTCTCAAAGCACGTCTGACTCCCCCCATCTCCACCCAGCACAGAATCCACCAGAACGCTGGCAGTGCAAGTTCTCGAGTCCACAGGATGTGGAGCGTTTTGCAGATCCGTAGTCCCCTGCGGGACTGCCGTCCAAGGCACTGGGCTGTCTGGAGTGCACTTTGCCTGAGGGAGACAGGCAGTGTGGGTGAGCACGCGCCGCTCCTGGTCGGCAAGAAGGTGGACTATGAGCGTCTCTTCGTTTCTCTCTTTCCAATCCTGCTAGGTCCGAATACCCTGGAGACTCACGTAAACACGGACACCAGGTAAGAGGGAGGGTCTCCAACGACAGCTCCGGTCCTGCGGTCTCAGCAGCCGCGCGAGTCACTCTGCTTGCACACATTTGCACTCGAAGTCACCTGGCCTTGGGGCGAGGAGGCTTCGGAGCGGTGTTTGCTGTATAGGAGGATGGGGGAGTGCAGATCTAGCCACTTATCAAAGGACTTGGTCTTTACTCAAAGTTGAAATTGCTTTTGGGTAGAAAATTACTAAAGTACATTACTGATTTTTTTATGAAGTTTTGTCAGACAGTTGTAGAGTTAGGTTGAATAATGTACTTTTTAGAAGTTAAAAATCTTCAATTAAGGTGATAGCTATATAAGAAATGTAAACCTTTCTAATAATGTCTCATCAATTGAGTAGAAATAATAAATTTTAAGTATCTTTGCTCATTTCAGTTATGCAGTGTAAAAGACACTGCTTAGGTAATACTTTGAGTACATAGATGCTCGAAGAACTTCCAAATTAAAAATAGTTATTGACGATTTGTACCCCAGGAATAGAGCTGACATATTTTATAAATTAGGATATTTGATAAAGAAGAATCTCACCTAAATATGGGAAAAGAAGTTCTTATCAGGATATACAATGCTTATTTTATGTTTAAAAAGACATTCAAAACAAGCAAATGATGCTTTTTTTGTACCTTATAATATATATTCTAAAACAGGTTCTAGCTGATGGTATAGCTCAGCGACACAGTGCCTGCCTGGAAGCCCAAGGTCCTGGGTTCGATTCCTGGTACTAAAACAAGTTCTATAGAAAGTGCCAAGGATAGCTATTAATAGGATTCAGTTCATAAATGCAGGTACTGTTACTATTATTTTAGGTGATTTTTGAAAACAATAGAAAAAGATGGATTATATAATATTCTTTGCCAAAAGTCATTGGTTGACTTGTAGAAGACTATTACAATGTTTACTCTTCAGTTAGTGCCAATTCTAGATTTTCTTTAAAAAAAAAAGAGTGAGTACTAACATTTTAATCAATGATTAAAATTAGGTTATTTTATTTTCTCACCACGTCATGCTTTACGTCTAAAAGCTAAATCTTGAAGTTTCAAGGAAGAATAAACTCTGTCACTTATCTTGGTCACAAGAACATAATTTGTCATGTTTACTGGAATTAACAACGTGGAGGGAAATCTCATTAAAATGTTAAGACACAGAGAGGAAAGCACTAAAGCAATCTGAGGCTGCTCAAGATGCTAGGCTTTTTGAAGAAATAGGAGCATATGCTGAAATGGAGTTTTATATTCTAAACCAATAGTAGATTTTCCCAATTTTTCTGATATAAATCAACCTGGTACTAATCAAGTTGATATGAACTGTGATCTATAGTATTAGATATAGTAGCAGTAATAACTACAAGAAAATTATGTAACACTTTGTTGGTCTTGAAAAAGTTGGAGTAACTTTTCAATTTATTTGATATCCTTTTAAATCTACTAATAATGTTGAACTGACACAGCAGATGAGAATTTCCTTAGCTCAAATAAAAATTATAGAAATGACATATTTTTACTACAAAATAAAATCAGTTACTGTGACACAATCAATTATTTTGAATGTGGTCACTGGAGGAAAATAATATTCTATTACTCAGTGGAATTATTAAACTATTTCCATGTATTTTTGAAAGACATGGGAATGTACATCTGCTTTTTCATTTTAAATTTTATAAAATCTAAATAAAAGCAAGCATTGCTTAGGAAAATTTGTGTTCGTATGGAAGTGATTCATACCTGTAAACTATACACTGAATTTTAAAGGTATAGTATGAAAAACGAATTTTTTAAAAAACTTCATACAGGTGCATGTTTATAGTAGCTGATACTTACGTTCATCTTAGAGAGTGGGTGGAGTACATGACATATCTTGACTGCCTGTGTTCCCCTCCCTCCCCCTCCCTCCTCTCCCCTTCCCCCTCCCTCCCTTCATCTCTAAACCCCTTCCCCATTTTCATTTTCTTTTAACTTCATGCTGAGAAGACCTACTGATTACATTCACCGTGGGCAGTTGGTGCCCACAAGGGAATCTCTATCTTTATATTCTTGAGAAATCTCCATACTGATTTAGTTCACATATCCAATAGCAATATAGAAGGGCTCCTCTGGGATTTGTTATTTTTTAATTTCTTAAAGATAGTCATGCTTTCCTGACTACAGCGAAACCTGTTGCTTTAATTTGCATTTTCCTACTAGCCAGCAAAATGGAACATTTTTTCATGTATTTATTGGCCATTTGTATTTCCTCTGGGAAGTATCTGCTCATCTCACTTGCCCCGTTTTGACTGGGTCTTTTGTTTCCGGTGGTCTAATTCTTGGAGATCTCTGCATATTCCAGATGTGCGTCCCGCATCCAAGGCATAACGGCCACATGTCCCGTCCAGCTCACTGCCTGCCCTGTCCACAGGCCTCGCTGGCCAGCCGGGGCCTCTCTCTGCCTCAGCGGGGTGGCTTCCAGAGTGGCCAGCAGGGAGCCTGCAGGGGGCTCTGTGGTGCAGGGGCCTGGTGTTGGGGTGCTGGGGACAGGGCTGAGAGGACTCTGTCCCGGAGTCTGGCCTGGGCAGTGCTGGCCCAGTCGCTGGTCTATGGGGCCACTGTCAAGGTGCTGTGCCCGGAGGCAGTGACCTGCGGGTGGTGGGGCTGGTGGCCTCTTTTCCTTCCAACAGCTGAGATACGTGGTTTGACTACAGGGATCATCTTTCAGGTTGGTTTTCCATCTTAGTGTGTGATCCGTCCTGTCAGAGTGCCTGTGTTTACAGGGACTCTTCGCAGTATCTCTGCCAGGTCGGGTAGCTCCTGATCCTGGTGATGTGCTGAATACTGCTCAGATGTTATGGAGATGTACGAACTACAGTATTAAAGTTAGTCTTTTTTTTTATTTTAAAGAGAATTTTTAAAATAACCAAATAACAACAGCATAGACATAAACAAAACAAAGCAAAAACAATAAAAATGGTACAGTAAAGTTAGTTTTGCCCTTTTCCTGCTACTGTCTGCAAGAGTCTTCAGTGAATCGGCATGTTACATTTCTAATGTACTGGACAGTGCAGTCCTAACATTTCACTGGTTTACGACGGTCACCTTGTGACCATTGGCCACCTTACATTTTCCCCTTTCTCTTAAGCCTTAGAAGTGACTGTTGACTGGACAAATTATTTCCACAGTCCCCTTTCGTACATACCATTTTATTAGAAGGTTTCAACTATTTTCTTGTGTGTTGTCAATGGCAGGCTTCACACTGTCATTACGTAGTGTTGGTAACTGTATCCCAGACTCCCCAGTCCACAGAGCCCGCCATGCACACGTCCAGTGTGTCATTCCTGCCTGATATGGTAAGTGTGTTTGTCCTTTGGGTGGTTGACCAATTGACACAACATGGATGGAGAAAGAGGAGCAACAAAATAGGGTCCTGAAAGTGCACAGGAAAAGAAGTAACTGTGGGGAGCCTGCAAGGGTTGCTACGTTGTGTCCGCTTGGGATGTCCGGAATCTCAACTAAGTAACTCAGCAGTTCCACCCTCTAGGGTGTGGAGGACATGTCCTTACGGCTCTAGGATGTTCTTTATGTCAACTTGAGAAGTTAGAGGTTTAACTAAGTGACTCAGCAGGGGGCCAGGGTCTTCACTTTGTAAACATCCTGAGCCTGTGCAAGAGGAGGGCCTAGAGATGGTGTGAGTGCTGCACCCAGCCGAGGGCAGGTAGCCTGCTTACAGCATAAGGGAGGGAAAGAGGCTTGCTCCCCTCCTTCTTGCTCTGTGCTTTGCTGTCTTCTGCTGCCCTGAAGTGTTGCCCCTGTGCCCCGCCACCCTGTCTTGGATCCGGCTGATTATGGACTGAAACCTCCACAAACCATGAGCTGAAAAAACCTTTCCTCCCTTAATTTTGAGTGTTGCATATTTTGTCTCAGCAATGAGAGAAAAGTAGCTGAGACAGAACTTTTGAACTCATATTGGCCAGTACATAAATATATCATTAATATGACTAATTTCCCTAATATTTCACAGATTCAAAGAATGCTAAGGTTGAAGATAAATGTGCCTTTTGTAAACACAGGACACTATTTTTTACCATATATATCTTTGTTCAGGATATCTATTTCAGAAATAGATTCATAATAATGGCCTTATTTATTCCCAACATTTGTCAGACTCAAAGCAATAATTCTCCCGGCATTTGAAAAGGAAAGTTGTCCACAATCAGATTGTTCTACAATCCCAAAGTCTATGCATGATTACTAGAAAGAATGATTTGAAATTATTGATGTAAATGACCCCTGTGTGTCCCAGAAATCCAATAGAAAACTAACAGTAAAAATGAAGGTCATTCACACATATTTAAATGTGAGAATTTAGACCAGAAAAGCCCCAGTGAAACATACAGAGGTAAATGTTCATAATTTCAGATTTGGCAATAGTTTGATAGATTTGACACCAAACTCAAAATTATCAAAAGACAGAGAAGACAAGTTATAGTTCATCAACATTAAAAGCAGTAAGAATATCACCAAGGGAATGGATATTGGATTACAAAATTAAATAAATATTTGCAAATAATAAAGATATATGTGGGTATTTTATTTATATTATATGCAAATATTATGTATATTTAATGTACATTTCAAGAGAATTCACAAAATATGGCAAATAATCTGAAAACACTTATCCAAAGAAAGATATATGCCTAGTCAATATAAGATGGATAAGATTGGATGTCATTAGACATTAGGAAGATGCAAGTCAAAAATTCAGTGCAAGCTGGGTGTAGTGACACATGCCTGTAATCCCAGCACTGGGGAGCCTGAGGCAGGAGCATCACTGCGAGTTTGAGACCAGCCTGGGCTGCAAAGTGAGCTCAAGTCCAGCCTGAACTGCATAGCAAAACCCTGTCTCAAAAAGACCAAAAAAAAAAAAAAAAAAAAAAAAAAACTTCAGTGCAGCATTCATTCACACGCCTTTGAATGGCTATAATCCTTTTCTTAATGAAAACAACAAATGTTGGTTGTAGATGTGCAGAAACTAGAAAATTTGGAACCTAATAAACTGCTGGTGACACTGAAAAAATAGTTAACAACAGAGTATGTCATTTGGAAATATTAAACTCAACTCTTAAGGCTACATTGAAATATTTCAAAACAGATGCTGAAAAAAAAACTGGTAAACAAATGTTTATAACAGCACCATTTATAAAAACTGAGTGGTTGTTTCTACAACCATTATAAGTGCTTACCAAGCATTAAACAATTAAACGAAGGAAGTAAACTAAATGCTATCATCTTGTAACAGACACTATTCAGTCAGAAAAGCTGAAGTATGGATTGATGCTGCAAGATAGATGCATGAAGTGTCATTTTAATCACACTGGCCAGATGTAAAAGGCCGTATGTTGTATGATTCTAATTTATAAAATATCCATACTAAGCAAATCCACACGTAAAGTGGTTAAGTATTTGCCAGAGCTTAAAAACAAGTGGAAAGTGGAAAATGACTGCTCACTGGCTCTACGCTTTTGTTTGGGGGTGGTGACAACATTCAGGAGTTAAATAGTGCTGATTGTACAAAATTGTGAACATAGTAGATGTCACCATTTTGCACACTTTCAGATGGCATAATGATAAATTTAATGCCTGTGTACCAACACAGTGAAAGTATAGATATTTAGAATTCACAGGAATATACCACCAAACAGCCATCACTGTTTTCAGGGAAACAGGTTCCCTAAAGGGTTGGTGAAATCTTGCTTAACCAGTCATCAGTGTGTTGTAAGTGGCATCAGGTACTTGCTAGCAGCTTGATTTGATGACTTCTCCACTCCAGAAACCTCCAGCAGCACAGGATTTCCCCAGAGCTGGGCTGCAGGACGCTGCCCAGTGGTCAGCGAGGGCCCTGAGCTACACAGGGGCCCTGATAGCTGCCTTAATCTCACAGCCCTGATGTGTCTCCAGCAGTGTGTCCAGTATAGTAGACACGTGCATACATGATACATGTACAGTTACATGATCACACATGTAACATGATCATACAGTTACATGATCATACAACATACATGATCACATGTATAGTTACTTTAATTATGGCAGCTTAAGCAGTTAACATGTGTAGTGTAAAAGCTCAGCTCTTTGAAGTGTCTACTGTAACTGCATCTGCCATCGTGTGGCAAAACCAAGCAGGCATAAATTTAGCAGAATGTTACATGTGTTAATTATTTTCTACTTCTCTGCAAATGTTTTATAACAACTGTCCATATCCTGCTTCTTCATTGTATTGAAGTAAGTGAGTAATTCCTAACTTGGTTTTAGGCCAAGAATAGTACTTTTAGAAGGACAGTAAATCGACATGATTTATTACTTACTAAATTCTATTTTTGTTTTACCAATTAAATAAAACTTTTTAAAATTTGGATAAATGTGTTGAGATTTGAAATAATAAGGCTATTTAAAGACTTTCAGAATTTAGGTCATCTTGATTTATAGATTCTGGTATGTATCAAACTCAGGAATACCAATTTAGGTGTAATGGATCCACTTAAAAAAGGCATAAAGAAATTATGTAGGTCATTTTGCTCTTGAAATTATTCTGTTAATGATAGACAGTTCATCCATGAATGGCTATAAATTATAAGAAAACATATGAAAACTAGAAAATTTTTAAAAGAGAATACGACAGAAGTTATTTTTAGCATTGCTGCCTTCCCTATTCCTTTCAATAAATATGTATCACAAACTTCCAAATCACTGCTACTGTTGTGAAGGTAAACTTCGTTTCTTTGGGGGTCTTTTCAGATCTGGTACAATTGTGGTTTGTGTCTGGATGTTCCCCCAAAGCCTCATGCAGTCATGGGGCGGGCTTGACTGCCCTGCCCTGGGGCGAGTAGTTTGCATACAATGTAAGGAGGGAAAGAGGTTGCTTGCCGAGGCTCCTCCCTTTTGTCTTGATTCTTTTGCTGTTTTCTGCCGCCATGATGGTTGGGTTGCCCTCTGCCATGTGCCACCCTGCCTTGGAGCCAGCTGAGTATGGACTGAAACTTCCTCAGACTGTGAGCTAAATAAACCTTTCCTTCCTTAATTTTGGGTACCAGGTATTTTGTCTCAGCAACAAGAGAAAAGTAACCCAGACATGTACCGTTCCTAGATTCTTGAAAACACTGTCAATTTCCTCCAACCAATAAAAATGTAAGTTCCCAATTTACAATGTTCATTTCCTTAAAAGATTTTCAGGGTCATGTTGTACAAAGAGAAACCTGGACAACCTTGTTCACAGCCACTTTCATAGGTTGCAGATTCAGTCCCTTGTCCCTGAGTACTGTACATTTGCAGAGATGATTTCAGCATTATTTAATAACAACTGTGATTCTTATAACTCCCTTCTGACTTTCCAAATGGAGGTCAATTCTGTGGCATGTTGACCTTATAAAAAGAACAGAGCATGATTCATGCACCAAGTAGGCACTTTAGTCCCTTGGGGGCCAAACGGGGAATTTGGAATATATTTATAACAGACCTCAAGAGGAAAGCCAGAGGATCTAAAGACTGACACTAGGCTCACATTGTCTAAATACACAGCATTAAGTATGGTCTGAAAATTTACAGCCAATTTACATGCTCCTCAATAAAGATTAGGAGAGGGCTACACTGTTACCTCCTGCATAAGCTCTAGTGGACACTCTGAGCTCAAAAAATGCTAATGATCAAGGAAAAATGGTCTTTGAAATAGTTGTTTTCAAATTATATGCCTTATTTGCCTAGTTACTTGGTAGTATTTTCGGTTCTTAGTTCTGTATAGATGTAAGTTAAAGGGTATATATACAACAGGAGTTGGAAAATAGAAAATAAAAATGTTAGTGATTCTTTTTTGTATAGTGTTACATTTTGGTATCACTTGTCCTTTTTTAAATCCTTAAATGAAATGAGTATTACAAAAAGCCCTTTACATGTTGAGTACAAAAATGTAAAAATTAGTTGCCTTGGAAACTGCAGAAGTTCATAGCATTATGAATATATTATTAACCTATTGTCATGTAGCTATGATATCATACTGAGATGAAAAGAACATTTGTATTATAGCCGTATTATTTTTCTACATTGTGTGTGTTATAAAATATTTCATATAAAATACAAAAATTTTGAACATGAAATCATCAGTCTTTGAACCATACTTGACATTTCTTCTTCCCTCCTACTAGAACTTATTTTCTTAGGAAAGTATATATTCTTATATTTATTTTATATCATTGATATATGCATTTAAATTCCAATTATTTGGCTTTGAAACATTTCTTACTTCTCTTACGAAGTGATTTAAATTTTACCAAACTAAAAATTAAGCTTTTCTGATTGTATTGGCTGAGACAGACTTTCCATCATCACTCTTACTATGCTTCGGCAGACAGTATATTTACTTTGAAAACCCAAAGTACAAATTATTACAACCTGACTCTCCCTGGTCTCCTAACTGGGCTGGGAGAGACTTACAGAGCTTGCACCACACTGCCCCAAGTCACAGCTGCTGCCAGGGTTTGGATGCTGACCGGCCGCCCCCGCAATGTGGTTGCTGAACGGTGGTCCCCAGGATGGTGGCCTTGGGAAGTCTCTGGGTATTTAAGAGGACAGGCCTGAGGGAGGGCTTCGTATCCTCAGGGTCATGCCCTGGAAGGGCGGGAGGACACTGTCCTGTCTGATTTCTCTGCCAACCCGCTGCTGCAGACTGTACCTACCTTGTGTACCTCCCTCTTGCTTGCCAGAGGCCCAAGATAATGTGGTCACTTGACCTTAGCCTAGAACCTCCTGCATCACGAACTGAAGTAAATGTTTTCTCTTTAGGATTTACTTGGGAACTTGGGAACTTCATATGGAATGTGGAAACTTCGTACAGAAACCTGAAGCTGACAGATGCAGTTGCTTAAAGAAAAAGAAACATTTTATTTCTTTTACAGGCAACTGAAATCTTCACATCATCGTTGTAAAACTAGCATGGTGGCTGCGAGGTGCATTGACCCTTCCTCTGCCTCTTGCATTCATTCCTGAAGTGATTTCTCTGCTGGTGCTGAAGTCTGCATCTTCAGGCGTAGAGTCTGCAGAAAAGAGGTTGGGATGAAGAATGAAATCACAGCTGCTCAGGAAAACATTCTGAGAGTTGTGTGCAGCATTACATTTCTAAACTATTAGCTACAAAACACGAGTAGGTGTGCAATTACCTCACGGGTGACTGACTGGAACTGTAAAATCCATTCCAGGTGTTCGTATGTCTTCCTGAGGATTAGGACCAACAACAATATGGACAGAGAGTAAGCAACCTGTGGAATGTTCTAGCTGCTTGGTACATGCGTCTCCCACTGGAACTGAACTGTTCCCTGGCACCAAAAATATAACTACAAAGATTTTTCCCATTTTTTCATTACGTTAAAGTCCTACTCAATATGAACAACACAGAGTTGTACCAAATCTAGATGTGGCTCCTAATTAGCTACAGTGTTCATTCAACGCTTAGCAAAAAAAAAACAGTAATGTTAGGATAGACAGGCAAGAAGCTTCAAAAAGAACCTCACATTTACAGGAACAATATCTATCTGAAGAAGACAGAGATTTATTAGTAAGCATTTTTAAGTAAATGACAATGAATCATTTCTGTGTTTATTTGGAAAGTACAGAGTTGTAACTATTATCATAAAATAAAAGAAAATGAATTGGATGCATTATACATGTCAGTGCGAGAAATATAATCTTCATTCTGTGACATTGTCATAGTCAGTAAAATGTGCTTGATAGAAGGATGATCTGAGTTGAAAGAGGATCAAAATTTTAGGGTAGCTTGTGTATAATGCTGACTAAACATTGATATACACCATATACAACCAAAATATTCATTTTTTGGCACTTGATAAATTTAAAACAAATGACCAGAAACCCTTTATCTTTAAATTCAAGTATATATTCTGATGTAACTACTTAAGAAAGGATAGATCACTGTGATGATATATTTTTGTAGGAAAAGGTGTCTTAATGTGTATAGGAGCTAGAATATTCATGGCACCATCATTTAAAACAGTGATATAACATTGCTAAACTGCAGAGGAAAGGTTTCTGATTCCAAAATAATTTAAGAATTGTCAGCAGGTATTAAACAGAGAGTCTTTGGAAATATTTTTCTCCCTATTTCTTTAGGTCATTTGTCAGTTCCAAAACCAAGTGTCTTAATTTGGAATTGTTATTCAAATCATTGCTGCTTTGCCTGTTGCCATTGCTACTTTGAAACTACTTAACAATAGATAGATATTATGGATAGTACGTATATTATACATAGCAATATCAAGAAGTCACACATCATTAATGTTATTTAATGATAAAATCCTAAAGAAAGGTAAAATGCCATTTTCCTTTTCCTTTTCCCTAGGGAATGGGTTAAAATATTCTTGAATTACAGCAACTATTTTAGTACACAGTTTATATTTCTTTACTGAAGGAACATTCTCTATGTAAAATAAAGGTGATCCATTCTCAGTGTACATTTGCAGTGAGTCTGCATAGCTGAAGATTTTCCAGACTTGACGCCATCCCACTGTCCCTGGAAAGCCTCCCCAGCTCAGACTGGGCTGAAGATTAGTGAGTGTAGTAGAGACATCGCCATGAGGATTTGCTGCCCAGCATAACGAATAAGTCTTAACACACTGTGAACAAGTCAGAGAACGGGAACTCACATCTATGTAGAGAGAACTCCAGGTGAAGGGGAAAGCTAATATTTTAAAGAAAACTCTACCCAGTATGTCTGCCAAGAACAAGCAGGCATGTCTGGCAGACCCAATAACTCCCTTTGTGTAACCCCTGTCTTTACTGCCTTTGTATAACTTTGATGGTCTTGCCATGTAATTTAAAATGTAACAGGACATTTCTTCCTCTGTATAACCTGTGCTTTGTATAACTGGTGGCCTTGTGATGTAACCTGAGACGTTTAAACTGCCTTAGCAACCTATGGCGTCATCCAACTCGCCAATCATAATGCGTCAAATCTGCCTACGTACCTACTGCTCCCTTACCCTGTAAAAGCCCCAAACCTCCCCAAGCAGGGCTCTGACTCTTGGAGAAATTCTAGTCAGAAGCCCACCAGTGTAATAAACTGCCTCCTAAACCTGCTCGGTGCCGTTTCCTCTGTTTTCTGCAACAGGAAGTTTCCTTAACTCCAAAGGTGTGAAGACTTTGAAGGAGGAGGGCCCGGGTCCCAGAGACACCGTGGAGTGGAAGGCCTGGACTGCCGGATGGTCTGGGCCCCAAAGGTAGCAGCTTTCATTCTGAAATTCTAGCCTCTGAACTAAGTCCTTCTCGTCCTGTGTCCAAATCCCGAACAGTTTCTCGATCTCCTTTAAAAATGAAAACGGCCAGGGCGACTTGCGAACACCTACAAGCACTAAGAATCCCCCGTGTCTAGCTGACACCTGTCATGCAGACAGGACTTGCAGGTGTGGACATTTGAAACTTCTCAAATGTTAAGCCTTGCTGCATGAGGAATTTGGAGACATAATTTGGTTTTCAAATTATTCTTTTTCTGATCCTTATGCATGCTGTGTACTTAAAGAAGAAAACTAAGATGACTGTTAAACCCCAAAATCTATCAAAATTTAAAACTTCACTTGAAGGAAAAGATGTGCACGATTCTTTATCATCTTTCTAAATGTTGCTATCCTAATTTCATGGGAAATAGTGCAATTACAGCATATTGAAATAGGCTTCCACCCTGGTATTGAAAGAATAACTGACATTAAAAGAATACATATATTAGGCAAATGCTTTCCAGGGTTTGGTTCCAAATAACTGACATACTGCAGTTTCAGAGGGAAAGAGAATTGGGGGTAAATCCTGAAAGCGTTCCAGCCTTCTCCAGGTGTTCAATTTCCGACTGCACAGCAAGCTGTAGTCCAGGCAGAGTGAGAACCCTGCACCACTGGTGTGGTTGAGACCAGGTTCGAGGCAGGAGAGGTGGCTGATCTCTGCGGAGCCAAGCTCCGGGCAGGAGAAGGTGCTCAGAGGGAGCTCTGCAAGGCCAGCTGCAGTTTCCCCGAGGTCCCTGACCCAAATCTGGGCAAACAGGCTCAGAGGAACTGTATACAAGTCTCACCAGAGAGAAGTGCTGTAGGGCTAAAAACAGAACAGCAGCTGTAGGGAAACTGGATTTTCAGACTCCAACCAGCAATTCCAGTCATCCTTCAGTCTTGGGCAGGCTATTTTCGGGTCTAAAATCTCTTCCTACAAAATCCACAGGTGAACAGAATTGCAAGACAATTCCTACCATGTTAGAGGTGGGTGATTGAAGGACATGTTCTTCATATCTTCTAGGGTGGTGGCTACAGCTATGTCTATCAACTTGTGCACTTAAAATGTGTGCGTTTTAATTTACCCGGTATATGCCTCAATAAAGTTGAGAGAATATGTTTGACCAACAATTTTCTAATTTTGTATTTTTTAAGCATTACTCTTCCCGGTAAAAGGTTGACTTTAACCAGTAATATCTAAAACCTGATACTAAGGCACATGCCTCACATTCTCAGTTCAGATAACGGGAAAGACAAACTGAAAGACCCTGGTACTAATTCCCAGAAAGTTATTTTGTATCACTGCAGGTATCTGAAAGCAACCTTCCTCTTCTACTGTGACCAGGGTTGAAAACACCTTCTGGGGTGTTTAGAGAGAGAGGGAGGATGGAGATATAACTGTGGCAAAATACGCTCTTCCAACACTTAGAAACGCTCCCCACCAGTGGTAATTACATTTCATACAAGGTTAACCTGTTTTTCTAATAATTTAAGGTAAAAAAAATCTCATTTGCGTGTACTCAGTACTCAAAATTTGCCAACAATTTCCCATGTATTTAATGTTCTCTGGAAGTGACAGGAAAAAAGAACCTTACTTTTATCTGAATAGTATAGTACTTGAATTTTTAATTTTAATGACTTAGGAACAAAGAAAAGGCTTAAATATTAATTTGAAAAATCCACATTTAACATTTTGTTACTTTTACCTCTAGAAAGATGTTTTCTAGTCTCATGCACAGTTTTGAAAATAAATCTTTGTCTCATTTCTTATCGTATTTTTACTATATTGCACAGGCCATCTTTTCTAGACATTCTCTAGGTAGTTTTGTGAAACTCCACACTCTTTCTTGGTGATTCTTTCCTAAGAACATAGTGACACTAATTTCATTATAGAAAGGAATTGAAGATCACAATAAACCTCTTGTGCTGGTTGTTTCAGTGACTGTTGTTACCTCTGAATTCAAGTTTTGTGACCAGCTTCTTTTAAAAACTCTCACTGAAAATATATATCTCCAGGTAACATAGGCTGCTGAAATCTATGAAGGAGAAAATACTCGTGGAAGGTGGGTTAACTTTGTCATAGAACTCAGAGTAAACAGCACGCTTCCTCCTTTTTCCCCCCAGGAAGTGCACTGCAGTCTTCTCTGCCGTCTTTCCCAGTGCTGTGTCTCCCTGCAGGGTTGTCTGCTGTCAGTGCCGCTTCAAGAGAAACACAGGCGTCTGGGGCATCGAGTGAAGCTGACTCTCCCTCGCCTGTCCAGGGCCCTGTCATGGAGGACAGGCAGAGAAACATGAGTCTCTGGCTTGAGATTTCTGCAAATCTTCCATAGCAATAAAGTCAAGAAATCTTTCTGATGATTATTATGCCTGAAAAATCCGTTTTTTAAGGCAACTGCACAAGATGTGTATTACTTGTGACTTGTGTAGAGCAGGTAGTGAAAATATGTGAAAGATTAACAATGTATTGCCCTCAGGGAGAGGCCTTGCCCCAAGCACATGCTGTCAGAGTGCCCTTTCACCTGAACACTGTGATACGATGTAAGTTGGACACATGTTTTTGTGCTATGGCCTAACACAGTGCTGCTGTGGACAGGAAGCTTGGACTATCCTCTGGCTTTTATTCTTCAGTAAACACAACCACAGTTAGTTAAAATGAAAGGAAAATAAGAGGAACAAAGTTCATCTATCCCAAACGTGTGCATCTAGGCAATCTTAGAGCAGGCTCAACCTTAGAGCCTTAGGTCTGACAGCAGTATTTTGATAGCCACAGTTTTTACTGTTTTACATACCAATTGATGGCAGCATTTTGATAGCCACAGTTTTTATTGTTTTATATAGCAATTGATTTTCTGTCACAGAATTTGAAGAGTTAGCTGTCTTTCAGCAGGTCCACACAGGAAAGAGTGTCAGCTTTCTTTTCCTTTCCTCATATCGCTGTTGTTGTCATACAATTTTGGTTTATATCAGTGCTCGGTATTTACAAATACTAACTTTCACCAAACCTGAATTGCACGCTGTATTTCGTCAGATATTATTGCTCTCGCCCACGTTTGTGATAGTCTACTTTCCACTAGTAACACTTTCAAAACTTAAATTCTAGAACGAAATGGTAACTATGCTTTTAGTACTTAGTGAACAAGCACAGTTGAGGTTTCTCTGGCACTTTTTACCGCGGTTAGTGAGTAGATCTGGCTGCACCCCTGGGTCCTCCCTTCCTGCTCCACACTGGTCGGCTAAAGATTCCTTTGCTGTAGGAGGTCTCTTCCTCTCTTTCAAGGTCACCCTTTTTCCCTCTGGGTGGCCTCCCTCACCTTCTTTTGCCCCGGTGTTTAGGCTTCTGTCCTTATACCAGTCACCGGTAGAGTAACTGCGCTGCGGGACCCATCGGAAGGCACGGCTGCTTATTTGCAACCCCGTGGGATGGCTTGTTGGATGCAGCTGTCTGGAGTGAAAACTCTCTCCCCCCGGAAGTTCTCTGAGCTCCTGGACGCAGTGGCACTGCCGGGGAGGCGGGGGGACCAGGACGCCGGCTCCCGCAGTGAGCACTCTCTGACAGAGCCCCACAGGCTTCAGAACCCTCCCAGCTGCTCCCCTGACTTCTGCGACGCGCATTGATATCAACCTTCTTCCAGTCTACGCCCGCCACACCGCAGTCTTCTCCCATCATTTTCTCTCCAGTTCTGAACTTGTTAATAGTCAGGAAATTCTCTAACTTTTTAATCTTTTCCCATTTTATTTTCTCACTACATTCTTCTCAGTTGTACTTTCTGAAATACACACACATCCACATCCACACACACACACACACACACACACACAAATACTTTCTAAATGTGGCATTTCATAATGTATAGTAGTCTGTTTTAATGGTGGTATGTTTTTTTATTTACCTTAATAAGATATCAATTATACAACTCACTATAGTGCTTCTTCCCTGGCATTTGTATAATTTTACATTCTGCACTTTCTCAGTGATTTTTTTGCTTGGTTAGTTGCACGCTTTGCTCTGTTTTTCATACTAGAAAATGTCCTCACACGTCTGTTTATCTTAGCAGTATTTTTCATATTTAATGGCCAGGTATTACGAGAATATGGAGACTGGAGCATTCTTGGGGCTTACTGAGGACAGGGCTGAGTTCTAAGGTGTGGGGCAGTCAGTGAGCCGCTCCCCCACTGAGTACTAGGAGCAGCAGAGAGGGGTGTCCGTCTGCGTCCTGGTGGTACCAGCATGGAGCAGAGAGTGAGGGGTGGCTGGACCCGGACAAAAGGTCCGGGTATGCCCATATAGCCAGGAGAAAGGAACTGGGGTGCAGGACCCCCGGCCGGGAGTTCACATAGCTCCCTGCATTGTCAGCAAGTGTGTCATGCTCACTGCGTCTCACAGTTCTTGTGAAAATGTATCCGTGGTGGGAGATCCGCCAACAACAAACCCTCTGAGTTCCACCAGGAAGAGGGAAGGGGAAATCACGCTCCCAGGTGACATAAAGTTTAGGTAACATTTTATTCTCACAGTTGAAACTCTGGCCCTGCCTTTAAACAGACCTGGAGCCCCAGACCCATGGGGGGTTGGGGGGGCGTCAGCTTCTCCTGTGATTCAGCCTGTTTCTACTTTCTGGGCGGCCATTCCTCTTCTTCCAGGTGCTGGTCTTGGGTCCAGCATACCAGTTCCTATGTGTCTGTGTAAACTTTGTCTTTGTAGCTCTTTTCTGTGCATGTTTCTCTTACTTACACTTGCTCACCCACAGGCTTTACTGTTACAACTTTGTTCATTATGAACAAATCTCTGTAGAGTGATTCAGTCGAGGCTTTGGAAAGGAAAAATTCAGGGTGTTCATTTTTCCATGTTTACATAGAAACTTCCTCTTGCTCTAAGTTTTCACAGGGATCCATTATACATTTCATAATTTTTCTGAGTCTCATGTTATGAAAAATTAAATAATCCAGTTAAACATAATGCAGAAAAATTTCTGAAAAGTGCAGCTGCTTCTAATATATTCAGAATATTGTACTTGCATCTGGTACTTATGCAAACTTTAATGACGAGTACGCTTCTCAATGATACGAAGTGTGTCCGCTTTGTTCAGAGAATGCTCCATCACGAGTCCTCCCCCGCCTTCGCCTACACGGGCTTGCCTACACGGCAGCATGCGCAGCTGGGTCTTAGCGCCTGTCCTCCTGAGGGACAAGTCGGCACAGCGCAGCCCATGTGATTGTTAACGCGAGTGATGTCTTCGCTTTATACCATGTAGTTTCACTATGCACACTCTTTTTCTACAACACTATCCATTTTAGAAAACAGTATCTTAGACTGTGATGTTCAGAGTGTGTTTTTATTAAGAAGGAGTCAGAAAGAAAATTTTACAACTGAAAAATTATGTAACACTCATTTTGGGTAATTTTACCTTAACCTTTATGTGATGCAAAATGACAATTTTAAGAAAAGTAAGTAGAATTTTTTTCCTTGGTAGAAGTGTTTCATGAAATTGATGACAAGATAATTATGGGAGCAAAGGTAATTTTAGTGGAGGACGTGTCTGTCCAACAGAAAGAACGGCCTTTAGTTATCGAACAGGAAATGTTAAAAACTCCAGGACCTCCTACAAGGACAGGAAGTAGTGATGTGTTTGGGAGACACAGAAGTAGTAGTTTCTCGGAAGATAGCCAGTTGATTTTTCCTTCTGCATTTGCTCAAGTATTACAATGAAAATGTTTTGTTATAAAAAGAAGTGCTCCATGATTAAAAGCAGACATACCAGAAATAGTGAAAGACAAATTTAGGAACATTTGAAAATGGAAATAAAATTGACATAAATGTTATTATGTTGATTTTAATAAGTTTATGCTCAAAATTCACATATACATGCCCCGCTTTTTGTTAGTGCTCTCCAGAATGACACAGCGTAATAAAAATGAACTGAAAAAAATATTGTTTTAAACAACAGTGATTTTTGCTGGCTTCACTTCCACAGACTTTCTGTTTATTTCAGTTCAGATAATACTGTTTTTGTGTCAAAAGTATGAAACCTTTTGTATTTAAGCAGTACACATAAATTCAAAATAAAATTAATCGTGAAACTAAGTAGGTAACTGGAGGAAGTATCTGACCTTCATACAGGAGCACATTTAGTCATTTATTATAAGACGTCTGTGCTTTTTAAAATCTAATTAAATTTATTGGTACATCTTAGGTACAGAATGATCACATTCATTACAAGAAATTTGTACCTGTCCATGATATACCTTGATTCCTTTTCTCCCAAGCCCCTGCCTCCCTTCAACACATCTGTCCTTGAAGCTGCCTGTTTCATAGCACTGAATTGGAATACAAAAACCCAGTTCTCAGAAGAAGCACAAACACACACTTTCAAGAGCCTTATTTGATAGTCTTTATGAAATAAAAGCTCTCTAATGCGTTTGCATTCCAAGAAATAATTCTTCAGCACAGTGGAAAGGAACATACAGGGAAGTGATGCATATTTGGGAAGTGCTGAACGTGAAACTGTCTTTAGTGGTATCATTGAACCACAATGAAAACAGTCTATAGTCTTTTTATATCACGGGTTATACATGTCCACAAGGTACTGTCAACTATACTTGCTATGAACTTTAAGGAAATGGTATCAGTTCTTACTTGCATTATGTTAGGTGGACAATTTCAAATAGAATATTCTACACTTAAAATTGTTAAATAAAGATTTTACACATTATCTATAAAAATACTGTGAAAAACAGCATAATGAATTAGCAGGGAAAACAGAAATACATTTTTAGTACACTTATAAACTATCTTAAGCATTTTTCTAGTACATAGTGATAATATTCAATATTACTAAAATGAAATGTCTGTTTTATTTTTAATGTGAACACTATATTGATAACAGAAAAGGAATCTACAAGGTTTCCACTTGAAGGTCTCCATGTGGTAAACACAAATTTACATAATCTATTTAACACAGCTGCAGTTTTCAAATTAGAAATATGAAATATACATACCGTAAATGCTTAATAAGTGTTCCACTTTTAACTATTACTAGGTCATTTACAGCAAGCCCTCCTTATGCGAGCAAATATTACCTACTCAAAATATTGTCAGGCTGGGTGTGGTGGCACACGCCTATAATCCCAGCACTCAGGAGGCTGACGCAGGAGGATCACTGAGAGTTCGAGACCAACCTGGGCTACACAGTGAGCTCAGGGCCAGCCTGAACTCAAGAGCAAGACCCTGTCTCAAAAAGAAAAAATAAATAAATAAAATACTGTCAAATCTGATTAAAGGCATCAGAAATCCATTTAGTTTATGGGAGTTATAAGTTAAAAACAAGAAAAAAAATTAAAAACTTGACCCCCAAAATAAGAAACTCAGTCTAAAACTGAGTGAAGTCTAAAAATAAGTGAAGCGAATACACCCATCAAAGAAAAGTACAAATGGCTAGTAAGTGCATAAAGAAAAGCTCAGCATCCTGGGCTTTGGAGAACTGTGAGTTAAACAACACTGAGGTTCCATCTGACCCAGAAAAACTGACTATCACCAAGAAATCAAAGAACAAATTCTTGGGAGACTGAGGAGGAAAAAGAAACCCTGCTATGCTTTTGGTGGGGGAATACTGTAAGCTAGTAGAACCATTATGGAAATCAGTCTAGTGATTCCTCAAAAAGTTAAAACTAGAAATCCCATTTCACCCACCCATTTTCCTGCTAGATGTCTTCCCAAGAGTTGAAGACATGCTATTCCAGATCCATGCACACCTACATTTAGAGGAGCACAATGCATAATAGCTAGATCTTGGAAGCACACTTTATGCCCATCAGCAGACGAATGGATAAAGAAAAAGGGGTATTTATATGCAATGAAGACCTCTTCTGCTATACAGAAGGATGAATCGTTTGAAGGAAAATGGATTCACTTTGAAACCATACTGTTAAGTGAAATAAATCAGACACAAAAGCTTAAATACTACCTGATTTCTTGTATATGAGAAAAATAAAATACAAAGAGTGAAATAAAAGGTAGACAGTAGGAAGTCAGGAAGTAGATCTCCCTCCAATGAAAAGGGCGATAATATGGAGGCAGAGGAGGGGAAGGAGTGGGAGCTGGGACTCGCTGTGTGCACGGGACAGCTGCACACACGGAGCGCAAGCGCTGTGACCCGCAAACGCGGACTAAGGAAAGATTTAGAGAGGGACTTCTCCAATATTCTCAAATTTGCCAACGGATAATTGCGAATCCTAAATTAGAGAACGAAACGCTGAAAGACTGAGAGGAAGTTTCTGAAGGTGGGATGGAGAGTCCCCCCTCCTCCAACCTTCCGCGACTTCAACAGTTTGGTTTACTTTTATTTTTTGGATCCAGCAGTGATGAGCCCTAAGAGGAAGCACTTGCCAGGCAAAGAGCACACTCCCTAACGTTTAGGGCTGAGTTTTAAATCACCCAAAATTCCACATGAAAAAGTTATTTATCTTTAGCATAACAATGACTAAATGAAAATAAATTATTTTGGAAAAGGTTGGAGTCCACAATAGATATATACATCTGCAAAAGAAAAACGTGTAAATACATTAATACTAAGTTTATTGAGACATTTTGAGATGAATACAAGTTAGCTTAGGCCTCTGCAATTACAAGAGGTGCTCAGGGGGACAGCCGTGAACTTCCAGACATTTATTAGTACACATTGATTTTTTTTTCTGTTTTTTTTTGTTTGTTTGTTTGTTTGTTTGTTTTTCTTGCGGTACCGGGAATCAAACTCGTGACCTTGTGCTTGCCAGGCAGGCGCTGTACCGCTGAGCTAAATCCCCAGCCCCTGACATTTATTAGTACAGCGAGCTGCTAAAGTATGTGTATATCATTTTGGTGGACTCTATATTATTAGAAACTCACATTATTAATAGAAACTGTTCCCACAAGTTTTATTTTTACAATGCTTTAGCATTAGAAAAATATAATGAAGAATAAATATATGATATTGTTTAAAACTCAGAGGTAAAAGCATCAATAGAAGTACACCAGAAGTGATCCTCAGAATACGAGACGCTACTGAAACAGCACGACCTTTGCCTGCGGTGCTTTTCTTGTGGTGATCCGCCCTGCGTTCCCCGGGGTGTGTGCTCGTCTTGCTTTTTCTCTTTTACTCATTCAAAGCTTGTTCTGAAGAGCCAGTTTCTCCCTCACTTTTCACTTTTATTTTTTTCAAGTAAATTTTGCCACTGCTTTTAGCATGTTTCATTCAATCCCTTTTTGCAGAACCTGGAAAACATACTATATTAAAATTTATGATAATGAAGGAATATGACACAGATTTTTGGCATAGAGCTGGAACAGAGTCTAAAACATATATTCTCAAAGGACAAAGGTAGTTCAAAAATCCCAGTGAATTAATCTCTTTTCTTATTAAAATAATTTTTTTAAAAGCCCAGTGAATATATGAGTGAATTTACATGTCTTGAATACCACTTTCTCCAACAATAATGATATGTTCAGCCATAAAAGAAACCCTAAAATGAAAAACAAAAAAAAATACTCAAATAAATAAAATCATTGGCATATTTTCTGATTGTAGATGATTGAAATTAAAAATAAGTAAAATGATAAAATCAGTAATAACTTAATACAAATAAAATAAAATGTGAAATCTGTAAATGTTTGGAAGAAAAGGAGTAAATTAACCCTAAGTAGAGTAGAAAAAACTGCAAAGAAATGAGTACAAATTTGGCATCAAACCCAAAAGGAGTAGCCTAGAAATATAGCTCAGGGGCACAGGTGCCTCTCTGGCAAGCTCAAGGTCTCTAGTTTGATTCCTGGTACCTCACCCCCAGAAAAGGCAGTGAAGGGGGTCTCTGAAGATGGGATGTTCTATAAAGTAAACCTCATTCATCTCAGAAACTTCCATGGTGTATGTATGGAGACTAATACGGAAAGAGATTACAGGAAACCGCTCGTCCAAGTAGTGCTTGTAACATGTGATATCAAAGGTCATTTTGCTCTGAATGCTGCTGCCATGACAATTAGTCAAACACCAAGGAAGTCTGGAGATTGCGCAAAATGCTTGTTCGGTGTTGTTGTCACTGGTGTCCGCGTACAGGTACATGTAAGCACACTCAGGGAAAAGACTGCATGCACGTGTTTGGTCAATGTTTTGTACTATTTTGCAGCTTTCCTCCTTGAAGGTATACAAAATTTTTAAAATTAGACCAAAATTAAAATATTCTTTGATACAATTGGTTTATGTTCTGAAGTCACATTGCACTGATATGTGAAGGCAGTTTCATTTGTTCCCAGTGCATAAGCAACGTCATTTGTTTTGTGTTGGATTTTAGGTGCACCTGATCTTGTCATTTCTGAACTTGGGGTCACAGAAACAGTTCAGATACTCATTTCGGGGACTGGGTAAAGACAGGGTAGCTGCTAAATGTCTGTCCAGACGTGAAAAATAAATATCCCCACTGCACAGGGCTGAATGGATAAACAGTATCGTTACGTACTTCCATTACTTCAAAATTCCCTTCATTCCACTGCAGTAACCAATGAAATCATCTGAACATTTGCTTAATGAATTTTGAAATAGAAATTATGATAACATTTATTTTGAACTTTATTTCGTAAAAATAAGGGTATAACTTGCAATCCCCTACCATCGTGCTGATTGATATTTGATGACAATTTTTTTCTTGTCCTTGATAAAATATAACTTATTTGACTCCCATCTGCTGTTTTGACAGGAAAGGGCTGTGTACTGATTCAAGCTAAGATACCTAGAAAAGCATTTTTGGAAGACAATTCCATGATAAAGTCATTTATTACTATGCTTATGCACAGTGGGCTGGGTTTTCTTTGTTTTTTTTAAACATATTGACATTCATTTACAAAATAGCATAAGAACAATACAAACAAAACAGAGTTACAGACAAAGTGGTAGGAAATTAACAATGGTTGAAGATATCAATGGGTTGTTTAATGTAAAGGGCTGGCTCGCTTCACGGTGCCCTTCAGTCTGAGGAGGACAAGGATATAACACATATGCTGCATGTTTTTCCTTTGCGGAACTTTCACTGTAGAAGCTGGGTGTGATCTGCCACATGGTGAAAAATCTCATTTACATATGAGAAAGTATTAAGATATGTGAAAGGTGACGTATTTGGACTATTTAAACAACAGACTAAATCTAAGTCCTCTGATTTACATTTGTTGTCATAGATTTAGCACATAAAACCCCTGATGTCTGTGTTACGTAGTTTGCGCTCACTGTCTGAAGACGGTCAAGAGGCTGTGTTCTCTGTCTTTGTTCTTTCTGTGTACCCTCGTCTGCATGAGATTACCAACTTGGTAACAGTTGCTTATAAAACAGGTGCGCATCCGGGGCTGGATGCAGGCTCCCACATGCTACATTGAAAACAAGTACTCTCATCAGAAAGACACAGGGATTTTATGCTTCAAATATAAAATGTTAGGTGTGGATTTTTCTAGGTCAACTGATTCCTGTTATTTTCTTTGTAGTGTGGGATTAAGCGTTTTTTTCAGTTTTCTCAGAAGTTTCTTAGCAGTGCAACTTGACACACTATTCTTACAACACTTAATAGTTTCTTCTGTGAGTTCAGAATATCTTTTGTTCATTGGTTTTACACCAACTTTACCATTATAACATCTAATAATATCAGAAAACTGTTGTCTAATTTAAATCGCGTCAGGGCAGAATACCAGGTTTTGTTAAGAATTTAAAAAAAAAAAAGAAATAGCACAGATAAAAAGCTGGATAATGATTGGGAATAAAACACAGTATCTCAAGGATAGCATCTTTCAAACGCTCATCTTGTACTTTTTCTTCTGCAGGCAGTGAATGTCATAATGCAAACTGTAGAGGAAGATCTTTGTTGTTTTTTATGAAAAGAGAAATTTTGATTCTGTGTATTAGCTAGAAAATATAACAAAAGCACAAAGTACCGTATGAAATCACTGAACACAATTAGGATTTGAGAAGTACGAAGGCATGCACAGATAAATTGTGACTTGTTATATTATTTGACTGTTGAAGAAAGTACTGACTAGAAGATACAGGAAATAAGGACAAATTGAAAGCATTCATGTGTCTCTGCTCCTTTGTCCAACTTCCTGGGAATAAATGACTTATCTCTCAGAACAGGCTCGATTCTGTAGGTTAGGAGAGGACTGGTGTGGCTGGGGGTGTGGCACAGTTATAGGACAATCTCCTAGAGTATGTGAGGCCTGGGTTATAGCCTCCACACTGGGAAAGGAAAAGAATCAGGACATTACAAAATGGTAGAAACTAGAAAACAATGAAGGCCCAGGACAGGATTTTTAAATCATGGGAAAATTGTTTTAAACCAGCAACAAGGAACCCGTGGAAGATAAATCTGATTTCTAGAATCCCTAAGGGCTGCAGAGATCTCTGAAGGTGAAAAAGAAGAGGGAATTAAAACTGAGAGACTGGATGAAAATTGGTTTAAAGAGAAGCTGTGACACCAGATCTACCCAGCCCCGTTCTGGCCTACTCAGACAGGACAGTGCAGGGAGATGCTTTGGGAGTGTGGAGGACATCTCCAGGAAGCCACAGAATGGAGAGGAAGGAAAGGGCAGCTGCGAGCAGCACTTGCCATGTGCATCCACAGTGAAATGTAAGGCATCTGGCCGCTGTGCTACTAGAAGGGCCTGGAGACTAAAGAACAAAGTGCATTTTTCTAGGGACTGTGGAAAGTCTAGGAGAAAAATGCTTCAAAACTGGCATAGGAACTCAATACCTAAAAAAAAATTGTGAAAGAAAAAAGGGAGAGGGGGAAGAAAGGATATTGTAATCGGCAAGGACAGCATATCTAAAAGTATACCTTGACATAGTATAATTGTCTTAAAATCTGGTGCTGGAAAAAAGAGGGAGCAGGGTACGTGGAAAAGAAGACCTGAGCTGTGTCCCAAGCACCAGTTCTGCACAAGGGATGCAATCACTGTGTCCTGCAAACAGGTACTAAGGAAAAAATTGGCCTGAGGCCTTCACAGTGAGTCAGTCACATATCTGATCCTAAATGAAGTCCACATCAGAGAAGTCAGCTGTACTCAGAGGACCTACCAGTACCAGAACCTCATTCTTAAATAGTCACACAAAATCAGCAGAAATTTGAAATAAACCCTTATAGAAAAGGCAAACTTAAAAGATGGAAGGAACACACACTTTACAGAGAGATTATGAATTAATTAAGTAATTAATTTTAGTAGGAAAGATTTACTGCAAGAAAGAAAGCTTCTGAGGGGGACAGAAGGGAGCCTGGAAAGTGGTTGCTCCCTGCTTTTTGTAGAATTTATTGAAAGAAAGAAAGGAGATGATAAATTTAAACACTGCAGTTAGCATCCTTTGACAGATATGAAGAGATATTGAATATATCAAAAGGATATATGAATGGCAAGTGATATTTATGAAACAAAATATGCCTCAAAACATATTATGAATGTAGTTCCAGAGACTAAAATTTCAATACAAACGTTCAAATGATAAAATTGTGAAACTATGCAGGAATGCACAAAACAAAATGAAAAGTACTTTAAAAATAGATTTGCTATGAGACAGAAACATAAAGAAAAGAGAAACTATCAAAGACATTATGTAAGCCATGTGTTATCCTTGAAATTCCCCCAAGAACATGAATTTATAAAGAAGATATGCAGCCAAAGAGTTTATTTTGGGCAAGATTTCAAAATCCAAAAGTAAGGCAATGTTGGAAGGGAAGGTAGCTACTAAATATGTAGGTTACCTCTCTGAGATACTCCAGCCAACATTTCCGGGAGCATGAAAAACCCACCTCAGATTTATGTCCACTTTGGTGAGCCAGGTAGCTATGTGTGCAAGAGAATTCAGCTTCTCCTTGGATGAGGGCTGGCTCAAGGGAGCTGGAAGAGCTGAGTGCACGGGTCCTTCATCCATGCTGTGCTCCCTGCGGGACACTTTCCTGAGGATCAGCAAGAGGCAAAACATAAATCTGTGCAGTATCTTTTCTTTGACCTTCCGATCATACTATTTCCAGGCCTGTGAACCAAGCAATTTCAGTGGCCGTATTTCACACACAAAGTAGCAATGTTATAAAAACATTTGTAGAACAGTTATATTTGGAGGACTAGCGTATAAAATGTGTAAGTGTATGTTTGGTGGGAAAGAGGATCAGGTCCCATAGATACCAACTTGAGACAGAGTAAAGTGTTTCTTAAATTAGAGGACAGGATCTCACCTCAGACAGCTAAAGTGTTAAACGTGGTTGCCTCGGGGTGTGGGACACAGGAGAGAGGAAGACTCACTGAAATATAACTGACTGCTTTAAAGTCACATGAATGTGAGGCTGACCTGTAGGTGCTGATACAGAATGTTTTCCCGAGATACTGGGTCGTGGGAAATGAGGCTGAGGAGGATCAATAGGTCTCAGAGGGTTGTGTTCAGTACTCCAGAACTGGAGGGAGGGGAAGTGAGAGAGAGAGGAGGCAGGAAGAAAGAGGAGAGAGGGGAGAGGAGAGAGGAAAGGGAGAGAGAGGCGTTTCCCTACTGCTAGTTTGCACCAGTCTAGCCCAGTAACCCTACAGCCAGTGTGCAGTGATGCAAGCGTGGGTGCAAGGACGGGCTGCGCTTCACTGGAACAAACACCTAGGGACGGAATTCCCAGGTTTCCGGTGTCACTCAGAGTACGAATTTACAAACCCTTTCAACGTGGCCCTGCCCCGCTGTGCCTGCTCTCACCCAGACCAGGCTGCTGCGCATGCGCAGGGCACTGCGCTCTTCTTCCATCAACAAACAGGGACTCTGAGCGTGCGTACACTTACCTACTTGCTCCTCGGAGGATTTTAGGAGCAACACGTCTCATACTTTTACCTAATATTTATAGATCTTGTTGTTTCCTTAGTGTTAAATTATAACCGCTCACTAATCTGCGTGTATTTGAGATACAATCCTTGATTGTATGTACGAAGAGCAAACAACTTCTTCCAGGTTGTGCTGTATGTTTTCATATGCTTAAAATGTTTTTCAGAGTGAAATGATGTTTCTTAAAATCCAGTTAATCATTATTTGGTGGATGGATGGTGCTTTTGTATATACTCATCACTGTATCAGAGACTTACATAGAGAAGTTATAGCATTTCTTACATACACGATTATAAAATCTGCTCATAAAGCATGATTGTATCTTTCTAATCCTGGTGATTTTTGCTTCTCTGTATTACACTGGCTGAAACTTTTAGTCCAAAGCTGGGTAGAAGAGGTGAGATTTTATTTATATAAATAAATCTTAATTTATTTATATAAATTACCCCTTAGAGGGGTAATAGGCTTTGAAATTAGCTATAATGTAAACTATATGGTTTTCTTGTTGACAGTCGATTTTATATAAACAAAATTATCTTCCATTCCTAGTTTGCCAGAACATTTTAAGCAGACAGAGGTGCTGCTTTACGCCGTTATTTTTGTACATATATTGGGATTATATTACTATGTATAATATTTTATACATAATATTCACATAGTATTTTAGAACGTTTATTAAACATTTTGATTATTACTAAATTGCATTGATTATTTCCTTTTCTAAACTATTCTTATAGTCCTAGGATAACTGCTGGTCAGAACTGTGTAGTACCCTTTTTTATTATGTAGTCTGACTTTAGTTTTTTATTTTTGCATCTATTTCCATAGGAGAAATTAATTTTTTTTCTTACAATGTCAAATAAGAGGATTTTCTATTTTTTAAAATCTGAGTAATATTGGCCTTAGGTAATAATTTGGAAAATATTCCGTGCTTAACTTTTAAAAAGAGTTTTGGTATAACTGGTGTCTTTGATTCTTAAATACTTGGTACAGTCAACCAGAGAAAACATTGGAGCCTGGGCTACATCAGTGAAGAAACGTTTGGATGAAAGTTTTACTTGCTTAGTACCTCGAAACCTGTTGTTCTTGAGCGTACTTCTGTTCACCCTCAACTTGTTGAGCTTACAAGTGCATAGGTTTTTCACAGTATACACTCTTGTCCATATTAATATTTATACAATCTATATAACTCTCATTTTTCTCATTTGTAATAGCAGTGCCTTTTCCTTTTCCGGTGAGCATGAATTAATATATGCACATATGTTTTAATTTGCTCCCTTCCATCTTCCTAATATCCAGCCTTTGGTGTCCTGAGTCTTCCGTGTTTCTCTTTCAGTAATTTTTACTCTGTTTTTCATTACCTTTTTTCTTACCGTTACTCTGCATTTAATGTTTCCTCATTTCCACTTTGCTGTGGTGGAAGGTAGTGTTATTAATTCGAGGACTTTTCTGTTTTCTATCATCACAGACTGCTCTTAATTTACTGCTGCTAATTTTCACCAGTTACTGCCTTAAAAGCAGTTTTATTAGCCAAAAGTTTTACTACGCTGTTTCATTGTCTCCTAAAGTAGGTTCTGAAATCACTTTTGATTTATCCTTTCATGTATTGTTTATGTAGTGGTTCCCAAGTAGGTGGCTATTTATTAATTCTGTATCTTCCCGACTTAATACAATATATATACATATATAAATATTATTTATTAAAATATTATTCATTATATATTAAAATTATGGAAATCAGGTAGTTTAATTTCCCATCCCTTGCAAAGCTCCTCAGAGTTCCCAGGTGCTTCACATGTCTGGGGATATTTCAGGTGTGCCTCAGTTCTTGACTTCCAATTTACCCCACTATGGTCAGTGACCTTACTTTGTATGAACTGAATTCTCTTAAGTTTATTAAACTTATTTCATAGTTTATGCTAACTCAGGACAACATACTGTGTTCATTTGAAAATCATTTGTATTCTGTATTTTTTGGTTTGAATATTTTGATAAGGTAATTGTGTTATTGGTTAACTAGGTTGTTTAAATTCTATATATCCTTACAGTATCTCTTATTTTATTAATTTTTGTTACCTTATTAACTGATATACAAAAACTATATGTTGCTGGGTACCATCTGATGTTTTGAAACATCTAAACATAGTGGATTTTCAAATATGATTCTATATCGCTTTTAAACAGTAATAGTTTTTATGCTTTCAAAATCTTTTTCCTAGCTTTTAAAGGATGTTCAGTACTTTATCATCAACTATAATTGCCCTACTGTGCAGAAAGTGCCAGAACCTCTTTCCCCAATCTAAATGGAACAGTGTTTATTAATCGACCTTCCCCCACCCACTCCTCCTCTGCTAACATATGTAGGACCTGTGATATCTTGTTACATGTTCCTCGAATCCCATGATAAGAACTTGCTATTGTAGTTTTCTCTACTATGTGACACACAGCCTGACTTCATTAACAGAAATTTTACCTTATGTATTCCACCTTTTAAAAACTCAGAGTGGTGTTTGGTTGAATTATCTTGACTAATAAAGTGCTTGGAATGACTGGTCCCCGAGTATGTACCATGACAGGAGCTGGGAAAGAGGTCACTTAGTCTCAGTACAAACACTGCAATCATTTCTTCATGGGTAAAATATGAGATGCACCTAATCCATATACTAAAAAAAATGTAGTCAAATAATTGCCTTATAGCAACGGATGCGGCCAACATTGTCACCACAAAAATAGAGGATGAGCCAGCTCATCCTGAAGATATTGGAGTGCTTTAAGAAATTAAATTGGAAGATCAGAGCTTTGAAATCTTTACTTAATATGATGTTTATACAGACTTTAAAACGGTGGCCTTTAAAACTGTACCTTACTCTCTGTATACCCAAAGCATGCACACCTGACCACCAGGCCACACATTCGTTCTAGTAAATACCGAGTTATAAACCAATTTTCTCTGGGTATGCAGGTACACATCTGTAATCCTAGCTCCATATGAGACTGAGGAAGGAGGGTCATAAATTCATGCTCAACCTCAAAACTAAGAAATAATAAAGGGCTAGAGATATAGTTCAGTGTGAAAGCCCTGGGTTCAACCTTAGTACTGCAAAACAAACATACAAACTACCACCAACTGCCGAAAAACAAGTTCAGCACATACATTTGTCAAATTTTTAAAGATAGGGTAATGGCATTCATACTTTACCCTGGGTGCTGCAGGACTGGTTTGAGTATATTAATGTAGGAATGGATGAACTGAACTAGAGAATAGAAATTCTCTAGAACTAGAGAATGTAGGAGCATGAATTGCTCACCCTTATGGCCCCTAGACTTATAAATGAGCCTGGCTCCTGAAGGAGAATTATAAAATCTCGTTCAGGAAAGGTTGTTTATAAGGAAGTGAATTTCAAGAGTTTTCAGTCCTTAATAGCAAGCAAGGGCATATATGTCGGAGCATCAGGCAGAGGAGAAGTTTAATTTAACTGAAATTATTTACATATTGGCAGTTAATCCTGCTTAGGTATGAAAGGCTGATGGGCATTTCTCTAACATTTTTCTGGGTTCCGTGAGTAGAGTTCCAGTTAAACAGGGTCATATCTGCGTTAAGTAATATGAAACACAAGAGCTTAACCAGTATAATGTGAGGAAATGAAAATGAAGGTAGGAATTAGATATTCATTATGTAAACACACTTGCCTTCCATCTATGAAGCAGAACAGCACTTCACAGACAGGAGCGGACAACACTTCCTTTTCCAAGAGAATGAAAAAGAGCACTGGTAGGAGTACCCGCATTCTTGGAAAGCTTTTGAGGTTACAGATAATGCCACGAAGAGTTAGAGCTGGAATGGAGTCTTCTTGTCAGCCAGTGTGATGATGCATCAGAATGGCAGAGGTCAGGTGACTGCACTCAGTGTCAGGACAGTGTGGGTGACATCACTCTTACGTGGCATCATGAACAGAGCAGAAATCCCTGGTTTGATGCCCAGGAATCTGACCTTCTCAGCAAAACCACATCACCTTGAAAAGTGAAGCAGATGGTAGTGTAACAAAATATTACTTTTAAAGATATGTCTTTTATGGATTAGATCTAACATGTCCCCCACAGTCTCGTGTGCTTTGAAGGGGAATGGCTCATGGGCTACCGCCATCATCAGTGGACTGATCCACGGATGACTTCATAGTTAAATGTTGGGCCTGCTTGGAGGTGGGCACTGAAGAGGTGACCTAGGATGATGTGTCCTTGTCCCCAGCTTGTCCGTTTTTCTGTTCCCCAACTACCGTAAGGTAAAGAGCTTTCCTCCCCCATGCCCTCCTGCCAAGTCATTTTCACTTTTAGGCCAGGAAGCCATGGACTGAACACACCGAAACTGTGAGCTGAAATAAACCTCTCCTCCTTTACACTGCAGGCCTTGGGTGTTTCGTATCACTGAGGGGAACGTGACTCGTACAACTTCAATGATTTACAAAAATAGGCTGGGGTACAGGTGCTAAGGATGAATTATTCTTGTAGGAAGTCATGGCCAGGAATCTACTTCCTACATTAAGCGGATATGCTGATCCACATTAACCAGAGGAGAAACCTCCACACCTCTATTTGTACACACGGTAATGTTTTTCTCAGTCCTTCTGAGAACCGCAGACATATACCAAGGTAGGCACTTTGGCAACCAAGAATTATCAGGGCCAAAGACCACTGAATACATTTCCAGTCCCTCAGGACGCAAACTATTTTGGCAGTTCTGTTAGTCTCAGTGACTCCTCATAGAGGCCAAGTGACAGACTTTTGATCAGTTTCTGTAGCACAGTGATTCCCACAGTGCTTAAATGAAACTCAGGAGCAGTTTGTAGAATTCCAGCCTTTGGCTCCCCAAAGCCTAAGATGTGTTATGACAGAAAAGGGGGACAGGTAAGCAAACACTGCCTTCATTAACCAGATAGTAAAATACAAGAAATCCAGTTCATTCCCAGAGAAAGCGGACCCATCAGTGACAATAGCTAAGCCCTGCAAGACACAGGGAAGTGGTTCTGCTCAGATGTCTATTTAACAGACATGTCCATCTTGCACACAAGCCACATAGATTGTGTTACATGAAATTAATTAGACAATGGCTCTAAATCCATCTGCTGTTTACACCTATTTTGACAGGATTAATTTACTCCCTGGAAGTTGTTAAAATTATAATTCTCTCCAAAACTACAGAGACGAGGAGAAGCAAGTTGCTTTCATCAAAAAGGAGCAAGAGTGCTCTTTCATGTTTTCCCTTGGGACTCCATGAACTCTCATGCATTCTGCTTAAAAGAGCTGTGAGGGCAGTGAGTCCTCTGACTCATCTATAGAACGTCGTACTGCTCCACTATTGTTAACTCCAAGTGGTGGAATTGTGTAATCACAGAACAGATACTAACCAGATACCAGTTAGTGTTAACATAAAAATACTTGATCATTGCGGATCCTGTCACAGTACTAAAGTTTCCTGAGAACAAATAATTCTGGACATGTGGGGAAACACCATCTAACGTTTTTTGGAGAAAGTTCCACATGCTACCCAGGAGAATGTACATTCTGCTGTTGTTGAGTGGAACACTGCAGGTATCCATTGAGTCCATTTCTCTGAAGGTTTGGTTCAACTCTAATTGTTTTGCTTTTTCTCCTCTAATGGATTTATTTGTGATAGTGGGGTACTGAGGTTCCTGACTATAAATCTGTTGATGTTTATCTGATCTTTTATGTCTAGTAGTGTTTATTTTATGAAGTGGTGTTCATTGGTGTTTGATATATATGTATATATACATGTCCAAATAGGACCACATACTAAACTACAAAGCTTTCTTAAGTAAGTATAAAAGAATTGGAATTATTTCATGCACACTATCAGATCACAGTGCAATGAAACTAGCAATCAATGCCAAAGTGATGCGTATGTAGTGAGCACTGCTGCCCCTTCTGATTCTGTTCCCTGTTACAGGTATCATGAGGCACTGACAAGAGTTTAAGTTTTAAATTATATTTATCTTGTTGATGTAGTGTGATGTAAATATCCTTTTGATTTGTTATAATATGCTTCTACAAATATTTGTGGTTTTGTATTTCTAAATAATACATATTCTGGATTTTCCATAAGTATAATGAATACTCAAAATTGTCAAATTCCTTAATTATGGTAAAAACTAACTATGAGACATATTTCATTTGGAGTTTAAGTAGATTTCTATTTCCTAGGTTCATGATGAAATATTTCAAGTGGATAGATTTAAAGCTTGACTCCAATGTTAGAATGTGAAAGAACTGGTTAACATTAATTTAAAATTAATTAAGTTAAAGATTTTGTTGATAAACTGGATAAGAAGATAGAAGTCTAAGGGAAAATATTACCTTTTCTCAACTTCACAAATGAAGCAGATAAGGAGAGTTTTATTCACAAGTGGATAGCACTGATTGTTTTCTTCAAGCACAAGAAAGCTGACTCGGGTATAGAAATGATGTGTAGTGTACGCAGAAAGGATCCGCAGAAAGGATGTCTGTCTGCGTTCCATGACATTTGGTTTCAAATACCACACTGTTATGAATACTTATTTGCACACCACAGATAACATTCAGAAATAAATGATGGCCATGGTTTCCAGCCCTACAGATAATCTCTTCTTAACTACATCGCAAAATCATGCATGTACAGTGAGTCCGATATTTAAACCATCTAAAGATATTTCTGACAACTTGTAGAAAAGACTGAAAATAATTACATTCCAGTGGAGTTCTTAATTTTTTAAGATATGAGAGGTTTCTGTGGTCAGCAATGCAGCAGCACACACATGGGTAAGATGCATCTCTTACCCAGAGGACTGCGCTCGCTCCGAGCACTGCGTGTTGTGACACCTTCTCTGACACTGCTGTAGAGACAACTGCAGCAAAGGCTGCAGCGCTGACACGCTTTGTCATGATGAGCAGTCAGACTCAAGTTAGCCATCTGAATGCCAAAAAATGAAACAGAGTCAAAGCACTTTCATGTTGACAGGCAAGAAAATTTAAGACATGAAATCTGACTCCCTAAAGCTTTGAAAAACATACTCAAAACTACAAGAATCATGTAAGTGGAGAAAATAAGCACGTTTCATGACAGATGCAAGATATTCATGTGGGTTAATATTTTAAATCTTAATGTAGCTTATATAATATATTCCACCTGCTTGGTAAAACATAAATTTCATTTATATTTCAAATTATACAAAATCCAGTGTATCATTCTCTCATGTAGAGTTCATCATCAATTTTTTTCTTCTGTTTTTAAAATTAAAAGGTTATATGATTGTACACCTCTGACATTATTGGATAGCCCCTTGGAAATAGTGCCAAAGTATGCACTTTGTGAATGAATAAATTATAAAATGGTATTCAAAACAATATTATAGCATTTCTAGTTTATTTATTATCTTCCTCTTTCTAAGATTTATTCTCCACTATTTTGAAACTCTTCACTTGTTAGGGCAAAACCCTTTTGCCAGCGCTTTCCAGGGAGAAAAGAAATGTATTAGGAAATTAACTAGAAGGACATTTATGCAATAAAGAGAAACATGAGGTAGTTACAGTTTTCACTACAAATACTATGCCACATACAGAAGTTCATTTTCGGCTGCTTATTATTGCTCTGGTTTGCATTATGAAGGAAATGTTTTCCCCAGTCATATAGACGCATTATTCTTATCCATTTATTAGACAAACTTTAACTTGCTACAGTATTAATGGAAATACTTGTAATTTACAGCATAAGTGTAACCAGTTATTGAGTGTCTCCAAAGCTGAACATTTGGTGGATACTGCACTGCCTGAATGCAGCAGGGATATTTGGTGCTGCATCACCATGCAGTCACCCTGCATGTAGAGAGGACAAATGCTCATGCTCGTGAGGAGTGTACATTTGCAGTGAAGCTGTTTATCCCGCTCAGATCCCAGAAGAAAACATAGTTGAAAGTTACTCTCCTGACCTTTCACTCATTGTGATAAATTTATAGCTATAGGTCCCACGGAGGAACAGTTTTAATAGACCTGCTTGGTTTCCCTTCTATCACTGGGAAATCATGCAGTTTTGCTTTCGGTTTATAACCACCCCTTTTGCATTTAAACCTAACAACGGTTCACAGTAGCTGTCTCAGGTATGAGTCACTGAGAAACTATTGAGAATTGATTATGCGCCAGTGTGTTATGTTCATGGAGAATACAGCAGCAAGTAAGGCAGTTCTAGCAACTTCTTCATGAAGCTCATTCCCAGGGAGGAAGACAGGTAAGGTAAAAAAGATAAATAAGCAAAGGAGAAAAGAAAATAAGCAAGGAAGGGTGGATAGGAAGTTTCAAACTCAGAAGCTGAGGGAATGAAATAGAATATTCAGTAAGATACTCACAGGAACAATGGCCTTTAATATGAAGACAATTTATAAGTAAAGATTCAAAGAAACATAATGAAACATATATATATATATATATATATATATACACACATACATACATGCATGCGCACATGTATACTATAGTGAGAAAAGGTTAATTTCACTTACTCAGCAAGTTCAGAGTCCCCGATTGGATAAGCCCTTCGGTTTGGCCTCTGGTGAGATTAGTGGTGAGGGTGCACCACGGTGGAGCATGTGAAGGAGAAAGCTGGTTTATCTCAAATGGAAGCAAAGGGAAAGACTGGGGCTCCACAGCCTCTTGGCACATGCCCTGAGGGAACTGAGGGCCTGGGCCCCACCTCCAAGCATGGCTACTTTGGACCGAGCCTCTAATCTCCGTGGATTGCCCTGCTGGAGGACAGTCAAATCACACTCGGCTCGTAGTTTCCCACGTCCGGCCTCAAAGAGCTCACTTCATGAGGCAAAACGCATCTGCTGTATGCCCAAGGGACCCGCGGTAGGAACTGTTCCAGTTTTGCTTTAAAGTCCCAATCCAGAAAGGCAAAGGCAAATCAGTAGAAAAGAGTAATTGGTGAAAAGTAAAAGAAACCCAGCAGGAGAAACCTGAAGTCCCGGAGTTCTGCTGTGGCACAGGAAGCAAAGTGGGGCGGGGTAAGCTCTTAAGGGATAGTGCAGTCCCGCCTTAGCTTTGCCGTGGCCCCATGGCTTTTCTCCAAGGCTGATGCCAGTTGGTGCAGCTTCAAGGCCAGCAGCGCAGATTGCTGGCACCTGTCTCTCAAGGTTCTCCACTTCAGATTCACCCCAAACCTCAGCTCCACCGCGTCCTCTGGGGTTTGCTCTGTGGACACTCTGACCCTATAGTATACTGTCTGTCCTTCTGGGCTTCCATTGAACTGTCAGTGGAAGGCACCATGACCCCATAACTCTTACTTTCACATACTTGCAAAACCAGCATCTCATGGACCATGTAAATCTCACCCCCAGCATGATCTGTACCTCAGCCTTCTTGAACCATGGCTATAGAGACTGCCTGGAATTTTCCTTACCTACCAGAATCTCAAACTCACCCTGTGCTTTCAAGAGAGCAGGCCTTTTTCCTGAAACAGTTTCACCCGGGTGGATTTCTAAGATGCCTTTGCAGGTTCTTTCTGTTGTCCTGACGAGAGCACTGAGCTTCTTTGACCCACCTTAGCCTCTCCAGCAACCTGGTACTCTCAACCACCACATTGCCTCCTGCAGCTGAACTTCACATGTCTTTCCACCCCTTTCCACGCCAGGCTATAAGTTTTCCTAATCTTTCTACTCAGCTTCCTTTCGGTCCTTGTAAATTTGATGACATTCTCCCATTAACACACATGCCACAGCCTGAATGCTTTGGATGTCCGCTCCCTCAAATGCACTAATCTGCCACCTAATCCTGGGCTTGCACAGACACTTGGGGCATGGTCAAAAGCAGCCAGGCTTTTTTGCATCGGTCAGCTTCCTGGTACTGTAACAAAATAGGTGAAGTAGATCATTTACAAAGAGAAGTGCTTTGTCTTTGGTACCTGTTTCTGGACTCCACTATGAAGAGACCTGTTGATTTAGCACATCATGACAGGACAGTGAAGAAGAGCAAAGGGCCCAGCTTGGGAGCAGTGGGAACACAGCAGCAGCAAGAGGAGGAGACTGGAGCCCCACATTCCCTCAGGGATCCTCTGGGAGGCCCCCGTGACTTAATATTCTCCTGCCTTTTGAATGCCCACATATGTCCCAGAAAGACTACCTGGAGACCAGTAGGCTTTCTAAGACATGGTGGGCATGAATACCAGCCATGGAATGGGGCCCCAAGGGTGGTCTCCACCGAGCCCTCATGTCCCTCTGAGACTGGTGGCCTCTTCTCTTTTCCGAACCTTCACCAGAATCACCTGTACCCTTTACTTACAGCATCTAGCCTTTTCCTATCCTGGTGCTCCTAACTCACACTCCACCAAGTCCAAAGTTTGCTCTGCCTCTCCGGACAGAGTTGTAGAAGTGATACTACTCCTGGTTATCCATTTTATACACCAGTCAGCTTCGTGTTATTACAGTGTGATTCCTAAGACAAGGAACTCATGAAGCACAAACATTTATTTAGATATCAGTTCTTACGTTCAGATTCCCAGGCTGGGGGAACAAGTGGTGAAGATGAGAGACAGCCGCATGACAGGACTGTGTAGGAGTGAGGATCACATCTCAAGCAGCAGCAGAGGGAAGGCGGTTGGGCTCCCACAGTATCTTTGGTGGGTGTCGCTGCAATGGCTGAAGGATTTCTTCTGGGTCCCACTTCCCAAAGTTTCCACCACCTCCCAACAGTGCCATCCTGGGGACCAAAACTTGAATTGCGGTGGACATGGGGGGCATTCAAACCACACCAAACCATTGCAATTGTGATGGATTGTCTCTACATGCCCCCCAAGCCTCACACACTCATGGGTGGGGTTTGTGAATGTGGATGAAGGATGCGATATTGGGGTTGACAGTGCAGATAACGGAACACCCACCCTGTTGTTCTATCCAGGGAGACAGGTCCTGAGAAAGAGGTGCCCACAGATGATAAGAAAAATTAAGAGAGACAAGAAAAACAAGAGAGGCAGAAGTCTCGGGTCAGGGGGCTTACAGCCTCTCAGACTGCAGCCCTGATTACCAATCTCAGTCACCTTTTTTATTTTGTTTTTATTTTTTTCTCTGGTACCGGGAACTGAACTCACGACCTTGCGCTTGCCAGGCAGGCACGTTTGCTGCTGAGCTAAATGCCAGCCCCTCAGTCACCTTTTATTGAGTGAGAACCAAGAGCATAGCTAGTATAAATGGGCGGATATGTTTTAGTAATTAAAGCATTGTATTTCCCCAGTTCTGCCTCTTATGCTGCTGTCAACAGTCCCCAGGTGGGCCTCCCACACTCAGCACCACACTTACTCAGTTCAGCTGGGGGTTATAAGTTGACCATCAGTTATCAGTCCAGTACAATCACAGCCCTTACTTCTCATTTCCCCCTTTTAGTTTTATTGCAATCCTTTGAAGCATCAGCGAGAAGGTTGCCAATTGTCTTCCCATTTCTTAGCATTGTCTGGATGAACTTCGTTAGACTAGGAAGATCAGGCAAAGTATAATTATAACATCATGTAAAATGACAGTAGATATTTGGAAAAATAAGAATATAGTTCAAAGTCCAATAACAGTGATCAGTCTTCAGCCTATATCTTGTGATTACACTTTTCTGCTGGATGTCTAAGACCAAGTTAAAGTGAGACTTGTATAAATAAAAAAATTGTTAACCTTTTACTGTCTGTCAGGTTAAGTAAGGTCTCCTTAGGAATCTTCTTGGAACCAAATGCAGCATCTCTTGATCTTCTGTCACTGTCAGCTATCTGGATGAATCATGGCTATTGCTTGACCAAGGTGCTTTCTGTGAAAGCTCGAGAGACTTTTTTCTCTCCTGATGACTCTCCTTAGGCACACTATATATATTGTAGAATCACTTTCCTCAGTGGTCCCATAATCTCCTTGATCAGAAAATCAAGGACTCAGTTGACTTATAGGATGTCACAGCAGAGGTTCTCTTACGTCCTGAGTCTTTACTGACCTCGTAGGGCGGAACCAAAATATTAGCTGTCCTCTAGCCCAATTTATCTCTCTAATTTTTGGACTGCAAACCTCAGTTGTTAAACATCCAGCAGAGAAGATTAATGACATAACATTGTAAGGGAGGCAGTAAGCTTAATATTACAATCTGATCTGAAGAGCAAACACCTT